>NC_140167.1:64908270-64963270 GCF_963971535.1 Notolepis coatsorum | reverse complement strand
TTATTGTTACGATTTGATATGCCCTTTTTTTTCTGTATGTACACTCGACGTGAGTATAAATGAGGGAAACCTCAGTTGACGTTCGAGTTTAAATAAAGGCTTGATATGACAATTAAAAGATTCTGGTGAGGGCATCTGTCTTTGACTTGCCCTCCCAGGTGGATTCTTCGTTTCCTATTAGGGGACATATGTTGGGTTTTGCCTGGTCTTTGTATGGATTCAGTCAGGAATGTTGTTGGCACTGGGGGGAATACTGAGATACAGTAGGTACTCCTTACTGTTTGGCTGGGGTTTGTCCTCAGATTAACAACTCTAGACAAGCTGTAGACAGAATTATTGCACTCTGTGATGTCAACACAAGCAGTACATTTGCTTTAATTAATCAATTAGCTAAACTATTGTACTCTGGGGAGTGGAGTGGCCAGGCGGGGGAGGATATTAATTAATTAATTAATTTCAATGAATTGAAATCTACACCCACCAAAAGTGTGTGTGATCAAGACAAGGAAAGAAGGTGGTGCTGGAAGATAATTGACATTTAGACTAGTTTCTTTGCAAAAAAAAATAAACATAACAAGCACGTTCCACACAGATTCAAGGAAGTCGTAAAATAGTTTGAATGATACATAATGTTTCCGTTAAAGGTTTTGTGGGAGTTTGTCCTCATCTTCACTGAGCGTTAAGGTCAAGGGGTGTCGTTCCCAGTGTCTGGGAAACTCTAGTCTAAACTGTAGTTTAACTACTAGCTACATCACAATGAAAGGTAGTTACACAAATTGTTTTACAATATCTAATTAACTGATTTTAATGTAGTTAAACTACAATCCAACTACTGCAAATTGTAGTTAAACAGTAATTGAACTATATAGTTACTGTAACTACTCCGTTCTTGAATTCCACCTACTGTGGAATTGTTATGTAACTGATTAACCCTTTTTTGTGATGCTTTCACAGAATTCAAGAACTCCATAGGTGTCACCAATAGCGATAGGTTATGTATATAACCTAGTTATATGAGTACTGGCTGAGAGTCTCGCTCTTCGCCATTGAGATATACCTCATCTCCAGTACCTACTGTACTTCATTAACGAAACAAAACACCCATGCACTTGACCAGGCCCCGCCCCGGTGTACCCCTATAAGGCACCAGGCGTGGTCATACTCACCCTTCCTCGGGAAACGTTTTCCATCAAGAAAAACCCCACCAAGGGACCTCAGGGTGCGCTAAGAGCGAAACGCTCAGCCAGTACTCATATAACTAGGTTATATACATAACCTATCGTTATATACTCGTACTGGCCAATCGCGTCTCGCTCTTCGCCATTGAGATATGGGGCAGAGCAGACGCGTGGCCCGACAAATGTAGAGGGGCCGCAAGCCCTACCACCAGGGGGGAGGGGAGTCCCATCACCCCCCCTTCCTAGCGAAGAGGGGGCAGCAGTCAACTCCACTCAAGTGCGAAAAAGAGGGAACTAGAGACCCCTAAAAACGCACAGCACAGGCGGGACCACGTGTGACACATCACCTCGTGGCACACACCCACACACCCCTGCTAACCCACCGAAGGGCGGGACGCAGGGGAGGTCCCAGACCTCAGAACCGCCTGGGAAACAGAACCCCCAGTCATGTCCATGAGGTAAAACCTAACGAAGGGACCCGGGGAGGACCAGGAGGCCGCAGCACAGATGTCCTCCACAGAGGCCCCCCCTAACAAGGCGGCAGAGGCCGCCACCCCACGAGTGGAGTGCGCCCTGACACTCCCAGGGGGGGCCAGCCCAGCCAACGTGTAGCAAAGGGCAATGCCCTCGCACAACCAATGTGACAGGCGCTGCTTTGACAGTGCCTTACCAGCGCGAGAGCCACTGTAACAAACAAAGAGCTGATCGGTAGCCCTGAGGTCCTGAGTCCGGCTGAGGTAACCCCCAAAGTCCGGACTGGACATGACAGGTGAAGGCTCGCCTCTAACTCACCAGCATGAGGAAGTGGATGAAACGCCTGAACCACAATATCCCTGGAGCAAAAAGAGCTCCGGATATTTCTTGGCACGAAGACTGGATTAGGCCTCAGAGTCGCACCGCTATTGACACGAATAGACAAGCACTCAGGCCGCACCGAGAGAGCACAAAGCTCACCCACGCGCTTAGCGGAGGTGATGGCCAGCAGGAATGCAGTCTTGAAAAGACAGCTGTTCCAAAGACGCCTGCTCAAGAGGCTCAAACGGGGCCTCAGACAACCGGCCGAGGACCAGTAGGAGGTCCCAACTCGGAGACAGAGAACGTTTCACCGGCTTAAGGCGCAGAGCGCCAAGCAGGAAACGCTTCACAAGAGGGTGGCTGAACAACATAACGCCCTCAACCCCACATAGCAAGAGGATATAGCCGCGGCATATACCCTCACCGTCGAAGCCGACAGTCTATCCAAAATAGACTGAAGGAAGGAAAGGACAGCGTCCAGGGGGCAGGACACCGGGTCCAAGCCCCCCATTCTACACCACTCTTGGAAAATACACCACCTACCCGTGTAACCCGCGATAGTGGAGGGAGCATGCGCGTTCCGGATGGTGTCGACCACAGAAGGGTCCATCCGCTCCAGACTCACCCTCTCAACAGCCAAACCATCAGCGGCTGGCCCAGCACAGGGAACTGCCACAGAGACCTGTGCGCCTGAGAGAGGGCCCGCGACGACCAAGGAACAGGCCACGGCAGGGCTAACAAGAGCTGATCAGGACCGGGAACCACACAGCTGTGCCCCAGTCCGGCGTGAACAGGACCAAGGTCCTGCACTCCCGACGTATCCGCACCAACAACTGACTTATCAGATGTATGGGGGTAAAAACGTACAGAATCCCAGGCGGCCACGGAATCGGTCCCAGACCTGCCCGACTATGTCCGGACGTAATCCCCACTCGTCAGGGTGAGGACCGCCCCGCGACATCACACCTGCACCCACATTCACCCTGCCGGGGATGTGGAGAGCCCTCAGGTTGCGCAGATGGAGAACCCCCATAGCCAGCCGACCGCCGCCCGGTGCAGACCGGGGGAGCGTACTCCTCCCTGTCTGTCGATATACGCCACTGACGTCTTATTGTCCGTCCTGATCAAAACACCGTTTGAGGACCAGAAGGACTGCCTTCAATTCCAACACATTGAACATAGCGCAGACCGGGCAGCATGGTCTTGCCAGCTGCCCCCTACTGCGTTGGCCCGACGCCCCCCCCCCCCCCCCCCCCCCCCAGTGAGGGAGGCGTCGGTGAAGACTGTGACGTGTGACAGCCTACTGCCCATGGGGCCCCAGGCCCTCCCCAGAGGGCGAGGTCCCCCAGTACTGACATGGGAACCTTAGCTGCTTTCACTTGCCTCTCACCGGGTCTATTTCCATACTGGAAAAACCACCTCCGTATCCTCCTCATGAGGTGAAGAGGAGGCCAAGAGGGCCCACAGAATGAGCAGATGCCATCATACCGAGCAGGCGCATCACGGACAGCGCCGTAACCGTCCACGGAACCGTGTCGATAACATGCTCTGAGAGGGATGCCCATATAGACCTTGAACTTAGAATAAGCCCAAGTACTCCACCCGTTGACTGGGAAGAGGAGTACTCTACTTCCAGTCTACAGCAAACCCCAGGCTGGTGAGAAATTCCACCACCTGCCTGGTATGAGACCTGAATATCCACCTTGACCGCCAAGGACCAAAATGTCGTCAGGGCAGAATACACTTTGTAACCCCTGACGACGCAGAGGCCCCAGTGCGACCTCCATGCACTTGGTGAAGATGCAGGGAGCCAGAGAATAGCCGAACGGCAGCCTCTGGTACTCATACGCTAAACCCTGCAAAGGAAGCATAGGTAAGCCCTAGGATGGAAGATCGGGGATGCGAATACGCATCCTACAGGTCTATGGAGGAGAACCAGGCCCCCACCTGACAGTGTTCAACAGGTAAGAGACGGTCCAAAATGCTGAACCTTCCAATGGGACAGGTCCAGCATGGGTCTGACACCCCCCCCTCCCGATTTCTCGGGCACCAGAGAATACCGGGAGGAAAATGCCACGACGATGGCTTGCTTCGCCCACAGAGATTGGATCTCGTTGACCAGAGCTGTCACTGCTAGTGACCCTGACAATAGGGTCTGTACCAAACCTGAAAACGGGTGGGGTTGTGTAAACACAAGTCCCCGCCTCAGCGTTCTCTCCATCCACCTCGACATATGGTACTGCTGTAGCCATATGTGATGATACTCCCAAAATGCACCCGCCGCCATTTGGCGCTGGTCCGCTAGGAACTGTAGATGTCATAGTCACAGCACGAGCGTACTTCACTCCCCCTCCTTTTCCCCTCACGTTCACCACACACTCCTCTTCATCCTCCTTTCCATCCACCACGCACTCCTCCTCATCCTCTCTTCCTCCACGGAAGCCTCACACCCTTATATGGCCAGCATCCCTTCACTTCCCGTCACTCAGCCCAGCTGCACCTCATCCCTCTGATTCACATGCTGTCAGGCACCTCACTCCTCACAGCTGTATCCCATCCCCCGTTGATGAAGACCCTACTTCTACTCGACGACGCTGACCAGAAGTCGTCGTGGTGTTAAACATCACTACCTAGGTACGACGTCTCTGCCTGAAGCTCTGCTAACCTGCTCTTGTGTATTCCTTGCTCTAATCCGTTTCTCTTGTGCCCCAGGATCCCCATTCCAGTGTGCCTTCCTGCCTGGACGTCCCATACTACGCAAGAAGTGCTCTTGCTCTCTCTCCAGACACAGACCTGTGTCCTCTGCCCACAGCTGCAGCCGGAGTACATCTATCCTCACCCCCCCAAGAGCATTCTAACCCCGTTCTATTGCACATTCCTGTTGTACTGCTGTCTGCCTGGGAACTACAATTAAAACCCCTTGAAACGCTCCATTCTCCTCTCCTGTGTTCAGTGATTGGGCTGTGTTCCTAAACCCACTTCTCACAGTAGATAGGCGGCCCGGTCCCACCCGCTGTGCGTAGCCAACCCTGGACCCGCTAACCGTGCGAGCAGAGCGTTCCGTGGAGTCAGGACATCGGACCCTGACACTACCCACGAGGCAATCGCACCCAAGGGGCGACCCCGACAGAAAGGGCCGGTTTGATACGGGGGAAGGTGACATCATACTAGGTGACAAAAGCTCCCCCACTGAACACCCCTCCAGCATGCTGAGGAGTTGTTCTGCAGCTGGACATGCAAGGTGTGAGGCCCCCATGGGTTCCTACACACCGTAGCCCTGCAGTGATATTACTACCACCCAAATCACGCGTGCCTGCCAGACCACTGCGGGCTCTCCGGAGTGGGAGGCATCAACGTGATACCCGGCCTGGCGAAGGCGAGGTCGGGGAAGCCCGCACTGTTTGCCTCAAGAGGTCTCGAGCCCCCCTGCTGACAACCCTTGTAGTTGACAGACATAACACCAGGCTCAACCAAACACAGATGCAGAACGTGTGGCGTGGCAGCCGCTTGACAGCACAACATTCTCACGAACAGACCCAGTCTCAGCCATGTCCCACTATGTTACCTGTTTATTGCACAATGTTGTCTATTGGATTCTATTACATGTTGTACTACTGTATTGCACATCGTTGTGGGCAAGACCACCCGCATTTCATTGTATACTTGTATGCCGTGACAAATAAAACTCTTGACTCTTGACTTGACAACTGGGTGTCAGCCCCTGTCCCCATGAGAAGCGAACGTGGGGCCGCTTGCGCTTCATTGAAGACACGCGGCCTGCAGCCAAAGGAAACAAATTAGAGCCCCTTTTCCGCTGGTGTTGGGGGAGGGAGTGACCGGAGAGCCGGCTGCACACAGCTGGACGGCAAAGTTTTTTTAGGGCGTGCTCATCCAATGTAGCCGATCCCTCGGCCACCAAGGCTGTCGGCCTTGTGGACACCTGTTGACATTGAGCCCAGGGTACCTCAGGCGGGGGAAACATGGCCGCTGGTCGAGGGCCTCGCCACAGCCGCTGGCGAGGCCGTGCTCTCACCTCTGGCTGCACGGCGTGAGGCGGTGTGGGGCCTAGGTCAAATACCGCCCGCGCTCCAGCGGAAAGACCAAGGTCCCTCTGCGGAGAGGGGAGCCCTGAGGAGGGAAAAAATTCTTTTTAACTTCTAACCCCCTCAAAAGGAGACTAATCCAACCAAGATGTCTGTAAACAAGTGTTGACAGCATCCTAGCCCTCCCTGCGGTTATAGCTTGCGGCTAGGTCAAAGCTAATAACGTCAAAACCTTGCGCGATGTTTCGACGTCGGCTGGCCTACATGGCCCCGCCACCCGACACCATTTTTGACAGAAAAATAACAGCAATTCGAACAAAGTTACTAATCGCTGCTAATTCTATACCGTGGCGGTATAGGCTTAACAGCCCACCAGCCACCCGCCGGGCCGACTCACCTCATGGCGTCGGCCGGGCGGGGCACTGTTTCAACATGCCAGAGGCAAAGGACTGATGCCACCTGCTTCATAACACGGAGCACCAGTGGTGGTTGCAACCAGCAACCTCCACTGTGGTGTGCACTAGGGCTGGGCGATATGACCAAAAACGTTATCGCGATAAAATTATAAAATTATTTTCATATAATTCGATATCGATAATTATCGTCGATATAATGTCTGTCAAGTTTAATTAACTTCTTATGCTGCTGCGAATGTCTCAAGTCGAGTTGATGTCGTCATCAGTCCGCGCACGTTAGCAGTTAGCCGACAAGCGGAGTATCTCATGACAATAAATATGACACTAAAATACTCTCTTCCGCCACAATATATTGAAACGAACTGTATACCCCACACTACTATAAACGTGGCCTCAGAATTCAAAACACACACATACTCGGCACGTAAATATATAAAACAGTGCCGTGCAAGCTAGTTATCCTAGCCAGCCTGTAACTGAGGGGTACAATTCCCTGACTGTATTACTAGATATGATACTTACTACCACTACCTTTGTACTTAATATTCGGCCACCCAGTACTCGGCATAAATATATTATGATGAACACTGTCACGTAGATGAAACGGATCCAACACAAATGTACGAATTAGAAATAGGTCTTTATTTCTACACAGCGATGGTGTGTAGAGCAAGCACTTAATCAAATCAATCACATTTATGAATGGGAATTAGTATGCACTTTTATGGCAAGAGTATTCGTCGGTATATCAATAGAGAATGTCCAATCTCTGAAGGCGCAGGTGGTACATATACGACCTGGAATAGTTAAGGAATAACAGCAATGATACTTTAATGATTATAGACTGGATACACTAGGGGAGGTTAATCCGGTCGCTTGTAAGCCGACAGGAGTAGGAAGGGGGGGGGGGGGGTAGAGTCCGACTGCCTCATCCGGCCAAGGGTATCCCAGGTGAACCCACTGTAGTGCCGTTCAATGCGCCGGCGATCCTTGGACCACAGATGAAAGCAGGTGGACTCTCTGTGAGCCGGCTCTCTCCGGTCCACGGGGGAGAGACGTGAAGCGACCTCGTCTTGCAGAGCGTCTCCTCACCTTGCGTCCTCTCCAGGGGGGGGGGTTCCAACACACGGCAGTGTCGGGGGTCTTTATCCATGGAATAATCAACGTATACAAAGCATAATCCGTGCCTGGGAAGGCGGGCTGTCGTCGGTAGAATAATCCGGTATACAGGTCCACTCGCTCGTCGGCTCTGGGGCTCCTCGGGTGCAATCTCACATGGGGTCAATCATCCTGGATAAGCAGCCAGTTCTCTGCCCGAAACGATGGGGTGCTGACTACGGTAGTATTCTCACCGCACGAAGCACTATATATTAACAGACTATTATTAGCTTAATAGACTACGTCCAACTCGACGATATAGTGCCAAATATGACTATTCAAATATTAATATACACGATGTCTCAATACCGATGGTAGGCCGAACTTGGCCTTACTCCCACACGTGGCGTCGCGGGGAGGCTTTACGTCTGTGACTCTATTGGAGGGTAAGAAACTGGACTGAAAAGGAAGTCCTACTTTAGTAGCGCAGTATATATACGCACTATGAACAAATAGTCCCATTAGTGGTGCGGTAGCCAGATTCCTACGCGGAACTAGGACTTGTTCGTACATGTTGAGCGGTACGTTTGAACTGGGTCTGGGGGGTATGGCAGCCTGGCACCAAGGTCTCGACCAATAGTAGAATGGAGACTATTATGGGATGTTCAGTAGGCTAGAATGGATATTCAATGCATATTGTACAAGGAATATACAAGGGATATCAAGGAATATTAGAGAATATACAAATACAATTAAATATATATATATAATAAATATATATATTCGGTTTAATCTGGCCCTTCACAACACAGCCTGTTGTATATAAGCGGTGTATTCCATGACAATGTGCTAAATATGACACTAAAATACTCTCTTCCGCCACAATATATTGAAACGACGTCCACTGTATACCCCCACTACTATAAAGGTGGCCTCAGAATTCACGCCACACACATACTCGGCACGTAAATATATAAAACATCGCCGTGCAAGCTAATTAGCCTAGCAAGCCTTGTTGTTGAGTGATTCCTACCTCTGGGTCTCCTTCCGGGTCTACTTCGCTCTCGGCCATCTCCTTCACTGATTGGTTGTTATCTGTTGTGCGTAAGCACGTCATCACGTAACGTTGGTTGTTGTTAGTGAGTGTGCTGAGCCGAGGCTGAACGGAGCCAAGCTTGGAAAATCGATATATCGAAACTTTGCGACCACGTTTCATGTTTATTTCGAGGAAATAATTTATCGCGATAGTTATTGTTATCGTTTTATCGCCCAGCCCTAGTGTGCACCCATGAAGGGGTTAATGAATAAATGAACTAAAACACCACCAATACACTGCAGAATGGGCTAGGCCATACACACAACGTTAAGGGGATGCAGACCAGAGAACACCAGTCCCGCATACCATTCATAATATTCACAAAAAGCACACCAGCCCTAGGCCTCAGCCCATTCACCCATGAAAAAGGTAAACAAGCCCCCGTCAATACTCCCAACAGTAGACACCGATTGACCGTCAGCATGAATGGTTAATAGGAGGGAAGACCTTTTTCTAAAAAGACAGCCCTCAGCGGGGAATCAAAACAGAAACAGTAACCCAGCATCATAGCATAACGTTAGCCGCGCGCTCCAGGATAACCGGGAAAACAACAACGTTTACCCAGATATCCTGCCCCTTGCGCCAATACACAACTCGGTTGTCTCCCGGGACAACTCGAGCAGCATTACTAACGCCAGCATTGTTATGCCCAGTGGTGCAGATCCTACCTGGGCGCGAGTTAGCCCGATAGCTAAACATCGCGCGACGTCCCTCGATCTGCTGTCAAAAGACGAGGAAACCCCAGGACAGGCCCGACGCGCCGTTGGAACATGCCGAGAAGATTCCAGGGGCTGGCAAATCTCCGGCGAAACCCAACATTGTTCAATTTCTCTCTGCATTTCATCAACAGCTAGTTACATGGGATGCCCTGCACATCCATGATGGAAAACGAAAGAAGAGGAAGGGTGAGTATGACCACGCCTGGTGCCTTATAGGGGTACACCGGGGCGGGGCCTGGTCAAGTGCATGGGTGTTTTGTTTCGTTAATGAAGTACAGTAGGTACTGGAGATGAGGTATATCTCAATGGCGAAGAGCGAGACGGGATAACCATTGTTATCAGTATCTGCATAGAATACTGCCTTGATGAGGAGGATCCAATGATCTCGCAAGAAGGTATTTTGACATTTGATAGATAGATGAATAGATATATAGATAGATAGATAGATAGATAGATAGATAGATAGATAGATAGATAGATAGATAGATAGATAGATAGATAGATAGATAGATAGATAGATAGATAGATAGATAGATAGATAGATAGATAGATAGATAGATAGATAGATAGATAGATAGATAGATAGATAGATAGATAGATAGAGAGCTACCATGATGCCTACAACGGTCATTGGTTCACACACTGCATTGTTCATTTATTCATTCATTGACACACATTTGTGATTCTTCCAGTAGATTTGTCATCTTTCCACTGGGGATGGATGTGGAGAACTAGGTCTTATACCATTCTGCTCCAATTCATGCACAGCCCCAAGCTGGCCCCTATTGGAATGAAGAAGTGAAGTTCATCATAGAATATACAATATCTTTATTTATACCATGGTCTGGGTGAATACTCTTTTCTGATTGGCCAGTAGGTGGCTTTAAAACCGGTTAATGCACACATAATTCAACATTAATCATTAAATTCACCCGCTACCCAACCTGTAACCCAGAGCTGGCTTGTCAGACATCCCATGGTCCTCAAACCAATACTTTTTTTCCATGTCAAATATGCGTGGTAACTGTCAGTCACCTCGTAGCCTCAAGTACGCTTGTTGTTGCGAGGACGGGATGTACATGGAGAGAAAAATCCTTGCACAAATATATGTAACATAGTCTAGTGTTAATATACAATAGTATACTACCTCTGGTATAGTGTCTCTGGGGCAATGGTTGCAACAATGTTGCTTAGCAGGTAGGACATGCTACATCTCACTATTCATCTGAATGCGCTCACATCAAACATCCTGTATTGTTATTCTGTAATTACGCACGCAGTATTATTCTTTTTTTGCTGCGCCTCTGGTGATTCTTCGCCACCACGGTGTGCCTTAAAACTGTTTAATGCACACCTACTCGTTGATTATCCATTACTATCAAGCACATTTACCCGAAATCCGTCCTCTGCACCCATACCAACTAGTTAGGAGCAGTGGGCAGCCATAGTCCAGCACCAGCACCCGGGGGCCACAGCTTCAGCCACAATGGATGCTGCATGTCTTTATGGTGTGGAAGGAAATGGGAGACCCATGCAAACGCGGGGAGTACATGTAAACTCCACACAGGGGGGAAAAAAAATTTGGGGTATGAATGATGACAGAGAGCGCCATGATAAAACATCTAGTGGAATCTACTGAGGAATCAGGGTCTTCGGACTTGACTCTCAAGTTTAGCGGCATGGCCGCATTCAATTAATTTCCAATGTGGAGGAGCGTATGCAAGTACCTCGCGAGTACCTTGTGGGAATGAATTGAATGCAGCCGTGCTGCTAGACTTGGCTGGCCGCGGTCGGAACAAGCCATATTAATCACAGTAGAATCATATTAATTACTTTTTGAACCAACTTCCTGGCCTAGTGGCCTCATGGTGAAACTAAGATAGACTTAACTGGAATAGAGACACATTATGGTACAGTAGCCCAATAGAAAAATAAAGTACTAAATAAAGGCTCCAAAATGTCAGTTTGTTCATTGTCAGTGGAGCATCATTACTGTGACATTATAGCCTATAGTCTACTACAGAGCCTTGACTCTGTGCTTTGTTTTAGATTTGGGGGGGGGGTTGTCATCATGTTCAGATATATTGATTGATCATAACAACTTGTCGAAATCCATTCTATAGGGTGGATTTTTCGTATAAGTAACCCTTTGGGGCGCAAGTCCGCGTGTACATACAGTTCAAATTATTTTCTACAGTCGGAATACTTTGAAGGTGCCAGGTGCTCATTTCGCCTCGACTGATTATGACAAACGGTTTTTCCCAGCTTCATTATGACCGCAGGCCGGTAGGCAATCCCGCCCCATAAGCGTCATGGTGATTCAAATGACTACAGAGAGGCAGAGAGACGGAGAGCAGTGCGCGCGTCTGGGAGCGGAGGGTGAACATAAACAGCCTACTCTCTCTCTCTCACACACACACCGACACACACACTGACACACACACTGTCTGAGAGGCGAAGGCAGAGCGCACTGTTGTTTTACTGTATGCAAACAAATATAAGCATCTAAAGATGTGGACAGACGTGGGAAAGCTAATGTTGTTACATTTGTTACTGATGGAGCTGCAGCATGCCGCTAAAGGTAAGATGACACTTCTCTTTTACAAGTATAATAGGTGGTGTCACTGCCTGGTGTGGTGGGGAATGTTCATTATTGCATCGCGGCAAGCAAACGGAAGCATTATTGGCGAACGATTTTGATATTAGCCGTCTGGGGAATTAATGGCGACAGCATGCAAATGTGATTATTAACACAAAGCCCCGCAACGTATCCCCCCTATATAGTAAATACACAGGCTGCTACTTTGTCTTCTAGATAGTAGATCCTGCTGTGCTCTACCTCACTCACCTCCAAGCGATCAGTATTTGTAAAATGACAATACGCGGAAGGGAGGAAGCAACGGAGGTATATTTGCCAGCATGTCCACGATGAGTGGTCCATATGGAGAGAGAGAGAGAGAGGGGGAGAGAACCCACATTATGATGCATACACTGGCTATTGCGCATGGTTTCCTTACATCAGTTGCGGACGGCAGGTGCAATATAAGCCGATATAGGTTGCGATAGATGCCTGACTCCTAACAATTATATAAAACTCATTGCTATTATGCAAGTCATATTGTCAAGAATATAGTCGTAAATCGTGGGAATTTGGATGACTTAGAAATTATTTCATTTTCTCTCGCAGTTCTTCACATTATATTATCCCGCAAAAATGCGTTATATGATAACAAATGATAGACTGCGCTCACAGCAGTGCTGGCTTTCTGTTCCATAATTTTCTCAGAATTATAGGCTGCCGGTCCAGAACTTATTTGCTTTAGTAGTAATAGTAACGTCATTGAAATGCCCATCAAGCCCGTGTGAGTGACCGTTATTCACCGTTATGTTTCTCAACTCACAGGAACTCATACCGAGTCGGAGTGCGAGACGGGTCAGTTTCAGTGTAAGAACGGGCGCTGCGTCCCGACACTGTGGAGATGCGATGATGACGACGACTGCTCTGATAACAGCGACGAGGAGAACTGTCGTAAGTAGCTAACAACAACAACAACAACAACAACAACAACAAACAAACAACAACAAAAAACAATCAGCGAATGACGGGCATGATGATGTTTCAGTCTGGGCAAAATGTTCGCTCCACGTTGTTCTCCATCTCTGTTGGAGGCAGCGGGCCTATTGTTCATTGTATAGGCGAAGACTCCCTCAGAGAAAGTTGCACAAGTCATGCAACTTCACCATGATGTGAATGCCCTTGATATGGAGCAGACCAGGGTGCATTGTGTCTAGGAGGCTATGCTAAGAATAGGAGCACTGATCGGGGATAACCAAGTCACATGGCCCTAAGGATTTCGCATATTTCTCATTTTCTTAAGTCAGCATTTTGTGAGGGTGACCCGAGACGCACATGATTTGGTGGAGCTGGGTCTCATGCCTGGTGCCCTCTCTGTAAAACCTGCTGTTGATAAGGTCAGCTGTTTCACGTGTTGGGTGTTGAGTTAATGTGTGTGTAGCCTATACTTTTGGCTATAATTGTTGATTTAATTGTCAGCCAGTTGCCTCTTCATTAGCTTCATGGACACCAGCCCTTATCTAAACCAAGTATGTTTTACAAAGTACAACATGTAGCCTGCTGTTCAGCAGAGTGGACTTCGTGGATTCCTGCAGTGCTGCTGCTTCTTCTTCTAAGAGGAATTGTTTGCAAAATCCTGCAGAGTAATGCAGATTGTGTGTGTGTGTGTGTGTGTGTGTGTGTGTGTGTGCTACTTCTGCTGTAGCTTTTCTGTGACGTGCACACAGTTGCTCATCAAGGTTTAAGTAGACACTCTGCATGTGTACCGAATGGTATACATTCCTTGCTATGACAGCTTTACACGGTTGGGAATCAGTGGCGTGCACAGATGGGGCCGAAGGGGGGCTCGAGCCCCTGCCCTTTTTTCAAATATGAAGACTGAAATGTATACTACTATACCCTGCATGCACCCCCCCCCCCCTTGAGCCCCTGCCCCCCAAATCGTCTGTGCACGCCCCTTTTGGGAATCATCTGTGGATCACATGTAATTCATACCAACTTTTATTTTGTGAATTCCTCGCTGTAGTGTATTCCACTTTGCTGCAGCTGAATTGTCACTTCAGGTTGACCATAGTTTTCCTTGTGTTTTCTCACCGGTTGGGTTGCAAGTTCAACATTGTACTCATGGCCAACATTGTACTCATGGCCAATCAATTAGTGCAAGCCAATTAATTCAATACATCCCTCAGCAAATATATGGGAAAGACCAATATTATGTCACTCATTGCTTCTGTATCAATCTCCTTCACTTTAATTGCTTATAGGAATCTGAAGCGGCGGGCCAGCAATGATCACTTATGATTCTGTCACGGTACTAATTGCTTGAATGCTTAGGCTGTATTAGTGGCCAATTGATTCAGCCCTTGTCATGGGACTGAACCCGCCTTGGTCTCTGCGTTACTTTGTGCTGTAGAGGCAGCACCCAGATATCCGTGCAGCGCACGCTGTGGCATCTACAAGCGTGTCTCATTGACTCTGAGACTGATTGGAATTATTGGACATTTAGTGGCGAGTCTTGATGGGAGCGCAATTCGTTTTTAATGAGCTGTTCTCATCCGGGCTGCGGTCGCTGATCTATAGATGTAGGCTTTTGTCCTTATTGGACGGGATCTGCTCAGTGTTTAGTATCCCTCGCAGTGTCTCGTAGCTCACCGCATGTCAGTCAGCCTCATGTGAACCTGCTGCATGACTGATGCATTGAACCGCTGGCTTGAATTGTCTGCTGGAGTTGAGCTCAGAAGGAAATGTAACTCAGCAGTGATCTTGGATGTTCGCGTCGTGATGTTCAACATGTCTGCCTTTTCTCCGACCACTTTGGGAAGCGTTCAAGCGGGTTTAGCGAATGCATCATTAATTCATTATATGAAAAACGTACAAGGTACTGTCAGCTGTGGGCTCTATCCGGTGGTGGCTGGTGGATCATTCGCCAAGCAATGAAGTTCGGACTGGAAGATAAATCTGGCCCTGGTATTTTATGCCTTGACAGGATTGACAGTTGGCATGAATCCACTGAAAAACAACTTATCTCTATCCTGCCTCTCATAGCAGTCACACTTTCAAGGTTTAAATTATATAATAATAAAATTGCTTTGTCAATACAGCATTCACCCCTCGGAGATAATACAATAGATTTCCAATAGCCTAGATGTCACAGCCACATCTATGACCCATGAATCAAATGCATAACATTTGATAGTAACTTAATTTGTCGTCAAAAGCATGACAAAGATGCCTTTGTGGTATACAGCTGGAGACACCTAGAAACGTACTTATGAGTTGCGTAAAGCAATCAACGAAGGAAGCATAGGCTGAGCAACAGAGAAAATGGCACCCCAGCAACAGGCGCACTAATATGGAGTCATTAAACAATTTCATCAATAAATGGCCATGTAATAGAGAAGTCTATAGAAGAAGCACACTTGCATATTATTCTTTATTTATCAAGATGAATAGGTCACCCCAACAGCAGGTGCACTTACAGAACAATCCTGAAGGCCGACACTTTACAAAAATGCACTGACCATATCGCAGTGAATGCAGGCTATGAAAAAAGATGTACTATCAACGACATCATGGCAGGTGAAAAAATAGCCAAGTTTACAGGTAGTCAAGTTGATCTCTATTTCTCTCACAATCACACACACACCTGCCGCCACCAGTCCAAGGCATACAAAATAAAAACCTTTTCTCTTCGTTCAAACGGTCCTGGCATACTCTGTCAAAATTCCACTTGCAGCCTAGCACCCCAGCACCCCCTATGGATCGGCTGCTGCCGGCTCTATTTCTCTTTGTCTTAGATGAGGTTATGTTTGCCCCTTGGAAAACGTATTTTTTATAGCATAGTAGCAAGTATAACCTCTCTCTCTTTCCCTCACACTCTTTCTCTTCCCCCCGCCCCCCCCCTCTCTCTCTTTCTCCTGCTTGCTCTCCCTTTCTTTCTTGCTCACTCTCTTGATTGCTGTAATATTTCTCTCCTTACTACTCTGTCCTCTTGGTCCTGCATTCTCTATTTCAACCAGCCTCTTGCTCTCTCTCTTATTTTTTTCCTCCTCGCTTTCTTGGTTCTTCTCGCAATCTGTAGTCTTGCCTGTTTTCATTCTCTCTCTCTCTCTCTCTCTCTCTCCCTCTCTCTCTCTTTCTCCCTCCTTCCCTCTCCCTTATTCCCTTGCTCCCAGAGCCACTTGAGGCTTTAGCCTGTGTATTTCGAGTCCCTTTTTGTAAATCTCACAGGGGCTCCTATATTCACCCACCAAGGGCCCTTTCTAGAAAGCCCCCGCGGACACCTTGGCATAGCGGGCACCCTGGCAGTACGAGCGAGTGCCAAGGAGGCTGTGCTCGCTCGTCCTACGCCCACAAAGGGCGTCAGCTGACAGGTTGGTTGGCAATAAATCCAACGGCGCGACTCCGGTGGCTGTAGCGATGCCCGCTGGCTGGCGCCGTGCCAGTCTCCTTCCTCCGGCAGATGCCAGAGCTTCCACAGTGCACCCCCTGCGCACACACACACATACACACACACACACACTCCCCCACATTGTCAGCAAAGCACAACAGAGAGAGGAGGAAGAGGAAGAAGACGTGGCTGGGTGGAAAAGAAAGGATGGAGCAAAATGATGGGGTTTGAACAGAAGAAGAAGCTTACTATAAAGACACACACTGTGTGTTTGACATTTGATTGACAAAAAAAATTGCGGGAAAAAAACAAAACAGACACGACCAGCTAGCATACATTTTCGGGCCTGAACCCAACAGTACCCGATGGGCTTTTTCAGGATGGGCTTTTTTGCACAGATATGATACCGCTATTGGACACCAGGCTTGGTTGGGTGAAAGGGTACTTGGTTGGGTGAAAGGGTACTTGGTTGGGTGAAAGGGTACTTGGTTGGGTGAAAGGGTACTTGGTTGGGTGAAAGGGTACTTGGTTGGGTGAAAGGGTACTTGGTTGGGTGAAAGGGTACTTGGTTGGGTGAAAGGGTACCTGGTTGGGTGAAAGGGTACTTGGTAGGGTGAAAGGGTACTTGGTAGGGTGAAAGGGTACTTGGTTGGGTGAAAGGGTACTTGGTTGGGTGAAAGGGTACTTGGTTGGGTGAAAGGGTACTTGGTAGGGTGAAAGGGTACTTGGTTGGGTGAAAGGGTACTTGGTTGGGTGAAAGGGTACTTGGTTGGGTGAAAGGGTACTTGGTTGGGTGAAAGGGTACTTGGTAGGGTGAAAGGGTACTTGGTTGGGTGAAAGGGTACTTGGTAGGGTGAAAGGGTACTTCAGCCGACACAGAGTTTAGTACTCTCGTATTGGTAGTGAAAAAGTGGTGTCGGTACTGCGCTAAATACAGCACAGCACACATCAACAAATACACACACACATAGACGTTCTGTGCCAGATCAGTGACTCCTACTTTGTTTCTTGACTCTCCTCATACTTTCACTCACACACACATCCCTTCCCAACCAACCGTGCCTCAGCATGTGTACACACACACACACACACACACACACACATACACATACTATATCTCCCACAGCCAGGTCTGTGAGGCTACTTTCCCCCACTGTTGGGGATCATATCACACACACACACACACACACGCATGCACGCCTAATGTACCACCAGGGATGGACCTGTAGCTTCCACCCATGCAGCAGCTGTATTGGAATAAGTCTTGGATGGTCTTTTGTGCCTAGTTGTCGCTCCTCTTCTCCTCCTCCACCTCCTTCTCTCTTCCCTCTCCTAGTTCATTCATAACCTGCCTCGGGGAGATTTGCTCCTGTTGCCCCGGGAGACGTGTGTGTGTGTGACATACAGAGAACACAGTATAGATACACTATAATATATCACGCACACACACAGTATTACACACACACACACACCCTCTGCATCACTATACTGTATATGGTATACTTTTCTGTAAATACTGTAAAAACCCTTCTGCTCATTGCAGAAATCACTCGTATGTTTTGCTTTTATGAAATTACCTCTAGAATCATGATCATGTTTTTATCAACAGGGCTTAGTTTCACAGACGTCACAGTCCTTTTTGTACATCACTGTGAAAGTAGTTGTGGATTTTGCACATACTGGTAGGAAAAGCGACGTAACTGTCATACTTATATGCCACTTTGAGGGAGAAAGGGGGAGAAAGGGACAGACAGACAGAGGGAGGGATGGAGAGGGAGGGAGATAATGAGATGGAGCAGGTTTGAGAAGCAGCGCGTCTCTACAGTCTCAGACCAGCTTCCTATAGAGAAGACATCACAACACATTTCACGCCCCCACTCTCTCTGTGTGTGAGAGAGGGATGGAGAGAGAAAAAAAGAGGGCGAGAGAGTGTGTGTGAGAGGTCATTGTAACGCACTATAATGAGGGCCTGCAGGAGCCTTACTCTTACCAAGCTCAGCACTGATATGGTTCATGAAAGAAAGAAAAACCTTATGGTGACAGTCGCATGCTGACACTCTCTCACACACACACACATACGCACACATATGCATTGCACACGCACACTCTGTTGGAGCTGCTTAGTGGCTGTACACATGAGCTCAACACACACAAATACATATTTTTCAGTGGCTAGCAGATCCCGGGTGAGATTTTTATTGGGATCTTGGGGTCGTGGGGTCCGCTGGCTTAATCAATTACACACACACACACACACACACACACAGTCAATCAGTTGCTCTTGGCCCGCTAGGAGCCTGTGTGGCACCACTCACATAGATTAAAATAGGAAACAGTCACACTAGAGAACTGCTGCTGTACACACACACACACACACACACTCAGAGACACACACACTCGGAGACAGACACACACAGCCCCCTGCCTGTTCAGGGTCAATGCTAACATGAGTCCTCTTTGTATCTTGCCATGTAAACATATGGCTGCTACAAGTAGTGTGTGTGTGTGTCTTACTGACTGGTTATGTTTGAAAGGTGTTTGAAAGGCAGGTGTTGCACTATGTGACTAAGAATGAGCACACACACACACACACAGAGATGCTCTAATCTCTTCTCCCCTTTCAGAACCTCGGTTAACAGGAAGGACAACACTAGGGGTGTAACGGATCCTAGTCGATCCGTGATCCATACGGGTGTGTTGGGCTGCTTGTGGTGATCATGTGATCATGATGATATGAGAATCACTATTATCTTGTAAGACTTGTATAATTATCATCATTGTTTCAGGTCCAGACCGTCCAGGTAATTTGCTTAGATCTGCCGTTAAAGAAATAGCCTAAATCTCTAGTGGGACAGGCGGTGGAGAGAGGCATGTGGATGCCGAGTCAAACCCTCTGAGGTTCACTTACCCTTGTTTCCCTCACTCCCATGTCATCATTGCACTGTAGCACAGTGAGCAGCATGGAGCTCGCTGCAAAGCGACATAACTGATCTACACTTTGGATTTAAGTCAAATTGTAATGGTAATTGTTTGGCACTAATCGTGATTGCAAGATTTCATAATCACAGCCGGCCTGTCTTAGAGTGTGTGTGTGTGTGTGTGTGTGTGTGGCATCCTACCAGGTGTGGTCGTATAGTAAAGTAGATCTCACTGGGAGTGTGTTTTTCTGTGCCTGGGGAGCTAGCTAGCTACTATAACCACGCTCATCACACTCGGTTATCTATTCATTGATTAGCTTTGTTGAGCTACAAGAATGTCAAAGGGAGATCCATTATAACTTCGTTTGTGGGTATTTATTCCTCCATACCGATACCCAATTATAATTATGGCCAGGGTAATGATATCCTTAACGTCACCTGGATACTTAAAACAACACTCACATTTACATGTATTAATTGCTACACTACTGCACCCATAAACTATCTTTCTCTCTCTCTCTCTCTCTCTCTCTCTCTCTCAGTTGCTCTGTGTTTATCTCTCTTTTTCCTCTCTGTCTCCCTCTCTTTGTGTTTATCTCTGTCTCTCTATGTCTGTCTCTCTCTGTCCATGTACCTTGGGAGTTGGCTAGTTGCTGTGACATTCCACGTATGTGTGTTTCTCTATGTGCCTAGGAAGTGTGCTGCTCACTGTGTGTGTGCCGTGCTTGCGTGTGTGTGTGTGTGTGCGTGCCTGTGGAGTTACAGTAGCTGGCAGGCAGCTGTGCTGTGTGTACATGCGAGGGAGAGCAGTGTACCGGTGGCTGCTGCGCTACTCTCATCTCACTCTGTACAACTCTGTTTAAATGCCTGTGGGTCTAGTTCCATGTTTGAGTCCAGGAGAGAAGGAGAGAGAGAGAGTGTGTGTTTGTGTCTGTGTACCTGACATTGTACAATTGAATTGTAAAAAGAAGACATTTTATATAAATTCGAAATACAGTGGCATCAAAAGGTAAATGTAGACACCCAATAAATGTATACTTGAACCCTTCCGACAAAGAGCCATATAATTGTATTTAAATTCAATAGCCTGTGTAGCAGTTTGAATTTGTAAAGTCGATGCGAGTGAATGTGACACATCGCCTGACACAGCCTCTACTGTTAATTGTAGCTATGAATGAACACAACATTCCAACACAGAGTTATGTCTCTCCGTCTCCGAGGTATTCATTGGTAAATATTATGTTTTGCACAGAAAATATGCTAATGAAGCAGGCTTCCCTGATCTCTGGGTTTGGAAGTGAGACCCTGTGTGTGGGGGGGGGGGGGGGGTCCTGATTTGAAAACGAGGACTCTGGGGAAAAATAAATCCTAAAATAACTGCAATAATATCTGATTCTCATTATACAATTACTGTAACCCCCCCCTTCTTTGGTCTTCATCGTGTTTTCATCCACTGTGATTTCTAATGTACACAATGACTGCAGCGTTAACATGTGATTTTTAATCATCACATGGGGCAGCCTGATATCCCTGGAGGGAACGGCACATTGTCTATATTTTGGGGATCACTGCGGTGAGGTGTAAGGGATACGTCTCTTCATGGCGCAGGACGGCTGAGAGGTGTCATGATGTCGTTGTAAAGAGGTAACCGTGGATGGCCACGCTGAAGCTGATAGGTGCTGAGTGGTGGGTGTTGGAAGGTGTAGCCGCGGTGCCGGGGTAATTTTAGCTGAGGTCGGTGTTAGCCTGAGGCGCTTACTCACACGATATGCTCTTTCTCTCTCACTCTCACTCTCACTCACCCACGCACACACACATTCTCTCACTCACTCACTCACTCACCCGCGGCGCGCACACACACATTATCTCATTCTCTATCTCACTCACTCACTCACTCACTCACCCACTCACTCACTCACTCACCCACACACACACACACATTCTCTCTCTTTCTCTCTCTCTCACACACACACATATACGTAACATGCACTTGTTCTCGTTCCCTCTATATGTCTCCTCTCCTCCCCCCTCTCTCTCTGCTCCCATCCCCCTCTCTCCTCCTTTGGGATTTGGGGCTGTTAGAATAATGCCCTTGCATTGACCAGCGGGGTGCAAAATACAAGGATCTTATGAGATGGCTGCAGACACTGTGTGTGTGTGTTGGAGGCTGAGAAGTGGTGTGTGTGTGTGTTGCTGGCTGGGAGGTTGTGTGGTGTGTGTGTGTGTGTGTGTGTTGGGGTCTGGGAGGTTGTGTGTTGGGGTCTGGGAGCTGAGAGATTGTGTGCGTGTGTGTGTTGGGGGGCAGGGTGGTTGTGTGTGTGTGCACATGAGATAGATTGCACTGTCCATCTGTGTAGTTATAATCCAATTAGTGCCTATCTCAGTTGGTGAGAATCTTATTCCGTGAGAAACAAGACTGTGCTTCTTGCCGAGAGAGAGAGATAGAGAGAGAACACTCTATCGCCATAATGTTTCACCTTCACAAGTACAGTAGGGGCAATGGAAAAACAGATGTGCCACCTTTCTTTATTTTTTCTTTCATCTTTCTTTTAGTCTCTTTCTCTAATTTTCCTTTTCTTGATTTCTCCATCTTTTTCTCTCTTTTCTCCCTCACTTTCTCTCCTCAGCCCCACTGCTTCCTACAGAATGACGTCCTGTTATCTACTCACTCCTTCATTCTTCCTTCGTAGTCTTTCTCTCTGCTTGGTAATGCCATCGGTGGGCTCTGCCACGCCCCAAACAGCAGAACACCAGTTTCATCTGCTTTAAATCACTTGAAATGTGTTATTTCCATGGCCTAGGAAAATTCAATCGATATTTGTGAACATGAGCTACTCTCTCTCCCAAAGAAACCAGAGAAGTAAGAATAAAACTTGTGACGTCATCGGGTATAATGCCTGGAGCTGCTCCATTGACAATGAATGGGAGACTGATTTTGTGCACCCAGAGAATCATTGTTTGTATACTAAAATTAGCTTTATTCCATGCTAGTGTTTTCACTTCTTCTGCGACAGACCCTGGGTGCTCTCACTTTCACCTTTACCATCTTACCCAATTCATTGTCTATGGCAGAGTTTTGAGGTCGCGACCCCCGAGATAACAGTGTCGGAGAGCCACGACCCCCACTATTATAGGGGTGGTATAAAAAAAATGTACGTAAAAAAAAGATTACTTACTATATTATTTTTATATTATGTATGGTTGAAAACATGCAAATGTTCAAACACACACACGCATTATAAGCATTGGAGGCTTTTAACCAGGGCTGGACTGGGAAAATCATTTATTCAGGCCAGGAAATATAGCCCCAGTCAGGCCACTTTTTAAGCAGGGAGTCTGGGGGTGCCCCACCAGGAAGTTTTTGTTACAAAGACTTAATTTCCTGCATTCTGGTGCAGGAATTTTTGAATTTGTACCCTTTAAATGCCAGTGTTTGTGATGGCATCACAAATTATTGTTAAAAAAAACAGGCTAGCATAATATTATGTCAATGATTAGCAACAACACTGATTTTGATGGATCTTTTAGTTTTTTGTAATGTCTGTCAGATTGAAAGAAATACTCACGCTCTTACCATAAGGGACATTGTCCTCTTCAAAAACGCCATAAAATATTATACCGGTATGTTGAAATAATTTATAATTTACCACTTTTTCTTTCTTAAATCTTTTATTCAACTTCAGCCCTGATCATAACCACCACATATTCAATTCATTTTATAATTCTAACCCTTTAAATGCCAGTGTGTGTGATGGCATCACAAATTATTGTTAAAAAAAATAAAAATAAAAACACGAAGTGAAATATTTGCAATATATCAAATGCAAAGTAGATTTGTCTGGGGGGGATTATTACAGTCTAGCATGTGTCAATGATTAGCAACAACACTGATTTTGATGGATTCTTTGTTTTTTCTTTGTGTGAGACGGAGAGAGATAGTTCTCCAACTTGTATGAGTTTAGACTGCGTTACCCTCTGTTGCAGTGATCTCCTGGTTGTTCCCCACCTAGGTTATCTAACTATCATGCCGCTGCAACTAGAAAGACTGGCCTGGCCTGCTTCTAAATTCAGTGGCCTGACTGCATGAAAAAAAAATCGTTATGTTTTTTTTTTATGAAATGTATACATTCTGGAAATCATCTCGTGACCCCCACTTTGGGAACCACTGGTCTATGGAGCAGCTTCAGACTATATACTTGATGACATTACACGTTTTACAGCACCATCCAAGTGTCCTCTGCACACTGGATCTGTCCCAGAAGGTCTACTTTCACCCTTCTTTTTTTATGCACTTTTTCTCCTTTTCCAATTTTTCTCCCATCCCAATTCCGTTTTGCCAATTCTCCCCACCCCTGTCTTGAACGTTCCTCGCATGTGCCCCCCACTGGCCGGTTGTAGGGAGGATAGAAGCCTTGCATCACGTGTCCCCTCCGATACACGAGGAGGCAGCCTGTCGCATCTTTTCACCTGCCAGCACGGACTCTCATTGGCGAGGTGTAACGTGTGGGAGGCTCACACTACCCCCGCTATTTCCTGTCTCTGTTGTGCAGGCGTCCCCCAACCGACCTGTAGGAGTCGCTGTCCACAACGTCCAAATTACCACCCATCGACTTCCACCCACTAACTCTGCCAATTGAGTTAGTATGACGACTGGCCCAAGCCGGAGGCAACGCCGACAGCCGGAGTCGAACCCGGTGTCTCTTGCGTTGGTGACGAGCGCAATGTCCGCTGCGCCACCCAGCCGCCCAAACTTTCACCCTTCTGAGCATAAAAACACACCTTAACCCCAACCATAAGAGTTAAGCGAACCTTAAAACTAACGTGAGCGAGAGAGAGACTCTCAAAGCACAACACAAACACTTTTATGACAACTTTCCGACCCAAACTTTTTGACACGTGCCACTCAGAGCGCCGTGGTATCTCTGTCAGCAGCGTGGTTACAGGTATTAACCACCATGTTTAATTCATCAGCCTTTCTACAACGCCGCGCCTCCCCTATCCCTCTCTTCCTCTTCTGCTCTCTCTCTCTCTCTCTTTGCATACAGAGCGCAGGGTGAAAAACAGGATTACAGGAAATGTAAATAAAGTGAAAATGGAGGCACATGAAGATATTTGGTTAATCTGTCGCCGGGGATTAACGCCATGATACGCTGTCAGACACACCGAGGGGATCAAATACATGACGCACGCACGCATACACACACAGGAACGCAGGTACACACACTCACACATACAGTAAAATGACGAGGGCTCAAACACACATGCAGACTATGACACACAGACATACAAGCTGTGTATAATGTTGAGAACCGAACGGGTGTGTGTGTGTACACAGAACGTCACACAAGTGCTCACAAGCACACCCACTCGCATGCACAAGAGCAAAAGTACACAGACACATCCGGGCACGTATTCACATTCACACACACAATGATGCTCGATGCACACAGACATGCACACAAAGGGATGTTCGCATAAACACACACACGCAGGGAGAGGAAAGAGGATTTCAGTTCGTCAGGGTTTGACTTTGAACAACAAGTGACTTTGTGGCAGAGCGGAGTGGAGCAGGGGTGTGAGAGAGAGAGAGAGAGAGAGAGAGATAGCTCATAATGGCCCTGAGTTGCTACTGTAGCGAAGTACTGTAGCTTCCAAACTATTTTCGAATTGGTTTCTAACTGGTAGGTCTACTGAATATAAAGATGTTCTGTCATGGATCCGCGCAAAGGAATGGATTTTTACCGTTGTCCACAATATACTGTATATGTTAAGTTAATAAAAATATATTTTCTTTAGCAGCAGTATTATGGTAGTGATAGGCTGGGGCTGGTATGGTAACGACAAGCTGGCCGGGGCTGGTATGGTAGCAGGGGGCGAAATTTAAGCCCGCCGCCCGCCATTGGCGCTCAGTTTTTACGTTTGGCGCTTGCCACTGAGAGGTCTGCCCGCCGTGTGGCGTGTAGTTCATAACGATACTCTTATTTTGAAAATCTGTGCGGGTCTCGTTTCCGCTCCAAACGCAGTTCCAGTCATAATATCGATGGCTCCGGCAGTTAGCAACATTCGGTTCGTATGATACTCTTATTTTGAAACAAACCGTGGCAACGAGTCATATCCGCCCAGCCCTGCAGCGGGATACTATTGGCTTCTGCTCGTATCAACGGAGGCAGTCTGCTCTAGTCTAGTTTCAAGTTTCAAGTTTCTTTAATAGTTGTCATACAGAAGTACAGAATACTTTTGTACAAAATGCTTCTTACTGTTGCGCTCCAGAGACTGTGCATGACAAGATAAGTATGAAATAAAAACATAGTAAAAATTAGAAGTAAAAAAAGAGGTCACAGTGTTCAGTTTAGACATATGTACAATGTTCGTAGACGTAGTTACCATACAATATACAATACTGTGCAGTGTACTAATATACAATACTATATAGTGCAAGGCATAAATGGACGAGGTGCAGTTTAGGTACAATTCACAGTAGGTGTACGAGTTGTAGTGCAAATCCTTTATCAATAAATATAAAGTGTAAGTGTGTTTGTGTGATCTAAAGTGTGGAGAGTGGGTGCTGCAGTGTGTTGTTTGTTTGAGTGAGTGTGTGCGTGTGGGTGTGTGTGCTGTGTGCATTTGATGGTTGTTGCATAGTGATTATTGTTCGTTTAGCGATTATTGTTCGTTTAGCAGCCTGATGGCCTGGGGATAGAAGCTCCTTCTGAGTCTTTCTGTGCTCGCCATAAGACTCCGGTCTAGAGCGGACCTCCATGAGCTACCGTTACTGTTTAAACAATGACCCAGTCAACTATTCACTTTTAGTTTAATACATGACGAGGCATTGTCTAATGGTATCTAGCTGGCTAGCTACTGATAGCTGCTGATATCAACAAATGCTCCAGCAATAGTCGACTCGAGTGCATAATACCTCCGTTCCCTCGTTAGCTAGCTCACGTTAGATCTATATGTCCCAGTAAACTAAATTGTCTTAACGTTATCTAGCGGGCTAGCAGTAGCTACAGATAGCTCCTGATATCAATGTCTTATAACATTGATTCAATGCGTATTCTAGCTGAGGGCTTGATGAATGTGATTTGACCAAAGAACCGTAACATTATACCAATAGGGTCCAGCTGCAGCGCCGGAGAATCCTTGCATGCTGAATGTAGAGTATTAGTATAGGGTCTAGCTGCATCGCCGGAGAATCCTTGCTGGAGCTGGAGGCTACTCAAGTATACACACAGACAGTGGAGCTGTTTTGACTTATTGCGTGGTAGCGATGTCTCGCAGATAATGCAACTACAAGTATGATTATAATATATATTTTATTTAAAAAAAAATGTGTATATAAAATATATATATATATATTTTTGTAATCAAAAAAAATTTGGCAGGTAAGAAATATGCTTGGCGGGTAGATTCTTCCCATCTACCCGCCACTGGCCGGTGAGTCAAAAAGTTAATTTCGCTCCCTGTATGGTAGTGACAGGCTGGGGCTGGTATGGTAGTGACAGGCTGGGGCTGGTATGGTAGTGACAGGCTGGGGCTGGTATGGTAGCGACAGGCTGGGGCTGGTATGGTAGCGACAGGCTGGGGCTGGTATGGTAGCGACAGGCTGGGGCTGGTATGGTAGTGACAGGCTGGGGCTGGTATGGTAGTGACAGGCTGGGGCTGGTATGGTAGTGACAGGCTGGGGCTGGTATGGTAGTGACAGGCTGGGGCTGGTATGGTACAGGCTGGGGCTGGTATGGTAGCGACAGGCTGGGGCTGGTATGGTAGCGACAGGCTGGGGCTGGTATGGTAGTGACAGGCTGGGGCTGGTATGGTAGTGACAGGCTGGGGCTGGTATGGTAGTGACAGGCTGGGGCTGGTATGGTAGTGACAGGCTGGGGCTGGTATGGTAGTGACAGGCTGGGGCTGGTATGGTAGTGACAGGCTGGGGCTGGTATGGTAGTGACAGGCTGGGGCTGGTATGGTAGTGACAGGCTGGGGCTGGTATGGTAGTGACAGGCTGGGGCTGGTATGGTAGTGACAGGCTGGGGCTGGTATGGTAGATATACACAGACACATGACCATGCAGGGTCAGTGACAGTGCAGCATCACTGGAGCAGTTTTGCATCTCAATGCCTGGGCACCATCTCACTCACTCACTCACTCACTCACTCACTCACTCACTCACTCACTCACTCACTCACTCACTCACTCACTCACTCACTCACTCACTCACTCACTCTCACTCTCTCTCCTCTGAATGGAGTTGTTTGTGTAGATTACAGAGACTCTACCTGTATCTCTGTGGTACACTCTCCCGGGCTCCTAAGCCTGAAAACGCTGGTCTTGTACCTTGAGTGGATTTCTCTTGTCACCAGCTTGCCGTTCCCCACGTCTCTTTGATGATACGACAGCGAATGCCGGCTGTATATACTGGTTATCACACACACACACACACACACACACACACACACACACACACACACAGGTACACATACACACACACAGATGTATTATATTAACATTGTTAATATAACACCCTCGCACACTCCTTTTATCATTCCTACCTGGTGCTCAACACAGAGAGGGGCTGGTAGGTGAGGGAGGAGGAGAGGAGAGGATCAACATGTTGAGATTGACAGGACATATTTACCTCTGGCAAAGCTGTATGGGGGAAACGAGCTGCTACTGTTAAATATAATATTTAATTCAGTTCCAAAGGGAGACTTCTGGCAGAATTCAGAGAGAGAGAAAGAGGGAGCAAAACATGGCGATGTGATTTATGATAAGATTAGATAAGATATTCCTTTATTTATCCCCTTAGGGGGGATTTATCCCCCCCTCTCCTCCCTCTGCTTCTCTTCTCTCCTCTCCGCCTCTTTACTAATTTCCTCTAATCTCACTTCCTCCTCATCTCCTCTTCCCTCTTCTCATCTCCTCGCATCTCCCCTCTCTGTTCTGGGATCTGTTTTCAGTGTGTTTATCCTTTCAGGAACTCTCCCTTCTCTCTCCTCTCCTCCTCCTAATCCTCCTATCCCCCTCTTCTCTGTGTGTCAGTGGTCTCAGTGCTTGAGTGTTTGGCAGCAGGGTGACACCTTCTGAATGGGTCCCGAGAGGCCCCATCACACACACGCACACACACATTCTCATTTTGTGTGTGTGTTATCTGTGTCCTGTGAGACGTACCTCCAACTAATGTCTTCTACACAAAAGACAATTTTCAAATACAAAATAACACGTACAGTACAAGGTTAATAACGTATGTCTTTTAAACACTGTATTTACGTACAGCATGTGTGTGTGCCCTGCTCCAGCCCTGCTGTTGTTCTAGTCAGTTTGTTTTGACAGAACGCTGTCTTAGAGCAGCATTAAGATCTTATGAGAGGCGGTTTGAGAGGTTAGCCCAGTCAGTGACATTTACAAGATTAGCTTGGCTCTGGGTCTGGAGGTAAAACAGAGGGCTGCAACTAATGACTAATTTGGTAGTCGACTAATCTGCCGATTATTTTTTCGATTAGTCGACTAATCGAAAACCAATATAAACAACAAAAAAAAAAAAAAAAAAAAAATTTTTTTTTTTTTTTATTACCTATCTTTGTGAAAGTGGCTTCTCAGCTCTGGTCCAGCTGAAGACAGAGCAGAGGAACAGATTGGACATTGAGCATGACCTCAGAGTTGATTGTCTACCATCACCCCAGACTTTGAGACTCTTGTCAGGACCAAACAACAACATCATAACATGATGATCCCATAGCAAATTAAAATAATGACTCATGAAACATTTGAATTTGGATCTTTAAGCCACTTTAAATGAAAATGTATTTGAAGAACAATACAGCAATCACTCATAACAAGATAAATAAATTAAATAATACAAATTAAAGTGGAAGTGTACTTTAAATAACTTTTGTTTGCTGTGTGTGAGAGGAGTCCGTGTGTGTGTGTATGTGTGTGTCTTACTCTGATCGCTGTGTGAGTGAGAGGAGTGTGTGTACTGTGTAATTTGTGTGTGTGTCTTACTCTGATCGCTGTGTGAGTGAGAGGTGTGTACTGTGTAATTTGTGTGTGTGTCTTACTCTGATCGCTGTGTGTGAGTGAGAGGAGTGTGAATGTGTGTGTGTGTCTTACTCTGATCGCTGTGTGTGAGAGAGAGGAGTGTGAATGTGTGTGTCTTACTCTGATCGCTGTGTGTGAGTGAGAGGAGTGTGTATGTGTGTGTGTCTTACTCTGATCGCTGTGTGTGAGTGAGAGGAGTGTGTATGTGTGTCTTACTCTGATCGCTGTGTGTGAGTGAGAGGAGTGCGTGTGTAATGTATTGTGTGTCTAGTCTGATCATCATCTCCTGAACAATGTTTTCAATGTCCAAAATTTGCTATGGGATCATCATGTTATGATGTTGTCTGGAACCCTGAGAAGCCACTCTCACAAAGATAGGTAGTGCACAAAAATGTTTATTTTTTATTTTTATTTTTTTTTATGACTAATCGACGCAACAATTTCTCGTCGACGATTTTTTATAATCGACGTCGTCGATTATGTCGACTAATCGTTGCAGCCCTATAAAACACATTAATATAAGGTAGTGATGCACGATATATCGGCCGCCGATATAATATCGGCCGATATGGCAGTTTTTTTACACATCGGTATCGGTCCGATATCAAGATGGGGCCGATAAAAATCTTTTTTTCTTTTCTTTTTACATGTTTTGGCCTTAAATCGTTTCAAAATATCAGTCATTTCTGAAAATAAGTTACAAAAGTAAAAAAAGAAATGCGTTTTGGAAAATAGCTCATTATTTGATTATCATAAAAAAGTGTTTTCTATACAGAGATATCGACATCGTTAAATATCGGTATCGGCCAGAACAGCAATATTAATATCGGTTATCGTATCGGCCACAATTTTCACATCGGTTCATCACTAATATAAGGTGTGTGTGTGTGTGTGTGTCACGTTACTCACGTATACACATGCTTAAACATAAAGGATCAGGCCAACGGTGTGTTTCTCTTTCCCTCTCTCTCTTTATCACCCTTACAATACTTTGTTAGTTATATTACAGTTCAATAAAATCCAGTTATTGTTTGTTAGTTATAGTGCAATAAAATCCAGTTATTGTTTGTGTTAGTTATATTACAATTTAATAAAATCCAGTTATTGTTTGTTAGTTATATTACAGTTAAATAAAACTCAGTTTGTCAACTCGTGTTACTCTCCAGAGAGGGCAACACGTTTACACACCTCCATGGAATGACGGAATAGTTATGTACCTCAACAAGTGCTTTAGTGCCTACGCAGCTCATGCTGATAGTCATCAAATTTCTAAAGAGATAAGACAGAGTCAAACACATGTTTGTACCTGTTGGTTTGGATTCTTGGCAGCTTGGCAGCAGCTACCAGAGTGTAGAGGAATTCCAGTGACTATTTGACTATTGTGGTTTTTCCAAGGTATGTACTGTAGCACAGGGCAGCTTAGCCAGCTTTTATCGCACATAACAGTAGATGGAATGGTCTCGCATATATGTGTATGCATGTATGGATGTTCTTTTTACTATTATCAACAATTTACACAAATTGTAAAATTATACATTTATATCTCCTTATATTCTCCCTTTTTCCATCCACCATCTTTCTTTCTCCCTGCACACACGCATGAATGAAAAAGCACCATGACTTAACATGACAGTATCAATAAAATAACAGACATCAAAAAGATATCAAATTTCACAGAAAAAAATAAAACAAATACAACACAAACACTGTTATAGCATCCTCCTGTTTGTGGCTGTGTTTGCTGCCAGGGCCGAGGGCACAGCTGCAGGGTTTCTTCTGCCTTGATGCCCATGAATGGCCACTTTGAGGTGCCCACTACTACACACAGGTGCATGTGCCCGTTGCTGCCTCCTGAATCACACAACTTTATTTATAAACCCCACCTTCTACATCCCAGGACCACATTCTTTATCATATATTTTTTTAAACTGTGGTTTTTTTTCCAAGCCATAACCCACCCTGCTATCTTTATTATTGTTTTAAGTGAGAATATAACATAAATTCTTTTTTAATGGGCCCATCTCAAACCTCGCCCTGTTTTCTTCCCTGTCTCTTTCCTCTGACGGACTATGTTTGTCCAAGGAAAGCAACAAGTTGTGATTGGAGGGTCAGGAAAAATGGGCAGGGTTTGAGATAGGTCTATTGAACATGTCTCTGAAAGCAAAAAAATAAAGTATGTATATTAATGGGTGCCGGGAAACGCTTAAACACGTCATTCCCGGCCATGCTCAAGTTGCCGAAGACGCTTTACAGCGTCTTTATCAATATTTAAAAAATCTGGGATCGGATTCATATGTCCCCTCCGCTGGCCTGAGATCCACCAGGAGGACCCACTGAGCTCTCTGGCGGTTCAGGAGCGCCATCTGGTGGCCGATCGGCACAATCGCTTAACAGGAAGTGCCGTAGAGGTTGTGCTGGACGGCCGTATTACTTCCGGGCACTCGGTACATGTCCCGGGACTCTGGCTCGTCACACTACATAGCGATCGATTGCCAATAACTCGATAAACAACATGATTTGGACGTGTATATACCATTATACAAGCTGGAGATGGACCGGGTAAATCTACATCCCATAATGATAACATTTCTACTCTACGATGATCGCCCAACGGCGCGCGGAGACTGGGGTGAGTTTTAGCGTGTAAAGTTACCGTCTTCGATACTAACTGCTATTATCAACATTTGACCCACATTAGATGATTGGTATAACGCTGCCCACGGAATTATAAACGCCCCCTAGCCCATCCGGTCAACATCAGATGACGTGTAGTAACTTCTAAAAGTACGTCTAGTTGGAATTTTTTATATCGCGCTGATTGCCATAAAACTGTATTGCATCATCAATATAATGTATTTGGGGCTATAGATCACGTTCTGGAGAAAGCTGCAGAAAGAGATGAAAACATACTTATACATTAGACCATACTTTACTATGAATATGTGAATGAAAAAGTTTAACGTTGCTACACAATGAACAATACATATAGGACTTTGAATGGGCCCTAATAATGGCAATGTAGCAATAGAATTTAAAAAGTTATAGCCCTGCAAAGAAGGGGACTTTCTCTATAGACAAATAGAGCCGGCAACCTACGGTTGATAATGAATTTAACCCATGGCAGCCAAAGTGTTAAGGAATACTGTGACATCATTAAGATTGTTTCTGGAGCTGCTCCATTGAGAATGAATGGGAGAAGAATTGAGTGGCTTCATTAGGATTCACTGACTATGTATAATATATGTCAGACTAGGACACATGTGCACACCAGACCTACATTGATACACACACACTCGTTTTTTATCTCTCATTCACTGAACCCTTAGAAAATCAGGTTAAGTGAAATCATGACACATGCATTCCAGACCTACAGTGTACAGATAGGCATACACACACACACATACACCGTAAGACATCCCAGTCCCACACAGACGTACTGTAACACTTCCCACACAGACATACTGTACCACTTCCAAAAGTTTAATTACATCCCACTGTTCTATTTGTGAGTGTAGGGGTCAGTTGAGTGTGATTGGCTTGTGGTTTGTTTATCAGATGAGATCATGTTTTTCCCCTCCTCATTATTGGCTCGGCCTCCAGGAGCCTGGCCTGGCTTGGTGCGTAGTGTCCGATGGTGGCGATGAAGCGCTCATTAGAGATGGGGAAACTTAAGTCCTTCTGGCATTATAGAGGGAGAGAGGAGGGGGAGGGAGGGAGTGAGGGAGAGGGGGGAGGGAGAGAGAGGGGAGTGATGGGGGGAGTGATGGAGAGAGGAAGGGGGAGGCAAAGGAGAGATGTGTTCTATTAATCTGTCTGTGTGTGATATGCATTGTAGGCACAGACGTGTGTGTGATATGAATTGCAGGCACAGACGTGTGTGTGTGTGTGTGTGCTTACATCAGGGACTTAATATCACTTAATTACATATTTCACATCCCATGTCATTATAGAACTAAATAATTCCTCCACCAAAAATACATACATTCATGCACGCACAAACACACGCACGTCTGTGCCTGCAATGCATATCACACACACACATGTACACATGCAATTAATTATGCAGCAGGTTATAGACGGAAAGAGGGAATGTGTGACTGAGTGAAAGTGCGGGTGAGAAAGACAGGGAAATGGAGAGAGAGGGAGAGGGAGACACCTCTGTTCCCTTCTCTAATTAAGCTCCTCGCTGTTTGGCTGATAATCATTGTCACTATGGGCTCCTGGGTCTAAATAAATATATTATTATATACTAATGCCACACTATCTTCCCGTCTCCTGGATCTCATTTTACCCATAATGCAATTTGTCAGGTGCCAAGAGATGGGGGGGGGGGGGGGATGTAGAAACCACTTTGACTCTCCTGCTGTGTGCATCTTCTCCTCTGTGGAAGTGGCATAGAAGGACAAGAGAATGTGTGTGTGTGTGTGTGAGCTTCAAAGACCCTGCACAATGTTTTCATCAACGCAAAGTGACAATGAGTGCGAGAGAGATTCATCTACTCCTAATTATGGCTGCACGATTAATCGGTTTGTAATCGAAATCGCGATTTGGAATGATGCAGTTATCAAATCGCAAAAAAATAATATCGCAATTCTTTTTTGAAACTTTTCTTTTTGAAATTTCTTTAACCAGGAAGTCCCATTGAGATACAAGATCGTTTTGGGAGAGGGAGGTAAGGGGTTTTAGATTGTGTGTTGTGAAGTTTAGACTTCAGAGAGGGAGAGTAAAGTACAGAAAAAAAGGTACCGTTGGGTACCGGTATCGATTCCCAGGTAAGAAGAAACATTTTCAGGCTCGGTGTCCCGAACAGACCCACAGCGTAGGCCAGATGCAAGCCGCATTTTACAATAAACCTCTGTGGGGCTGCTTTAAAAAAATAAAGATTATAATCGCAAATTTAATCGCAATCGCAATATCTGTCAGAAAAATCACAATTAGATTATTTCCCAAAATTGTGCAGCCCTACTCCTAATCAAGAGATCCAAGCACCTGATGGAGAGAGAGACAGAGATTTGAGGGATTTGACAGATAAAATCTCCCTCTACTTTTGAGAGAGAGAGGGAGAGAGAGAGAGATAAAATCTCCCTCTACTTTTGAGAGAGAGAGGGAAAGAGTCCAGTGAATGTATGTGAAGAGGGCACTAAGGCTATAAACCTGCCTAATTGGTTTTAATCAATGGAAAATTCACACTTTACAGGTAGGCCTACACGTTGAATTATGCATCCAGACCAGGAGCACCGGATGTGATTTGCATTTCACACTCTGACTCTCTATATTCAATATTCTGAATTGGTGAGGCTACTAAAGCCTGTCGAAGGCCCTAAAAAAGAAAAGCTAAATCTGCAATACTGCCTCTGTATAAACCACAACCCACCCCCAGGTCCTTGGAGCCATCTGGTGCTTTTTCCATGTGGTTATGGGGTAATAAGTGCCGCAATACCACTTTTCCACGGCTGAATGTGGTCAATGGAGGCTTTACTTTGCTATTTTGACATGTTGTAATTGCTGTTGGTATTGGATTCCAATAATGGCCTGATTCTCTGATAATATACCCTATTTTAGCCCGGTATCAGCTCGATACGAATGGGCACCTCTCACATTGATTTGTCAGCAAGTGTAGTGATGCTGGTAGATATTGGCCGCATGAATAACGATAAGAAGAGTAATTTGACAAAATGAAAAGACGGCCGTTGGAGCGGAAGCTATTGGTGTGAGTGTGATGCTGTCGACCTCAATGCGCCATATTAGCCAACGTGTCTCTAGAGGGTGAGCTATGGAGACACGTGCTAAGCTAGCTAGCCCGGCTAATTGATTCCAATTCACATTTATACTCCACTTAGTAAATTACACTCAACATACGCTTGTGAGGGGGGTGGGGGAGGTGTGTGTGTTGGGGGGGGGGGGTGGTGGTAAGGTGGTAAATGGGGGCAGGGTGCGTAGGTTGCCATGCTTTCCTTCCTGTATCCCCAGATGGTTGTCACAGCAGTGTGTGTGTCTGTGTGTGGGATGGCTGGAAGGGAGGGGGGGCGGGGGAGTTGCAGGGACCTTGGGCAAATAAATCTTTAATCGTATGTTAGCTCTCATGTTTAGTTTAATTGCCCTCCTAAAGCCATAAAAGGACGACGCCACTGCATTGGAGGAACACCTAGCGTGCAAATGTGTGCGTGTGTGTGTGCGCAAGTCTACTCGTACTTCTATCCCTGTGAGGCCATGAGAAAGATGAGTGATTTCCTACAAAGGGGTTAGTCCACATAAACAATCCATTTCCTGGTTGGAGCTAGATTGGGATTGGGTTAGTTATATGTAAGAATTGGGGTTAATCATTTGATGATTAGGAATTGGGGTATGACTAAGTCCTCACAAATATAGTAATGCAAAACAATATCTGTTAGTGTGTTTCTGCATGGTGTGCAGGTACACTGTGTTATGGATGTGTCTGCTTCTCTATTGTGTGCGGATGCAGCCTAAATATGGTTGTAACATGAATGTTTTATGCGTGTATAATGGCTGCTAACATGTAGTAGACTACATTATGTGTGCTAGTGTGCCAACTGGAGCCAGCTTCTTCTCCTTCCTCACATGCTCTAGCTTTTCTGGAACGGCAAAAGGGGGTGTTTCGGGTGGTTGGGTGTTAGGGGGGGGTGTTAGGGTGGGCCAACGGTTGGTTTATTTCCCTCTACCTCTCTCCCCTCAACCTCTCGTCCTCTTTCTCCCCATCTCTCTATTTCCCCTTTCCCCTCTCTTTCCCTCTCTCACTTCTCCCCTCTCTTTCCCTCTCCCTCTCTCTCCCTCTCTCCTCGGCAGCTAAAGCAGTACAGTGGGATACAGGGTATTCATGTGTGGAGCTGTGGGATTGCTTTCTTACCATTAGGGGTGAAGGGAATGACAGCGAGAGGGATTGGGTTAGTCTGAGCATGTATAGGTTTGAGCTGCTGTGTGTGTGTAATGTGTGTGTGTGTGGCCTTGTGGGGACATTGACCAGTCCCCATAAGGTCAATGAGCTATTTTAGGGTTAGGATAAGGGTTAGGGTTAAGCATGTAATTGTTATGGTTAAGGTTATGCTAAGGGGTTAAGGGAATTAATGTACGTCTATGGAATGAATACATATCTGTTTGTCTGTGTGTGTGTGTTTGTGTGTGTGAACCATTACAATTGCTCTAGTTAAGTGCAGCTCCTGAAATCAATCCAGCAGAAATCAATTGATTTATGGATTGATTGAACTGATAAATGAGGTTGTTAGCGGCACTCAATATTATGACAGATGTACTGTAGGTCTGGGAATAAGGGAGGGGGAGGGAGAGGGAGTGTGGGGTTCAGTACATCTCTCTCTCTCTCTCTCTCTCTCTCTCTCTCTGTAATGAGGCCAGTGAGATGTATGTGATGTTTTTTTTATATATATATATATATACTGGTAAGTGAAATGAGTGAGGCAGGTAAATGATGGCCAAACCTGTTCAAACAGCCCTGAGTTGAAGTTTGTGTGTGCGTGCATGTTTGCTTACTTTATTTGTAAGTGTGTGTGTGTGTGTGCACTTCCAAATTGCTATCTGTCATTGTGCTTGGAATGCTTAATTACATGCCACGTACTTGAAGCCTGCCTTTGTGTGTGTGTACTTCTTTCTCTCCAACTGGCAGCCTCGTATTCCCATAAACCAGCTGTACTATAGGCCTGGAGTAATTCCCATAACCCAGCTGTACAGTGGGCCGAGAGTAATGTGTCTTCCAGCAGGGAACCAAACCGGTCTGACTTCTTTATCCTGGAACCAAGCCTCTCTTTAACTAGTACTGTTTAAAACATCCGTATCCTGGAACCAAGCCTCTCTTTAACTACTGTTACTATTAAAACATCCTTATTCTGGAACCAAGCCTCTCTTTAACTAGTACTGTTACTATTAAAACATCCCTATTCTGGAACCAAGCCTCTCTTTAACTAGTACTTTTACTATTAAAACATCCTTATCCTAGGGCGGTCAGGTGGCGTAGCGGAGATTGCGTTCGTCACCAACCCCGGAGACGCTGGATTCGCCTGTTCGAATCCAGCTCACAGCTCCGGGGTTGTCACCAGCTTGGCTGGCCGTTCACACTAATACAATTGGCAGTATTAGAGGGTGGGAGAAGCTGGCGGGGTGGGTCCGGGTCGTTGTAAACAGCGACTCCTACAGTTCGGTCGGGGCGCCTGCTAAGCGCGGATAGGATCTAAGGGCGGTAGTGTGATCCTTCCACACGTTACACGCTCTCAGTGAGAGTCCGCGCTGCCAGGTGAAAAGAAGCGGTTGATTGGCTAGACGTGTGTCGGAGGAAGCCGACTGTGGGGGGTAAGTGCGCAGCGACCAGGAAGGGGATTGGGAATTGGCATAACGACTAACATTGGGATGGGAGAAAATCGGAGGAAAAAGGAGGGGGGAAAAGATAAAAAAAAAAAAACATCCTTATCCTGGAACCAAGCCTCTCTTTAACTAGTACTGTTACTATTAAAACATCCCTATCCTGGAACCACGCCTCTCTTTAACTAGTACTGTTACTATTAAACATCCTTATCCTGGAACCAAGCCTCTCTTTAACTACTGTTACTATTAAAACATCTTTATCCTGGAACCAAGCTTCTCTTTAACTAGTACTGTTACTATTAAAACATCCTTATCCTGGAACCAAGCCTCTCTTTAACTACTGTTACTATTAAAACATATTTATCCTGGAACCAAGCCTCTCTTTAACTAGTACTGTTCCTATTAAAACATCTTTATCCTGGAACAAGTCTATACATTTCAGGAACACTGAATGGATTTGCACATGCTGGTGTAGGAGAGAGAGGGAGAGAGTGTGTGTGCATGTGCACATCTGCATGCATTAAACATTTGTGTACTGTTATGTATAAAATATATGAATGGTACCAGAAAATATAGGCCTATATGCTATATGTAAAATACAAGAAACACACAAACAATATGCAAGCTTGAAGCGAATGTGGGGTGTGTTTGTGTTAGCGTGAAATGGCCTGCCACTCTCAATTATTTTACACACACACACACACACACACACACACTAATAGCCAGATATTGCCGACGTTAAATGATTCATGTAGTATGGGTGATATTGATCAGAGCAGTTTGTATCGAAAATGATAAAGAAAAACGCTGAAACTCACCCCCGTCTCCTCGTAGCGTTGGGCGATGAGAGTGCAGCAAACGGATCCCAATTATGGGATGTTGATCGATGCGATCCATTTCCGGTTTGTATATTACACATCCAAATCATGTTGATTATTGAGTTATGGCAAAGATCTATATCGACGGTGTCTGTATTGAGCCCCGGGACGATAAGCAGGTGGCCGGACGAAAATAGGGGACGGACTGAGCTAGGGCTGCAACGATTAGTCGACATAATCGACGACGTCGATTATAAAAAATCGTTGACGAGAAATTGTTGCGTCGATTCGTTTTTTCTTTTTTTTTTTTTTTTGTGCACTACCTATCTTTGTGAGAGTGGCTTCTCAGGGTTCCAGACAACATCATAACATGATGATCCCATAGCAAATTTTGGACATTGAAAACATTGTTCCCCTGCAGGAGATGATGATCAGACTAGACACACAATACATTACACACGCACTCCTCTCACTCACACACAGTGATCAGAGTAAGACACACACATACACACTCCTCTCACTCACACACAGCGATCAGAGTAAGACACACACACATACACACTCCTCTCACTCACACACAGCGATCAGAGTAAGACACACACACATTCACACTCCTCTCTCTCACACACAGCGATCAGAGTAAGACACACACACATTCACACTCCTCTCACTCACACACAGCGATCAGAGTAAGACACACACACATACACAAATTACACAGTACACACCTCTCACTCACACAGCGATCAGAGTAAGACACACACACAAATTACACAGTACACACACTCCTCTCACTCACACAGCGATCAGAGTAAGACACACACACATACACACACACACGGACTCCTCTCACACACAGCAAACAAAAGTTATTTAAAGTACACTTCCACTTTAATTTGTATTATTTAATTTATTTATCTTGTTATGAGTGATTGCTGTATTGTTCTTCAAATACATTTTCATTTAAAGTGGCTTAAAGATCCAAATTCAAATGTTTCATGAGTGATTATTTTAATTTGCTATGGGATCATCATGTTATGATGTTGTTGTTTGGTCCTGACAAGAGTCTCAAAGTCTGGGGTGATGGTAGACAAGCAACTCTGAGGTCATGCTCAATGTCCAATCTGTTCCTCTGCTCTGTCTTCAGCTGGACCAGAGCTGAGAAGCCACTTTCACAAAGATAGGTAATTAATTTATTTTTATTTTTTTATATTTTTTTGTTGTTGTTTACATTGGTTTTCGATTAGTCGACTAATCCAAAAAATAATCGGCAGATTAGTCGACTACCAAATTAGTCATTAGTTGCAGCCCTAGACTGAGCACTTCCGGGCACTTCCGGTTTGGCAACTCGTCGATCAGACACGAGGTGGCGGTATTGAAGCGTTGCAGAGTTGTGATGGCCCAGACAGCATCACCCAAGACTCCGTGGGTGAAATATGAATACCATGACGAAAATGTGAAATATTGATCTCAAAAACGCCTTACGGAGTTATTGGCAGACAACGCATGGCGGAGAAACCCGCCTTAACACGTGAATGGCGGAGAATGGGTTAAAGTGCAAGTGTTTAAAAATGTAAACAAAGAAAGAAAATAAGTAGCAGCATCTGCCCCCAGCACCGCGGCTAATGGGGCTGTAACTTGGTCCAGGAGGGTGACTTGGAACAGCTGTAGGGGGAGCGGAGAGGAGGATGACAGATCAGACAGACTTTTAGGTCTTTTGTTTGCTGTGTGTGAGTATGTGTGAAACTATTTTAGATGATGTACTGCATAATGCCATTAACGTTAAACCATGGGAAAGCTAGTTGGAACTTGGCTGGCTAGGCTACAGACAGCTCACGTTAGCACAGAGTGTCGTGTTTTTGCAGACTGACTAGCTAAGTAAGATTGTGACACACACTGCCACATTGAGTATATGTGTATATAAAAGCAGCAACGCTTTATCTTTATCTTTATCTTTATTACGGATCCCCATTAGTCATCACCGCAGCAACAACTAGTCTTCCTGGGGTCCACACACAACAAAAACAGTACATACATACATAACATTATAGTAGCATACATTTAAAAATATATTCCAATATTCCTACATATAAAAATATAAAAATATTTCCAAATAGCATTACAGTACACAAACAGAGTATCAGATCACAGAAAATACAATAAAAGGGATTAAACTCTCAGACAGTCATATCCTTACAGTGTAAACTACAGTATCTGTGTTTTTCTTTAATGTAAACTAATTTCTTTTTCTCTCAATGCTCTTTTCAAATTATTTTTAAAACTTATCTTACTGGTTATCTGAGTAAGATGTACTGGCAGTTTATTCCAATATGACATGGCTCTATATAACACAGTTTTCTTTGCTGCATTGGTTTTTGGTAGTAGCAGTGTGAACGTTTCCCTACAGGCATGCCTAGTATTATACTTATGTCGATCATGTGTACATGTTAGCTGTGAATACAAACAGATAGGTTCTCTTGAGATATATATATTCCTCATGAACAAGATCAGGCTGCAATCCAGTCTGTCTTCCACCTTCAACCACAACAGCTTGGTATGCATCCCCTCCACACTGTTTCTCATTGAGCAGTTCAGGGCCAGACGGGCCGCTCTGTTCTGAGTGAGCTGGATCTTATTGAGCTCTTGTCTTGAGGCATTAGACCAGACAGCTGGACAGTAGTCAAGGTGAGAAAGAACTAATGACTGTATCACTTGCTTCAATATCAGATCGGCTAGAAAATACCTACACCTTCTGATAATTGAAATACCTCTGCTCATTTTGGCAACCACATTGTTGGTGTGAGTTGACCATGAGAGTGTTCCATCAAGTGTGACACCCAACAGCTTTGCCTCTCTAACTTGCTCAATAGCTGTTCCGTCTAAAGATATACTTAGCTTCACGTCTTTTCTTATAGTATGCTTGGATCCCAATATTAGGCTCTTGGTTTTTGAGATGTTTAACTTCAGCCTGTTTTCAGACACCCAAGTGGACACTAAGTTCAAATCTCTCTGAAGGACTTCATTAAGCTCTTCTGTCTTGTCTGATGATGCATACATTGTAGTATCATCGGCGTACATAACCATACATGTATTTTCTAATACCCATGGCAAATCATTTGTAAAAATGGAGTAGAAGAGGGGCCCCAGGCAGCTTCCCTGTGGAATTCCACACTGTAGGGATTTAAAGTTGGACAGGGTACCATTAAACACAACACATTGATGTCTGTTACATAGATAGCTTTTTATCCAGTTAACAGCTGCAGTTCTGAATCCATATGCAGTTAGTTTTATGAGCAGCAACTCGTGATCTATGAGGTCAAAAGCTGCACTGAAATCCAGTAGTACAGTACCCACCATTCGCTTCCTGTCAATTTGTTGTAGCCAGTCATCTGTTAATTGTGTTAAAGCTGTACATGTAGAATAACCCTCCTTATATGCATGTTGGAATTGAGCATTTATACTGTTTTCTGAGAGGTAATGCTGAATCTGTTTAAAAACAACACCTTCCATGATTTTGCTTAAAACTGGCAAGATACTAATAGGTCGACTATTTGCTCCATTAAAAGGCTGTTTAGCATTTTTTGGAAGTGGAGTGACCTTAGCTATCTTCCACATTTGAGGAAAAACACCCTCACTTAGACATAGATTAAAAATATGACACAGTGGCTTTGCTACAATTCTGGCTGCCAGCTGGAGCAGTTTACCATCTAAGTTATCATGACCACAAGGTTTGTCACACTGTATGGACAAGAGAAGCTTTTCCATTTGCTCTAGATTTATATCCATAAAATCAAATTCACATTTTTTTGTATGCATAATATGCTGTTTAATTATTGATTCAGACAGCTTACCATCCACTGGCAGCATTTGATTCCTTATCATCTCCACCTTATCAATAAAATAATCATTAAAATGATTGGCTATATCTCGAGGTTTGGTAATAAATCCACCAGCTGCTTCTATAAACGAGGGCATCGTATTTGTTTTATTATTTCCCATGACCTCATTTAAGGTTCTCCATAACTTTTTGCTGTCACCTTAAATTTCTTCAAATTTGTTTTTATAGTATTGTTTTTTCTTCTGTGTATTCATTTTGGTGACTTTGTTTCTCAGAAAACGGTAGGCCTGCCAATCATCCGAGCCACCGGATGCAATAGCATCCTTTTTCAATTGATCCCTCTCTTTCATACAGCTTCTCAACTCCAAATCAAGCCAAGAGGCTTTAGTTGTTTTGACTGTTAATTTCCTCATAGGGGCGTGTTTGTCACAGATGGATGAGAACAGTTTCATAAATAATTGTAAGGCATTCTCTGTACTCGTTAGTTCAGTCACATTATCCCATTGTATCTCGTTCAAGTCTTCAACAAACACATTTTCATTGAAATTATTGTACATTCTCTTGTATATAACTTTAGGCCCAGCTTTTGGCACCTTAGTTTTCCTTGCTACTGCAATGATGTTATGATCACTAAAGCCTACTGGCACAGATACTACTTTTGAACACATCTCCACAGAGTTTGTGAAAATGTGATCAATGCAAGTTGAAGATCTTCCTGTGCACCTGATGTTAACTCTGGTTGGTGCATTCACAATCTGTGATAGATTGCACACATTGGCCACATCACTTAATTTCTTTTTTAATGTACATGTTTTGGAGAACCAGTCAATATTAAGGTCTCCAACAAAATATATTTCTCTGTCAATATCAGTGACTATTTGTAGCATCTTGCATATATCTTCAAGGTACTGTATGTTTGAGCCTGGTGGTCTGTAGCAGCAGCCTATTAGAATTGGTTTAAGGTGAGGTAGATGAACCTGTAGCCATAGCATTTCCACACCAGGTGCACTTAGATCTATTCGTACTTTAACGCTGTAAGCTTGGCGCTGTTGCTTAGCTAACGTTACGCTACATAAACACACCGCAGCTTCGGCATAACTGAAATAGCATGCAGCAACGCTGTAAGCTGGGCGCTGTTTAGCGTTACATACAGCCTCTATAAGCCCCGGCAATAGAGTTCGCTTAGCAAGCATTATCCATATCCATGAGACGTTCTGTTTACCAACATGTAAGCTAACGTAAAAAATACAATACTATGGCTAACTATCTAAAACGTACCCATGTTCCGAAGCTCCGGGGTGCATTCTTTCTTCTTCTTACCCGGGCCATTACTACAGAATGCAGTCAGACAATGGAAACGATACTGCCCCCAGCACTTCCTGTAGTGCATTGCAGTTACAAATGAACATTTGCGTCTCTGATTTCTTTATACGACGCATCGACACAAAGATTCCCCGTCGACGATTTTTTTATGATCGACGTCGTCGATTATGTCGACTAATCGTTGCAGCCCTAGTGTGCACATGGACATGTACTTTTGACATGTCTGGTCTCTATGATACGTGTCTCTGGTCTCTCGTGTGTGTGGATAATTGTGTGTGTTCCCTGACATGGCCATAAGTTGTGCTCTCCAAGGGACTCTAGCCTGTGACCTGGTCAGTAATGGAAGAGCACTCAATTTACTCCCTGTTGGTCCTGTAGTACTGTACTGTAGTCATGCATGTTTTTATTTTGTCAATTCATTTGGACTAGTGTGATAATGAACAGCTGGACCAGAGAAGTGTGTGTGCTAGTGTGTGTGAATATATCACATAGCTCCACAGCAATTAGACAATCCACAATTGGACATATCACCCAGGAATGTTCTCTGTAATGAACACATTGACGACTTATTATAAAAAGGCCAAACACTTGGCTAAATTAACTCCCATGAAGTCACATGGCAAGTGTGAACACGGCAGGCACACAGACACTGGTATATCGCCAAGCGTAATCTAGAGCATTCCATCACAGTCACTGGTATATCGCCAAGAGTAATCTAGAGAATTCCATCATCACAGACACTGGTACAGTATATTGTCTAGAGTAATCTCTAGAGCATTCCATCACAGGCACTGGCATGGCCAAGAGTAATCTAGAGAATTCTATTGGAGGACGTAAGCACGCCTCAGTTAAAGTTGACCAAGAGTAGCGGCAGGTAATCAAAGAACATAATCCTTTTCCCCCAAACTAACCGAGAAAACTGGGTACGCTAATGAGAAAATGATTACATTTTCTTTTTCTGCTGCATGGTTGCAGCTCAAGTTCTCTCATTCTCAGTCCGAGTCTTTCATTACTCTCCTTCTCTTTCGCTGTCTCTCTTTCTTCTACTCACCCCTCTCTTGCTCTCTCACCTGTGCATCTAGTTACTGTGGAGGTATTGAATGTATTAAACTGTTTATCCTATCCTCTTTCTTTGTCATGTTAACCCCTCTCTTTCTCTCTCTCCCCCTCATCTCTGCCTCATCTCTCTCTCTCTCTCTCTCTCTCTCTCTCTCTCTCTCTCTCTCTCTCTCTCTCTCTGACTCTCAATCATGACTCAACATGCTCTACCTAATCAAAGCAGCCTCCATTTAAACGGATGGGCCGTCCTTTTTTAAATGAGTGAGTCACTTCTGTTCAGTGTTGCCAAAATGATCATCCCAGAGGCTTCAAATTATAGTTTTTTGAGAGTTATCGTTTGCAAGTCATTACCAATACCAATAGAACAAATAGGCGCACAGAGGGCAACATTATCGTATAGAGGGCAACATTATCGTATAGAGGGCAAAACACCATCTGTCCCTCTCACCTCTGATCACCCCGCCTCCCACAGGGCCTGACCCCGTCTCCCACATGGCCTAACCCCGCCTCCCACAGGGCCTAACCCCGCCTCCCACAGGGCCTGACCCCGCCTCCCACAGGGCCTGACCCCGCCTCCCACAGGGCCTAACCCCACCTCCCACAGGGCCTGACCACACCTCCCACAGGGTCTGACCCCGCCTCCCACAGGGCCTAATCTAGAGCCATATGAAATCCGCGTTCACGGAATCGCGGACGGAATTGCGGAATTAACCAATAAAAATGGAATCAACTGCAAAACGTGGAATATTGCAGAATTTGGCCTAATCTGGACTGAAATTTCGTTTTTGGGTGGAACGTTTGGTGCACACGCGACCGGGGAGGCGGGGACTCTACAGCGTGTTACACACAACACAGCGGTGCTCAAGCGTCTGGCTGCTTCAGTGTTAACATCGTCAAGAAGCTAAAAAAAATCCACAATAAGCCCTCAATTCAGAGCAGAACAGTATCCTAATGACTTTTATGCCTCCGGTGATAAGGTGTTTTGCTAATTCTGTCAACGTTCCGTGGACTGGACCCGCAAAAACACTTGCGACACTATTGTGATTAAATAGCTATAACGTTAGGACATGATAGCTTCTAGCTAAATCTAGTGCACCCATCCATTTGTTTAATGCAAACGATTGTCATTACACACAGTCCTTTATAAACTAAATACACTTAAATAGCTATGTAACGTTATAGGACTATAGATGGAAATGATAGCTTCTAGAAGTTCTAGCTAAATCTGGTGCACCCATCCATTTGTTTAATGCAAACGATTGTCATTATACACTGCCCTTTATAATCTAAATAAACTTAAATAGCTATGAAACGTTACAGTACATAGGACTATAGATGGAAATGATAGCTTCTTGCTAAATCTGGTGCACTCATCCATTTGTTTAATGCAAACGATTGTCATTATACACTGCCCTTTATAATCTAAATAAATTTAAATGGCTATGAAACGTTACAGTACATAGGACTATAGATGGAAATGATAGCTTCTTGCTAAATCTGGTGCACTCATCCATTTGTTTAATGCAAACGATTGTCATTATACACTGCCCTTTATAATCTAAATAAACTTAAATAGCTATGAAACGTTACAGTACATAGGACTATAGATGGAAATGATAGCTTCTTGCTAAATCTAGTGCACCCATCCATTTGTTTAATGCAAACGATTGTCATTATACACTGTCCTTTATAATAGAAATAAACTAAACTAAAGGTGCCTAAATTATGCATTACTATATTTCATCACAATATAATAGATATAGCTAGGTTACTGACATTGTCATTGTGATAATGTCAGTAGTAGCTAGCTGTATCTATTGTTTACACTTGAAATATGTATTTTTATTTTGTCACAATATTAATTGAAAAATATTGTGTAAAATTGAACTGTATTTCTGAGTTGCAGCACTTAAAAACATTAAAGGTACTGTTATATCTTATTCAATTGTGGACATTTATTCATTCCCACTTATTAGACACTATTTCTGATGGTAAAATTAGCATAAAAAGCAAAATACAGAATTCTGAAATATTAAAACGAAAAAAATTGAATTTGGGAAAAAATAAAATGGAATTTGGAAAATAATAAAACGGATTTCATATGGCTCTACCTAATCCTACCTCCCGCAGGATATAAACTGGCCTTTTACACACCTGCAGCCGAATCTTCACCTGACCAGAATACAGCTGCCAGGCGAGAGAGAGTGAAATTGTCTTTATAACGCTACACTATCGCTCAGTGCTTCAAAGTGTCTTTATAACACTACACTACCGCTCAGTGCTTTTCACACCTGGTGCCTTGGAATGGACTTCCAAATGATAGCTTGGAGAGACGTATCAGCACTAGATACACACACGCACACACACACATAGCTGGGGGTTTGTGTGTGTCTAGTGCTGATCCAGCTCTTCCAGCTGATGGTGTGTGTGTGTGTGTGTCTTTGGCCAGGGGGGACAGAAAGCCCAGCTAGCGAGCAACGGATCAATTTCCTGTCTTTATGTTGCTGTGTGAGTGGGGACTTGGCATGCATGGCCTCCTGTGACCCAGATTCACTCCTCTGCTATCCTGCTGCTCCTTTTCATCAGAGAGAGAGGAGAGAGAGAGCTGTTCTTCTTCTTGCCATCCAGACCTTCTGTAAGTCTGTTATTCTTGCCATCCAGACCTTCTGTAAGTCTGTTATTCTTCCCATCCAGACTTTCTGTTTGCTCTCACTCTCTTAGTCCATTTAGAATTCCAATTTCCATTTAAGTTGCATTCTGATGTGATGCTGTATTGGCACAGCGGCTGCATTTGAAGCAATATCTGCCTTCACTTGGTTTGTTTTGGTTTTTGAACAAATCCTATTCTGTTCACTCACCGTCTTGGGTCTTGGAATGCGGTCAGTTCCAATGGGTCCCACGTTACCCCCCCATCCCCCCCCAAAAAAATCTGGTCTTGTGTGTCCAGCTGGCCCCCTCTCTCTCTCTCTCTCTCTCTCTCTCTCTCTCTCTCCATATGACAGATGGGCTTCTACAGTAGCAGGTCACAAGAGGAAGAGCCAATACCTCACTTCTGGACGCTCTACCCTTCAAACACACACACACACACACACACACACACACACACACACACACACACACACACACACAGTCACACACATACCTACACACGAGAGAGTCCCGCTGGGTGAAGAAGTTGCTGATTATCCCCCTCTGTGTGTGTGTATGTGTGTGCTTGTTGTTGGTGTATAGAAATCTGCCTGTGTATGCAATATATCAGTGTGTGTGCTAGCATGTGTCCTTGTGTATCCCAGGTTATGTTCATGTGTGTGTGTGTGTGTTTGCATGTGCAGGCGTGTGTCAATCAGCACTGGCTGTCTCTTCGTGTGTGTGTGTGTGTGTGTGTGTGTGTGTGTGTGTGTGTGTGTGTGTGTGTGTGTGTGTGTGTGTGTGTGTGTGTGTGTGTGTGTGTGTGTGTGTGTGTGTGTGTGTGTGTGTGTGTGTGTGTGTGTGTGTGTGTGTGTGTGTGTGTGTGTGTGTGTGTGTGTGTGTGTGTGTGTGTGTGTGTGTGTGTGTGTGTGTGTGTGTGTGTGTGTGTGTGTGTGTGTGTGTGTGTGTACACACACTAAGTGGAGCTATGCAAGGGCAAATCCAGCAGATGGGTTCTGGGTTTTGTCTGAATGGAGGAAATGTAGCATAGCATTAGCATACAGGTAAACGCACACACGCAAAGCCATAATCTCCTTGGTGGAGGTCATTAAACCCAGTCTGCCTTTTGACTTTACCAACATGTTCTACTCATCGTATAAGGCTCACGTATAGTGCATGAAAACCTTCCCCACGGATCTCTGAGAGCATGAAGCCATGTAGCAGCAGAGGTTCCTCTGCATCCATTCAGTGGCACTGGATCACCACGTTACCACCACAGCTAGATCAAAATAGGAAGGGAATTAACATTATAATCTAGCTCAATTTCCTCAAATAGCATTGAACGAGCATATACCCAGTGTTTGTAAGTAGTGCTTCAGGGTATCCAATCACAGGTATCCCAAATGGACCCCTTTTTTTGTGTGGCGGCAATGAGCCAAAATGTGTTAGCGTAAAGCATGTATCACCCAGTCCCAAAACTGATGTGCCAGGGAGTGGCCCTTAGCTAACCTTAAGTCTAAAATGCAATTCCTGCTCACTTTCAAACCAAACTCTTCACCATGGAGCCAAACCATCCCTGGCTCTTCTGGTTTCACTCAACATTTGAGAGTGGTTAACCTAGTAACGTTAAGTAAACAACCATAACTTAACACTGAGAGTGGTTAACCTAGTAACGTTAAGTAAACAACCATAACTTAATGCTGAGAGTGGTTAACCTAGTAACATTAAGTAAACAACCATAACTTAATGCTGAGAGTGGTTAACCTAGTAACGTTAAGTAAACAACCATAACTTAATGCTGATAGTGGTTAACCTAGTAACGTTAAGTAAACAACCATAACTTAATGCTGAGAGTGGTTAACCTAGTAACGTTAAGTAAACAACCATAACTTAATGCTGAGAGTGGTTAACCTAGTAACGTTAAGTAAACAACCATAACTTAATGCTGAGAGTGGTTAACCTAGTAACGTTAAGTAAACAACCATAACTTAATGCTGAGAGTGGTTAACCTAGTAACGTTAAGTAAACAACCATAACTTAATGCTGAGAGTGGTTAACCTAGTAACGTTAAGTAAACAACCATAACTTAACGCTGAGAGTGGTTAACCTAGTAACGTTAAGTAGACAACCATAACTTAACGCTGATAGTGGTTAACCTAGTAACGTTAAGTAAACAACCATAACTTAACGCTGAGAGTGGTTAACCTAGTAACGTTAAGTAGATAACAATAACTTAACGCTGAGAGTGGTTAACCTAGTAACGTTAAGTAGACAACCATAACTTAACGCTGAGAGTGGTTAACCTAGTAACGTTAAGTAAACAACCATAACTTAACGCTGAGAGTGGTGTGGGAGAATCCTCCCCGACCAATGAATGTAGACAATCAGTTGATACAACTACTTTCAACTTTCTTGTGGCCATCTTGGTCTATGTCATTTGTCAAGTAATTGGTCAAGCATATTATTATATAATTATTGTTATGCGTCTTGAAAGCCCATATGGGCTGGGCATACACCTGTATGTAAGACACGGAAATAAAAAACATCAAATCAAATAAAAAATTAAAATAAAATACAACGCGGAGAGACCCGGCGAAATAAACGGGCTCCATAGGTCTTTATAGGTCATAGAGATGGGTGTGTCCAGGTGGGAGAGACAATTGGATTGGATGGGGAGGGGGGGGGGGGGCGTCTGAGTTAGGAGATGGAGAGGGACGGGGTGGTATCGGGTGAGGGGGTTGAGGTGATTGGTTGAAAACTTTATTAACAGATTGCAGAATGGGTACAATACAGTACGGCTCAATACACACAAATTGTTAAGGGGATGCAGACCAGAGAAAGACTTTGGTCTTGTTTTCATCAGGGTCCCCCATTTTCAATTCATAATGACATTTATGACATACACAACATACAGATATATATCATGACATTTATGACATGCATGACATACAGGTATACTGTACTGTTACATTTGTGACATACAAGATATGCAAATATACAGTACTGTTAAACAGAGATCCTAACAGAAAATATATACATACGAGGGGGAGGAAACTGTACATTCGGAGGGGGTTGGTGGGTACGAGGTGGGGTTTGGACATTTACGATGGCCAGTTTCGAATTGCAGCCTCCCGTAGGTGCTCTTTGAGAGCGGTTTTGAAGGTGGGTAGGGATTCGCATCTTTTTATGGCTGTGGGTAGGGCGTTCCACATTGATAATAATTGCGAAACGTGTTTAGTCCCTTGTTTGAGCCGAATCTGGGTTTAACATGATTTGTGGAGCTCCCTCTGGTGTCGTGGTATTCACTGACCTTTGGGAAGTATTTCGACATGTACATGGGTACCTTAGTGGTGTATCTTGTAGACCAGGCCCATTGCAAGTTACTGTACTCTGTCGTCTACTCTAAGCCATCCTAGGTTGTCAAAATGGGCAGGGGTGAGGTGGGTTTTAAGAGTAAGGTCAAGCAGTAGTCTGACCAGTTTGTTTTGTGATATTTGTAATCTTGTTTTTAGTGCCTTTTGAGGTGCTTTGGTACCATGAGGTGCAAGCATAGTCGTACCCAAGTACCCTTGAATGAGTGCTCCTGCCAGAGTCTTCAGGGTATTCTTGTTTACCAGAGAGGAGATCCGGTACAAGAATCTTGTTCGTTGGTTGACTTTTTTTATTACATTGGTTGCCATTTTGTCACAGGAAAGATTTGCCTCTAGGATGGAGTCCAGGTATGTAATTTCATCTTTCCTTGTGACAATATTGTCACCCACTGTAACAGAGAAGCCGTTGGTCTTGCTGAGTTTGTTATTTGAACCGAAGAGAATGGACTCTGTTTTACCCAGGTGTAATGATAGTTTGTTATCAGCGAGCAGGGCATGAAATTAACTTTTTGACTCACCGGCCAGTGGCGGGTAGATGGGAAAAATTATATATATATATATATATAATTATTATATAATCATACTTGTAGTTGTATTATCTGCGAGACATCGCCACCACGCAACAAGTCAAAATGCTCGCCATCTGCAAACAGCTCCACTGTCTGTGTGTATACTCGAGTAGCCTCCAGCTCCAGCAAGGATTCTCCGGCGCTGCAGCTGGACCCTATACTCTACATTCAGCATGCAAGGATTCTCCGGCGCTGCAGCTGGACCCTATACTCTACATTCAGCATGCCCTCATGCGATGGAAGCCAGGGGCTCGAATACTCATCGAATCAATGTTATAAGACATTGATATCAGGAGCTATCTGTAGCTACTGCTAGCCGGCTAGATAACGTTAAGACAACGCCTCAGTGAACTATTTAGTTTACTGGGACATTTCGTAGTGACTAGTGAGCTAACGTGAGCTAACGTGAGCTACCTAGCCAACGGAGGTATTATGCACTACTAGACTTGCTGGAGCATTTGTTGATATCAGGAGCTATCGGTAGCTAGCCGGCTAGATAATGTTACACAATGCCTCATATATTAAACTAAAAGTGAATAGTTGACTGGGTCATTTTGTAACTGTAGCTAACGTTAGCTCACGGAGGTCCCACTGACTAGACTAACGTCACGGTGACTGCCCGAGGCAATAGCCTGTGTTTACACGGGTGCGGGAGGGGCCGGAGGAGTAGGAGGAGCAGTGCGCTGCATGTCTGTGCTTGAGACAGCGAGTGAGAACTCTGCTAAGAATTGGATCATGTTTTTCGATCGGTTTTCACATGACTATTTGATTGCCTGCCACATGGCGGACAGACCTCTCAGTCTCACTCGCCAAACGTAAAATCTGCCCGCCAATGGCGCAGGGCTCCAGACTAACTTTTTTCACCACTGTCCCAGAACCGTCCCGAAATACAATCTTAACCGTCCCAAAGTGAATGTAACCGTCCAAAAATCAAATGTTGTTTCTTTACTTTGGTTTTGTCGTCTATAGTTGTTATTGCCATAAGAAACACCATTCAGAGAAGGGGAGAATACATTGATTTAGTCAAAAGGCTCCCAGGTGAAAGATTTCACAAGAATAATTATGATTAAAAATAAATAAATATATATATATAAAAAAAAGTGTTTAAACAAGGTGCTAGTATAGGGGATATTTGGTCACGGTGCTGTTATAGTCAACCATTGGAGCCATGTTGATTATTCCTTCCATAGGAAAATATATTTAAATGTATTTGTATTTTTATTTCGTTCGTTTTTTTTGTTATTACAAATGTGTGTGTTTGTGGTTGAAAATGTTAGAGATAAATAAAGATCAAATCTAATCTAACTGAATAAGTTATCCCTCTCCTAACAAGAAAGAAAAACGTAGTTTAGCTTTAAACTATATAATGTCATTGCATCCAGAGATTCCACCTTTGATAACTAAAGTAATGACACTTGACTAGTAATGAAACATGTCCCTTAGATCGCGCTGTCCTCCTGGTCGATATTGATAACTGCTGCTAAAATAAAATAAAATAAGTCCCGAGTCCAGACTCCGTGCTGCTGTTCCCAACGAATCCCAATAGTATGCAACTGCCAGGGGCGCTTTCAGGTCCGGTCACAGGCCCGCTCAACAGCGCCCCCCACCTAACGGCTGAATTGCCAATGGCTGAATTGGAGTATTGCACAGTGCAATACTCCAATTCAGCCATTGGCAATTCAGCCGTTGTGTGGGGGGCGCTGTTGAGCGGGCCTGTGACCGGACCTGAAAGCGCCCCTGGCTCTGCGGCTCTGCAGCTGCATGCTATTCGCAAATCCAGCATGAGCCAGCTCCCGCTGCAGCTGTCGTTATCAGAACACTACACACATATCATAATGTTTACAGCAAACTGTAGTTGATCACCAGGTATGTTTTATTAACGTAGAATAATTCATATATATATATATATGCGCACACTGACAGTCGGCTAATTGACATTTCCTGTGAAAAAAATAAAATCCTCTCGTCCCGTTTGCGTCCCAAAAAAGATTTCTGTTCGTCCCAAATCAATATTTGATCGTCCCCGGGACGACGGGACATCGTTAGTCTCGAGCCCTGCAATGGCGGGTGGCGGGCTCTAATTTCGTGCCCTGTCAGCGAGCCAGGTGCAGATTCTGCCGAGTTCTGAGCTGAGGAGATGATGTGGGGGGTAGACAGGACTTGGGTATTTGGGAGGACCGTAGGCTGTCTGTGGGGGAGGGGGGAATTACAATTGGGATGGCGGGGGATATACAATTATTCCACAGTGGTTAACCTAGTGACGTTAAGTAAACAACCATAACTTGTTGTTACAGAACCATAACATGTTACAGAGTAATTAACCTAACGTTATTATTTCTAAATACCCTGGTATATTGTAATACCGTCATACCGCCCAAGCATAGGTCACTCACCTTGGTGAAAACCAAACAACGTCATTGTGCAGCACCTTGGTACAGAGTTTGTGGACTCAGCCGCTAAAGTTCTATGCCTTCATACTTTTCTTATACTTTCATTCGATTTTTTTAGTAACGTTAGAAGGTAATTGCTTCTACTGCATCGATAGCAGACAAGTCTTTCAATTCATTTGAAAAATCCCTCCTCAACATACTGCAGCAACCCTGGGATTGGGGTGATTGGTCAGCCGAGCTGTCACTCTGCACTCTACCAACCTGGAGCTGGCGGGCGACGCTATTGGTCACGCAAGCCCAGGGTTGGTGGAGGGGAGGGGGTAAGGGCTGACCTGGGGAGTTCAAGTTGAGTCTACACATTACAAGCCGAGTTGATGCACCCAGTCTTTTGTACTGAGACCTACAGTATATCCACTAAGTGAGAAACAACAACAGCCTCGTGAGTCATTTAATAGCGAGGACGCTGTCGCTACAATACCATAAGAATCACATCCAACATTTTACTTTCTGTTTATATACCTTTCTCTGGTAATGTTGTCTAAACTAGCACAGAAGGGCTTTCCCCCACCTTGTCTCATCTCTAAAGCCCATTTTAACTGAAAGGAAAAGCAACCAGCAACATTACTTCAAAGCGAGTCAACGGCACATCAAAGGGAGACAGACAGGAATATGTAATCGGGGCTTCGTCCTTCCCGATTGTTTCATGAACTGAAAATATTTTGGTGGTCAACGGTCAAAGTCACTGTGACCTCTGTGTGCGCACAGGGCCAGGGGCAGTGAAGTCAGTCAGTCAAGCATGCCATTAGTCAACCATCTGAAGATACACACACACATACATGTACATACACACTAGGGCTGTCTTAAATACTTCGAAGCTTCGTTTGATGGGCATGGGATTCGAATATGAATATATATATATATTTAATAATTTTTTTGCAAAATCAACTCTGCCTATCTTTTGTTAACTACAACAAGCAATGCTGTTTGTTATTTAAGATGAGGTCGACTCGGTACTGACAGATTTGTGTTCATTGTGCTGCTTTTATAAAGCCTCAAATGACTGCTTACAATATTTCATGAAAGCAAAGTGTTTTGTTTGTCTAAGATTTAAAAAGGTTTAAACTTTACAGCACTGACAAAGTTGAACAAAGTGTTGTACAAGTCCCACAACAAAAAAATAAATAAATGTTTTTTCAAATAAAAAATTTATACTTTATTATTATTATTATTTTTTTTATCTCGAAGCTTCGAATTAAAATCGAATCTCGGCCCTGAAGCTTCGAATTCCAAAAAAAAATCGAAGGTCAGCCCTAATACACACACATACACACTTATTCTTTCTTCCTTTCTTTCTTTCTCACCCTCTTTATCTGTCCTTTCCACATGCTCTCTTCTCCCATGTCCCTGTCCATT
>NC_140167.1:64846084-64908070 GCF_963971535.1 Notolepis coatsorum | reverse complement strand
ACTTGGTTTCCATTCAGTGATGTGTACTGGGGCTTCCAGAGAGTCATCCAGTGGTCATTGTGGAGGATCGATGTGTCGACAAGTGCCCTAATGACGTCCGGCTCTCGTTACATGCTCATTTAAACACAGGCTGATCACACACGCACACACACACACAGAAAGATGAATGAACATGCAAGGTTGTGGTCGTGTGGCTTTTAATGAGGAACATGACCACAACTAACACGCTGTTTTTCACAGATCATTTGATGCACCAATACAAAATAGTTTTGTCAACCAATGCAATGGATCGGGCGGCTGGGTAGCGTAGAGGTCTAAGCACTCGCCTACCATCGCACAGACTCTGGGTTGAATCCAGCTGTCAGCGGTACCTCCGGCTTGGTCGTCCCTATGGACACAATTGGCAGTGTTAGTGGGTGGGAAGCCGGTGGGGTATGAGTCCTGGTCGTTGCAAACATTGACTCCTACTGGTCAGTGGTCGGTCGGGACGCCTGTTCAGCAGGGAGGGGATCTGGCGGAAATAGCGCAAACCTCAGCATGCGTTACGTTCTCCCAGTGAAGCTTCTCGCTGTCCGGTGAAAAAGGAAGCGGCTGGCGACTCCACATGTATCTACAACCTCCCCAGACCGACAGTAGGGCAATGCGTGCAACTACCAGGAAGGGAATTGGCATAGCGGCAAAATTGGGGGATGGGAGAAAATTATAAAAAAAAAAAAAAAAAACATGCAGTGGATGAAATGTAAATTATTTTCAATAAATGTGTCTCTTCACGTCCTTGATGTTCTGGTCAGTGCAAGATTGCCTGTTGCATTCATCTATTCAAGCTAATGGCTATTCATTCTAATACCTTTCAGTATTCACAGAATCACTCACTCACTTCTCAAATAGATGTAGAACAAATGCAGGATGAAGGACTTCTGTCATGGCTACTGCTGTAGCTAGTATTAAATGAATGCATAGTACTGTAGATGGAGGATAGATGCCAGATGGAGGACTTCTACCATGGCAACCACTATTGTATTAAGGCACAGTCGATATATATCGATAGTATACATTATGGAAGACTTCATAGCTACCACTGCAGTAGCTGTAGAGTAGATTTCTACCATGGCTACCATTCTAGACACTAGCTTCATGCTTTTGCTTCTCCTTTGGGAGCTAAGCTGGTCCTTAACTCCATTTAGCCCTGAGCCTTGATCCCCCTCCAGGCTGGGCTACTCCCCGTCGTGTTTAGTTAGCGTACACCGGCACTGTGGGACAGGCCTTCTAGCTATAGCTAGTAGCTTCTGTAGCTCTTCCGCTAATTTAGTTTCAGTGACTCAGCAGAAAGACTGTAGTGCTTCTCGCCATGTGCCGCCCTCACTGGAGAATACAAGAGTTGGCAGTGGAAGAGAGGGATGATATCATATCGGAGAAGAGGGGAGTAGAGGATAGAGCCATATGGAATCCGCGATCACGGAATCGCGGACGGAATCGCGGAATTGAGCAATAAAAATGGAATCAACTATAAAAAAAATTAAAATTAAAAAATGTTTTTATTTATCTTTTTTTTTTTTTTACTTTTTTTTTATGTTGTGGGACTTGTACAGCACTTTGTTCAACTTTGTCAGTGCTGTAAAGTTTAAACATTTTTAAATCTTAGACAAACAAAACACTTTGCTTTCATGAAATATTGTAAGCCGTCATTTGAGGCTTTATAAAACACAAATCTGTCAGTGCCGAGTCCGACCTCATCTTAAATAACAAACAGCATTGCTTGTTGTAGTTAACAAAGAGAGGCAGAGTTGATTTTGCAAAAATATATATAATTTTATTTTATTTTTTTAATAATCAAATTTTATTTTCATATTCGAATCCCATGCCCATCGAACGAAGCTTCGAAGTATTTAAGACAGCCCTATTAAATGGACTGTTATATCTTATTAAATTGTGGACATTTATTCATTCCCACTTATTAGACACTATTTCTGATGGTAAAATGAGCGTACAAAGCAAAATACAGAATTCTGAAATATTAAAACGGAAAAAACCGAATTTGAAAAAAAATAAAATGGAATTTGGAAAAAAATTTAACGGATTTCATATGGCTCTAGTAGAGGAGAGAGAGGAGGGTGAGAGGGGAGAGGATATAGTGTGGAGGAAAGAAGGAGAGATCCGTCTGTCTGTCAGAATGTGAGCAGAGGAGTGGAGAGGCAACTCACCAATACACATACTAGTCTGATATAGGCTAACTGTTGTGCACACACACACACACACACACACACACACACACTCAGTAATGTAACTAGTGTTACATCCAAGACGAAAAGTTAGGAAAGGAGGGCAGAGGATAAAACGGATTGGGACAGAATGAGGAGAGGAGGTAGAGGGGCCCGGGGGATAGAGGGAGAAAGGAGGATGGTGGAAGAGAGGGGGGGGAAGAGAGAGAGCGAGCACTGAGTCGGGAGCACAGAACGTTGTGCAACCCACGCTGTACAGTATTTCATGGCTGGGAAACACTGCAGTAGGCTTTACAGTCAGCACAGCTGAGAGCACGGAGTTTATATACCGTGAGCCAGCCCAGCAGCCAGACTGTTGCTCTTTATAGTTCAAATACAGTGAGCCAACAGCATGTTGCCCTTTATAGTTCATAATATACAGTGAGCCAGCAAACAGACTGTTGCTCTTTATGTTTCATATATAGTGAGACAGCACCCTGTTGCTCTTTATGTTTCATATATAGTGAGACAGCACCCTGTTGCTCTTTATGTTTCATATACAGTGAGACGGCACCCTGTTGCTCTTTATAGTTCATATATAGTGAGACAGCACTCTGTTGCTCTTTGTTTCATATACAGTGAGACGGCACCCTGTTGCTCTTTATAGTTCATATATAGTGAGACAGCACCCTGTTGCTCTTTATAGTTCATATATAGTGAGACAGCACTCTGTTGCTCTTTATAGTTCATATATAGTGAGACAGCACTCTGTTGCTCTTTGTTTCATATACAGTGAGACAGCACCCTGTTGCTCTTTATAGTTCATATACAGTGAGACAGCACCCTGTTGCTCTTTATAGTTCATATACAGTGAGCCAACACAGCATGTTGCCCTTTATAGTTCATATACAGTGAGCCAGCACCCTGTTGCTCTTTATAGTGACTGCTAGGGAAGCCCCGATCGATCGGCCACCGATCGTTATCGGCCGATACTCAGTATAAATATGCGATCGGTGATCGGTGATAATGCTTTATTTTCACCGATCGTCAAAACCGATTTCACTCCCGGTCGCTGAGTTCTGTCTCAACACCGGGTGGTGCGGCGTCTGCTCATCCCTCCAGCACGCATGTAAACACGGGTCTAGTAGTGGTCTACTCTAGTGGGACGGGACACGGGAGGACGGCGTCTCCATGAGCTAACGTTAGCTTAGCTACCGTTACAAAATGACCCAGTCAACTATTCACTTTTAGTTTAATACATGATGAGGCATTGTCTAACCGAACGGTATCTAGCCGGCCAGCTACCGATAGCTCCTGACATAAACAAACGCTCCACAAAGTCTAGTAGAGTGTATGATACCTGTTAGCTGTTAGCTCACGTTAGCGCAAGCTAGTTCACTGTTCAAAACGAAATGTCCCATTGAACTAAATAATTCACTGAGGCGTTGTATTAACGTTATATATCCGGCTAGCAGTAGCTACAGATAGCTCCTGATATCAATGTCTTATAACACTGATTCGATGCGTATTCGAGCTGAGGGCTAGTGAATGTGATTTAACGTTATACCAATACTTGGGTCCAGCTACAGCGCAGGAGAATCCTTGCCGTAGCTCGAGGCTACTCGAGTATAGGGTCCAGGTGCAGCTCCGGAGAATCCTGGCCGTAGCTGGAGGCTACTAGAGTACACACAGACAGTGGAGCTTGTTGCGTGGTGGCGATGTCTCGCAGATACAAGTACAAGTCTAATTATATAAAATATATATTTTATAAAAAAAATATATATATACATTTTAATTTCTTTTAATCAAAAACGATCGGTATCGGATCAGTATCGGCCGATATGGCTCACGACGATCGGTGATCGGTATCGGTGGCAAAAAACGTGATCGGGGCATCCCTAGTGACTGCTTCTATAATAGCCAAGCTGCTTCATGTTACAGATTAATGGACATGTGTCACTGTCATGTTAATGATAATTATTCATCCGTACAACCACCCACCCTCCCTTTTATATACACACACACACACACACACACACACACACACACACACACACACACACACACACACACACACACACACACACACACACACACACACTAATCTAATGTGGTGTCAGTTAGAAGTTAGGAGTGATTAGAGGTCCCCCTCCCCCCAAACACACACTAAACATGGGGTGTGTCGCTGTTCACACACGTCCATGCACACACACGTACACACACAGTCCGTGAGTCTATGGATTAGGGGTCAGTGATAATCTCGATAAAACAGCTGTTGACAGTCATACAGCTGATCTCCCAAAACAAGTGGGGTGGGACTGATCCAGCTGTTCAGATAATGATGACTTATTAATCCATGGATCTAAGAAAGGAATTTACATGCATTGCTCAAAGGCATCTCTGCACAGAAAGTAATCTAATTAGGGATGATACCACCTTTTCACCTCTGATATGGTTCTGAATCCCTGCCCCTCAAGGCTCTTTCTCTCCCCTCTTGACATACCGGTATTCGCTCTCTCCCCCTCTCTTGCTCTCTCTCTCCCCCTCTGACATACAGACTCTTTCTCCCCCCCCTCTAACATACACACTGTCGCTCTTTCTCTCTCTCCGCCTCTGACATACACTCCCCCCCCCCCCCCCATCTTTCTCTCACTCTGTACTTTATTACCATAGCTGTGGATTAATGACGCCCCCTCCTCATACACACGCACACACCTGAAGCCCCAGGATACCACCTGTGTGATGATTGATTTGAGGCAGGAGAGTGGATGTGTGTTTATGTGGATGTGTGTGTATTCCAGTCAGGTGTGTGAAGTCAAGTGCCCATGCCTTCAGGGTCAGGGGTCGAGGGACATCAGTGGAGCTGGAGATCGTTGAGCTTCAACATTGACATTGAAGACTCAAACGTGTTGTATCTCCAAGTCTGTCTTTTTCCTCCCCTCCCTCCCTCTGCCTCGATGCGGTCTGTGTCGCTGACCCCGCCAGGCCCCTCGGGCTTCTTTAATAGGTTGGGTACGACCACCCTCTCCTGCCGAAAAACACTCTTAAGACTTAAAGAGAAGCCACATCCTGAAGTGAAAAATGACTGGAGCCCTTCCCCGCTGTGCTGACTCCTCCGCCCTGGCCTCATCCGCTCTGCCGCTGCATGCTTTGCTCCTGGGGGAGGTGATCAGTCAAGGTCAAGAGAGTGTGCTCCCTCTACACCTCCTGCATGGCTAAACACTCAGCCCCCCCCCATTATCCCTGGTCGGCTGTTACTGGTCCTCTGCTGAAAAGACGACCACTTATTCCAATCTGTGGTGAATGGAATGCGTTAATAAAGAGAATATACAGTTGGAAGTAGGGTTCATTCACAGCGCACTTCCTGAGGTTGTGCAAGGAGACTATAAAAGAAGGAAGGGTCATCATCACGTTACTGTGTAGCATTGGTGCCAAGTGTGGAAACTTTCGGTTCAGTCAACATTGAGTTGAATGGGGGTATTACCTTGGATGTCAGAATCATCTGCAATTTGTTGCATTAACTAGCTAACGTTTGATATATTGGTTGATGTATATTTCCTCAGATAGCTTGTATATTTTGCTTCTCCGTGCATCTACCATAGGCTATTCTGACATAATGACCCTTCCTTCTTTTATAGTTTCCTTGAGGTTGTGTAATAATCCACCTTGGGATAGAAACCATGTTCCTTCACCACTTCAGCTGTTTCGTTGCTGGAACTGGCCACTGATGTCGTTGCCACCTCTGTACAAGCGGTTTTGTGACAGAGTCACAACTGTTAAGTCTATGTAGTACAATGTTCGGAATCCACAGGTGTGTCTTGACTGTGTGGGCAAAATCAACCCTTTTTAAATGTACATTTCTGAAAAGTTTACATTTTGGAAATGCAAGGTTGGTAATGAAGTTTGAAGTTACATCTTGAACATTACAAAGGGCATAGCAGGGATTCACCAGGAATCTTGAAAGCTAGAGTATTATTATATTAAGACACCATGCCTAGAGCTGAACGGGAGACTTGGCGGACAGCCCAAGATCATAGAACTCGAAGGTTGAAGCTAATTCTGGTAGCCTGGTTTCAGATATTGGATTACAACAAATAAATCTGGTTGGCCAGCATCAGATTCTGAGAACAAAGACATTCAGTAGCTGGTGAGAGTTGTGCTGGATAATGGACAAATGGATAGTATTATTATTTTTTTTTTATGCTTTTTGTTGATTTTCCCTTTAATTTCTGGGCTGGGGATGGTGACACAGGATGTAGAATCTCAGCAGGGAAATTGCAAGAAGGCAGAAGGCAGAAACTGGTTACATAAGCACAAACCCACAGAGGCTTTGGCTTGCAAGCCAGCCATTTGCACGCACGCACGCACGCACACACACACACACACACACACACACACGGAGAGAGACTCACTCATTGGCCACACATGTCATTTAATGATAATCAGTTGCTGAGTGTCTTTGAGTGTGTCTGTGTGTGTACTTGTGTATTGTCTAGCCTAAGACAGAGTGAAGAGGCTCCTTCTCAAGCTCCTTGTTTCCATTCCTCCCAGACTCTTCAAACCACACTTCAAATGTCTACTACAAGGACGAACCACGGGAGGAAGATGCTTTCTTTAATACCAATTCAAGTGTATATTTCTGCAAGGAATAAAAAAGGAACCACTGAAGATGCAACACAATGAACAAAGAGCGAGTATCTGTCTTTTCAGAGAGACATAATATTTCTATGCAGAGAGTGTGTAACTGTGTATGTGAGAGAGGGAGGGAAAGGGAGCAGGTGTTTGTTATCAGTGTAGTAGGTATTTACACAGACAATGGGATACACTCCCAGCAGTCAACAATACAAGTGGTATGTTTGTCTAACGGTGCCAAACTCAAGTGCTTCACTTGGAGTGCAAAGGCATTATACATAAGGCAAACGTAGAGTTAGACAAGATTATTATTATTATTGTGTGACATTTCCAGGTACTATACCAGCCAAAATAACCACTCAGGAATGATGTGTTGAAAGGAAGGGGAATGATCCATTCTATTCATTATTGTTTCATGCTTAATGGGCCCATTTCAAACCCCACCCTCTTTTCTGGATCCTCCAATCACAACTGTTGCTTCCCTCTGACAAAAACGTGCTCTGGTTGGGATTCCTTTCCACCCTGTTCCCACCTTGTGAATATGGTCAATAATAGTAATAATTGGGTGTGAGTATTTGTTTGTGCCACTGAATCAGAGTTGTTGCAGGAAGACAACACTGGTAGCTGTGGAGCATGAGAGCGTACCACAAAAAAGTTTGTTGCGTTGGGATAAGCGTTATATAAAAGATACACATTTCGGTTTGTGTTTGTGCATTTTCAAATTGTGGCCAACAACATGTCGCCCACTTTGCATAGCGTTCATAGACTATTGATACAGACATGCCAGACAGAGAGTGGAGGTAATTATTACAAATGGTAACTGACTGTTTTGACAGACAATACGCATTAAGCATCTTGTATATCGCATTAAGCATCTTGTATATTGCTGTGCACTGTTAGGTCCGCGGAGCGAGACATAATAAAATAGCGCTTGTGTTGATTCTGTGTAATATCTTGTTATTGCTGTTGCCATGCACTTTAAGATGGGTTCTAAAAATAGATTTCACTTAACAATTACTCGAGCACTACTCGAGTAAATCATGCAAGTACTCAATTTGGGAAGAAATTGCTCGTGTCCATCCCTAGTCAATAACCGTCAATGTAACTCTTTCATTATTTCAGACTCATTCACGTATTCATACAATCACACACAGCCACTCTGCCCCTAGTGGAGACTCACAGGCACAGCACTTTGTTTAAAGCTAGTTCAATCTATACGAGAATGCTTGGTATCTGTGACACTGTGTGTCCTTGTTACAATGCATGGCTGAAAATGACACGTTCTGTTCCTCACTGTGAAAATGTCATACGACCATCTGTCACTGGCCCCCTGCCCACTTGAGTGATGAAACACACACACACACCTCACAACTGCACAGTATGGCGGCCAGTGGTGGGATTTCAGTGGTGGGTAGGGATGGGTACCGAATCCGGTACTTTTAAGGGTATCGACGAATCACGTTGATGCTACCGAGTACCGATTCACGTGAGATCCACCGGTGCCAAATATTTTTTAAGTCCGATGACGTCAACGTTAGGTTTCGTTTCGCGGTAAACCAATGTGCCTCACGTCAATGCTCCAGCGCACAATACACGCTTACTTAGGATTTGACTTGATTCAACAACATAGCAGTCGGGGCAATGGCAAGCCGAAAACGGTCGCAAGTGTGGTTACACTTTACAAAGCTAGATCAGACAAAAAAAATTCTAAATAAATAATAATGATGATAAATAATTTGAAGTTTGGACACATCTGAATGAATGAATGACTTATTTATATAGCACCCTTCACAGCACGAATGCACAGGGTGCTTTACACACTACAGCTAGTATATAAAAACTAAAATCAGAAATAAATGACAGCAACAACATACAGCAGTTAAAAACAGTGAAATAAAATAAAATTATTTAAATAAAATCAGTCACTAATTAAAAAACTAAATATTTTACAACTGAGGTAGGTAGATAAAGGTTTTAGAGACTAAAGTACCGAAAAAAGGTACCATTGGGTACCGGTATCGATTCACAGGTACCGGTATTGGTGGGATATCTCTATCTTTTCTGTAAACCTTCTAATAGCAGCCCCAGCATTTATTAAAAACAAAAAATTATTTAAGATGGTTGCCTTTTTTCAGATGTTTTATGATTTCTGTGGAGTCAAAATAAAAAAAATGCATAGGTGTCTAGAGCTGTCGGGCCTTTTTATTTGAAGTGTTCCGGTATTTGTGCAGCCATAATGATATGGATTTGCTGCTGGTCTGTTGAGCTTAGCATCTGCTGCTGTTCCACAGACAGACCTGGTGGTCTGGATAAAGCCACTGAGTCCGCTTAATATGCCTAATGGATTAGATCATGCAGGGACGCTGTGTGTGTGTGTGTGTCTCTCTTCCCTGGGTGTGCATAAATCCATATTCCCTTGTGTGTGTGTTGAATCTGCATGCCTCTGTGTCAGTTTGTGCATTCGTGCCTGCATTTGTATGTGTGTGTGTGTGTGTGTGCAATTGTGCATTCATCCCTCTTTGTGTGTGTGTGTGTGCATATTTGTGTCTCTTTTGCCCAGTCCATCAAAGCCTATAAAAGGCTAAAACAACATGTTGAGGTTGGCCGGCCAGGGTACTAGCTGTACCTGGGTCAGCCTCTCTGCGCTGTCTCTGTTCCTCTAACCACAGGTCAGCTGTACCCAGGTCAGCCTCTCTAACCCCAGGTCAACTGTACCCAGGTCAGCCTCTAACCCCTGGTCAGCTGTGATGTGATATGATGAGCCCACTAGGTTTTGAATATGCAGATGGACCGGTTACTGTGTTTTTGTTTTAAAGGTTGATCTATCTGTCTGCTCATATATGTGAAGTGGTCTGGTGTTTCTGCCTCATTAGTTTGCATCGGAGAGTGATTTAAAAACGAGAGAGAGGAAGGCCCTGTTACGCAGCCTACTCCACAGTACAACGCCATCCTCGCGCAGCATGTGCCCCGCCCCCCGCTGATCCACAGAGCTTTACCCCTGCGTGGTTTCGCTTTAGGCAAGTGGAGGCATGATGCAGCAAAAACGCAGGTTTACATGACTCTCACTGTAATCCTCTGCCTAGGGCCCAGTGTGAGCTTTGGCTTTATCCACGATCAAGTTGTTGTTTGCTTTGTATGTGTGTGTGTGTGTGTGTGTGTGTGTGTGTGTCTGCGTCTGTGAGTAGGATGGGGGGCTCCCCTGAGCTAGTCAACCACAACCAATGCTCCACTTTTCCACCCTCAATTTCACTAATTTTCCTCTCTCTCTGTCTCTCATTCTCTCTCTATCTGTCTCTCTCTCTGCCTATCTCTCTCTGTCTCTGTCTCTGTCTCTAACTCTCTTTCTCTGCCTCTCCGTCTCTCTCTTTCTCTCTCTCTCTCTCTCTCTCACACTCTCTCTCTGCCTCTGTCTCTCACGCACTCGCTCTCACTACCTCTCTGTCTCTCTCCTCTCATTCTCTCTCTATCTGCCGCTCTGTCTCTCTCTCTGTCTTTCATTCTCTCTCTCCTCTCTCTCTCTCTCTCTCTCTCTCTCTCTCTCTCTCTCTCTCTCTCTCTCTCTCATCTTTCTATCCCCCTCGACTCTCCAGTGAGTTGAAAAATGGACACCAGCCAGCCAGTCCACAGGCAGTAAACATTGTTACTTTCAGTTAGCTGAGTGCTCCTTAATAATATGTAGAAGACCTTGAGTAGGGGGGAAAAAAAGTAATTACCGATGTGCACTCATGTACAAATGGCATTCAGTAAACATAGTTTTATAGGACACTGCCCTCGGGATACTTCATATCCAAGTAGTCCACCTTCTAGGAAGTGAGAAAACCGGGTTGATTTACCCATTTAGAGGCATAGAGTAGAGAAGGGCTGGCCGATTAATCGAATTTCAATTACGGCTTCCTGCGATCATGAAAACAAGATAATCTAGATAAAAAGGTTTTTTTGTGTGCTGCATGCCGTGTTGCTCTAATTCTGTCTTGTGTTGTAAATGCAGTGCACCCTTCCTTCACAGCGATGCGCCTTGCCCGTTGTTCCAAGCCCAAACAATCGTTTTTTTGGCAGCCTTTGGTCAAGAAGAAAGGTGAAATAAAGTCACTGACAAGATCAGTGGCAGTGAAATACTTCCCCATGTGAATAAAACTTGTGCACTCAAAACAGTTAACTCCTGTTGGAGGCTGACTATACAGAGTCCTTTTTTACTTGTGATATCATAATTTGTGTACTTTCATCCTCACCCAGTGTTGATTCCACCCTGCAAGGTGACACTGAACGAGGACATTTACATGCCGTATGGAATCTGAATGGGCAAACAAACGGAACAAGCATTATGAAGTGAAACCTCCTCTCCTCTCCTCTCCCTGCCCTAATTACCCAAGTGCTGACTGCCATAATGACTTATCACCACGTCATCAGAGAGAGGGAGAGAGAGCGAGGGAGTACAGAGCAGAAGAAGAGAGGGAGATGAAGAGAGAGAGGGAGAAAGGGAATTGAGGTGTAAATGATCATACGTTATTTCTCCCTGGTCTATCTCTCTTTCTTCTCTCTCATCACTCTCCCTCCCTCACTCCCGCCTTCCCTCTGTTTCTCTGTCTTGCTTGTCTCAAGCATCAGTTCAGTAATCTCTCTGTCTCTGCTGATGTGGCTGATGTTCCACTAGACAGAGTTTATCCTCTGCATTCTGGCTGGCATCAGCGTCTACCGATAGGCCAACCTACCTATGGGGACATTTTTGTGGACCAACCAAACCGACGGAGTGACCTATTTATATATATAAATATATACTGCATCCATATATATTTATATTTACTAATCTATTTGCTGGTCGCGGCTAAAGATCCATATGTTTGGATAGAGCCGGGGTGATTACCTTGGTACGGCTCCCATGTGACACTTTACTGAGGCAGCCAATGAGCCGCACAGAGGGGCTTTTCTCTCTGGACCCCCGCCCCACAACATCGCCGTAGCTGATCCGTGCCTGGCCACATGTTAACATGCTTGTATTCCCGCCTTGTTTTCTGAACACGGATAGGCTTTAGTGCAGGAAGTGTTTGACAACACTGTCTTTTTAATTGGCAGACCGTTAGCATGGAAGAGCTAACGTAATTGCCGTGTAAATAATGTGCAAGTACTTGGCGCCGAATGCACGTGCGTGCACACAGACGCGTGTGTGCGCACGCACGCCTCAGAGCCGTATGTTTTAAAGCGCCGTCTCACATGTATTGCTATCCACATGTGGGCTTAAGTGCCTCTTTTGTTCAACTGCAATTCATTATGAAATGGATCAATTGCATTGTGCAGCTCTACAGCGCAGGACTACTTACAGTAGTTGAATTTATAGGACAGGCTCATCCTGGCCAATTCCTCTCTTCTCTTCTCTGGAAGGAAGGGTGGGGAAGGGCGTGTACTTTTTAGCTGCAACCAGCAGCTCTATACTGTAGGTCACTCTGTCGGTCGGGTCAGTCGGTCCACAAAATCCCCCCACAGTTTTCGCCCTAGCAGGCTGACATTTCACATTGGAAGTCGTGTGTGTGTGTGTGTGTGTGTGTGTGTGCGCTCATGCCAATTGTCTAAAAGGGGGTGTGGTAACAGGAGTGGCCTATCGACAAAAGGCTCATCACTTTCCAAATAGATTCACAGACTTTTTTTGGAAAGGTTGGTCATGACCCAAAAGACCGCTGAAAGGGGATTGGTGCATAACTTCTAAATGGATTCACCTAACATGACCAGACTTTGTGGGAAGCTTGATCTTGGGGCAAGGGCACACATACATACATACGTATACATTATACATACATACATACATACATTAGGGCTGGGCGATATGGCCTCTAAATGATATCACAATATTTTTGGGCTCTATCACGATACACAATATATATATCGCAATATTTTGACATTTCCGTTAAAGCACTTAAAAATGCTTGATTTAACCCTTTGATGGATACGGTCATGCAAATATGATGATTATAATAGTCCCTGCAACATATGTCTGCATTAAACCATGAAGATGCTTTCAAAAAGTTTAAAAAAATGTAGTCTACTGTACTGACACACTAATACAGCAAAAATTGTATTAACATCTAAGACAATTTAGATAAAAACACTTTGGTGCCTAAGACTTTTGCACAGTACTGTGTTTTCTATCCACTTTAGCCAAAAATACACACACACATATATATACTGTATGGATGAGGGTTTGTGCAAAACATCACGATGTCCACGATATGTTTAAAGAGTGTATTGTTAATGAACTGTACCCGATATTTATTTAATATTGTCATATTGCCCACCCCTAACATACATATATACACAGGGACCGAAACTAGAGAGCGCCACCCGCCATTTGCGCTCAGTTTTTACGTTTGGCGCCTTCCACTGAGAGGTCTGACCGCCGTGTGGCGGGCAATCAAATAGTCATGTGAAAACCGAAAATCATGATCCAATTCTTTAGCGGAGTTCTCACTCGCTGTCTCAGCACAGACATGCAGCGCACCGCGCACTGCTGCTGCTCCTATACTCCCCACCTGTTTCTGTATGCCTGCATGTAAACAGAGGCTATTGCCTCAGACAGTCACCGTGACATTAGTCTAGTCAGAGGGACCTCCGTGAGATAACGTTAGCTACCGTTACAAAATGACCCAGTCAACTATTCACTTAGTTTAATACATGAGGCATTGTGTAACGTTATCCAGCCGGCTAGCTACGGATAGCTCCCGACATAAACAAATGCTCCAGCAATAGTCCAGTGCATAATACCTCCGTTGGCTAGGTAGCTCACTAGTCACTACGAAATGTCGCAGTAAACTAAATAGTTCACTGAGGCGTTGTCCCAACGCCATCCAGCAGTAGCTACAGATAGCTCCTGGCATCAATGTCCTACAACAACATGCGTATTCGAGTCCCTGGCTTACATCGCTGCTGAATACTAGGGTCCAGCTGTAGCTCAGGAGAATCCTTTTGCATGCTGAATGTAGCGTTTAGGGTCCAGCTGCAGCGCCAGAGAATCTTTGCTGGAGCTGGAGGCCACTCGAGTATACACACAGACAGTGGAGCTGTTTGCAGACAGCGAGGTGGCGATGTCTCGCAGATAACACAATCACAAGTATGATTATATAATATATATATTTTATTAAAAAAAAATTTTTTATATAAAATAATAATACTGCAGGTAAGAAATATGCTTGGCGGGTAGATTCTTCCCATCTACCCGCCACTGGCCGGTGAGTCAAAAAGTTAATTTCTCTCCCTGTATATACATACATTTTGGATTAGTATTCCAATAGTTCCCAGTAACTTAAAGGGGAACTATCTTATAAATGGCCTTTTTGAGTGTTTAGCATTGTTTCCTAGCTATGTGAACTTATATTAATATGATCTATGTCTCAAAATTCTCATATTGGCGCATTCTTCCAATTCTCCTCTCACAATATTCACCCTCACTGAACTGAGTCGTTTGAAAATGTGCCTATATGTGATGTCATATAGTCACCGCTGCATGTTAATGTTGAGATAGACGACGACGCTCCGCAGTGGTTTAGGAGGCACCTGCAGCCCAGGCTCAAAACAGCTCGAGATCTTGAGGTAGAAAAATGCTGTTTTTGAGGACTTGATTAGAAATACAAAACGATGAATAAAAAAAATATATATATTACAGAGGTGTTCCATAGACTCACAGGAATTGTGTAAAAGTGCCCAAATAGTGAAAGAAATAGTAAAATAGTTCCCCTTTAAATTAAATTAGTATTAGCAACAGTAACAGTGTATTGCACTACTATTACTACTACTGTTAACTGTTACCCGTTATTGCACACATTTATTGTTACCTGCTACCTGTTATTGCACAATTTTATTGCACAAATTTTTTATATTGGATTCTATTATATGTTGTACCAATTGCACATCGTTGCGGGCAAGACCACCCGCATTTCATTGTATATCCGTATGCCGTGACAAATAAAACTCTTGACTTGACTTGACTTGAACTATTGAATAGCAATTTAGTGAGCTTTGCTCATCCCTAGTGGAAACGCACCCCTCCAATCACCCCCTACATACTATGGTTCTGAACTTCATTTCAGGCCCACAGCTCTCAGTCCTCTCTTGAAAGTCTCACCACAGGCACCAATGGGCCGTTTTCTCCATCCTTGTAAAGTGCTCCTCGTGAGACACGCGGCTGCCACTCCACCGCAGGCTGTGTGGAACGGGGAACATTGGGTTATTATTATATTTACAGGTGAGAGTAACACTAAGCTCCTGGCCACTCGATAGCAGCACTCACTGGGTGTCTGTGAATATCCCCGCGTTAGTAGAATAGCTCTTAAGATACGTGTTAAAGTGTTACTTTGAGATGAAGCTGACTGCGATATATCGCCCTAATAATGATAAACGACACCCCCGCCCCTTCCCCCACGTTCAAAATGCGAGGACTTCACTTAGCCCGCCGCCATCTGATAATATTTTGGACGTAAGTCGGCGCTCATCATCCATGTATTCATTATTCTCCTGGCTTCCATGTTGAAGCGTTAGCATAATTCTCATCTATCTTCTCTGTGGGGAAAGTGTGTCCGTGGCTCCGGAGATGAGGCTTTATTTCTGAGATGGCATGAGTTTAATGCTTTATGTCTGAGATGGCATGAGTTTAATGCTTTATGTCTGAGATGGCATGAGTTTAATGCTTTATGTCTGAGATGGCATGAGTTTAATGCTTTATGTCTGAGATGGAATGAGTTCAATGCTTTATGTCTGAGATAGCATGAGTTTAATGCTTTATGTTTGAGATGGAATGAGTTCAATGCTTTGTCTTTGAGATGGCATGAGTTTAATGCTTTATGTCTGAGATAGCATGAGTTTAATGCTTTATGTCTGAGATAGCACAAGTTTAACTCTTTATGTCTGAGATAGCATGAGTTTAATGCTTTATGTTTGAGATGGAATGAGTTCAATGCTTTGTCTTTGAGATGGCATGATTTTAATGCTTTATGTCTGAGATAGCATGAGTTATTATCTACAACAAGATGCACAAATGACTGAAACATTAGCGTTTTGGGTGCAATTTAATAACCTGAATAACATGTTTAACCTCTTAAGCCTGAGCAGAGAATGACATCACGCCATAAATTAATCTTTACAGAATGTATGGATTAATGTTGCGTTTCTTTTCAAATGTAGCCAAGAGTAATGACCCTAACCCTGTCAAAACGGTGTATATTTTCAGCACTACGTTTGTTTACCAATGATTCTTGCCATAAATTAGAACGCAGTTCGTTTCTCTACCTCTCCCAAAAACGGCGTTGCAATCTGATGCAAAATGCCGGAGAAATGTATTGTAAAAAGGTAACTGTAGATTTCATTCACGGTTTTTGCTGCACGCCTGGTGATACTAAATCCAGATTGAACTCTGCCATTGGAAAGGGGCGATTTGGCCCAATCCATAGATGTGCGACTTGGCCATAATAAGGTCATTTATAGGCCTGATATTCTATATTCTATAATCATATTTCGAATTGCATGTGTCCGGATGGCAGAATTCAGTACTGTATCTACAAAACCTTCTGTTTAATCATCTTCCCTTTATTCATTTGCTTAGATTTTCTGTACACGTGATCTCAAGAAGGTGCTGAATGAGCTCAATGGCAATTCTTCCATGTCTGGTAAATTTTAGCATGGTGTTATTCACTGTCACAAATGTATATTCTCCTTTTGGTTCATTACAATTTACTCAAGCCTAGTAACGGACACAATATTTCTGACACTGGGAATACATTCCCTGAGATCCATAGATGTCCCTAGATACCAAGAACATGCAAATGGACCTTGTAGAAGTGGAGCAATCTTCCATTTACTTAGGTACTGTATGTATTTTTAGGTGAATTTTCTGAAAATAGGGCTAGGGTTTAAGAGGTTACGCTCCTGTAGAGCCAGGTTTGAAACTGTGCAGCCAATTAAATCAAGTGCTGCTCGAATAATTAGAATATCTAATTTCTGATATCTCAAAATATGTAACTTGTTTTGTTTTGGATCATCATTATCATCATCAGCTAACAAGGGAGGTGTTACATTATTTTGTGTTAACAAATTACCTCTCCTCCTTCCAAACCTCCTGATTATCATCATCACCCACCCACTCACTCAGAACTGTGAAAGCATGCAGACCTTGCCATTAGGGCTGGGCGATATGGCCAAAAATGTTATCACGATAACGATATGATAATGTTATCATATCACTCGATATCGATAATTATCCATATTGTTATCGGTATAAATTATTTTTTATAATAATATATCTATTTTTTTTAAAACAACATGTATGTTTATTTTGCAGCAATTCTTTGTCGCGACTCGTTGCCGCCATCTTTAGTGTTACAGCCCCTCACACTCCAGTTGTCAGGCTGAAGCTGGTTTGAAAGCGAAAGTAAACAGGCTTCTCTGCTGGCTGTGGCTCGGCTAGTTTCTTTTCTATCTTTTGGCGCTTTTTTGGTGGACAAACCACCGCACCGTGACTCGCGACTGGAGACTAGCTCTGCTAGCACACATAAGCCTACTGTGTACAGACGGTTTCAAACTGTATTTTAAATTAGAAAGCAAACTAAATAAATGGACAATAGAAAAATAAATCTCAATTTGGTCAGTATTGTCATTTGGACAAGCAAAGCCATTACTTTAAGTTGCAGGCAAGAAAGACAAGTCTGTCCACTATCTCTGGTTTTAAAGCTGCCCTGTTGCAGGTCACAATACAAAATATATATATATATATTATTGATATATATTTTTTTATTATCAATCGATATCGATTATTAAAATGTCGCGTTATTATCATTATCGTTTTATCGCCCATCCCTACTTGCCATCCACTTCACTTAGGAAACCATTATAGGTTTGTTCAGATGTTACAAGTTGGACTGGGCAGGGATATTGTCATTTTCCCTTTCGGTTTTCATCAAATCTTAATGAGACTATTGAAACGCATTAAACGGCTTTGCAAACAACTAATCCCACTCAAAATGGCCCACTTGATCACCGCAATTATGCACTCAGCCCTCTCCTCATCACGACCAAACGTGGGTTTTCGAGCAGGAGAGATGATGACATAATTATAAGAGATGGTCATATCAGAAGCGAGTGAGTGTGTTGTCATGCAATGTGCTCGTGATCCCTTCCAATGTGCTCGTGATCCCTTCCAATGTGCTCGTGATCCCTTCCAATGTGCTCGTGATCCCTTCCAATGTGCTTGTGATCCCTTCCAATGTGCTCATGAATTATATTTAAAGTTCAAGGAAATCCGTTGTTAATCGTGATTATGATTTTTGCCATAATCCACACACACACCCTCAGCCTCAGCCGGGTACTTCTTCTGTAACACACAGATATTGTATTCACAGAAGCTCCAGCATCAAATACAGGGATTCTCTGTTAATGGTAGTCATACATTACCCCATGTTGAGGTTGGAAAGTACATGACTCAACCTTAAAAAAAAGAATATATATATTGCTTTTTTTTTTTTTAAATGTTCTCCCATATCCCCAATTTTGTCATTATCCCTGGTCGTTACTCTGTCAGTCTGGGGAGGGTGTAGACTCCTCCGATACAGAGTCGTTTCTTTTCACCTGACAGCGAGGAGTTTCACTGGGAGAGGAAGTAGCGCAGAGGTTCACGCCATCTGGAGTCAAGAATCCACTGATGGTGGTTTCACTTAAATTCAGAATGAGGACCAAATGTTATTACTAGGGATGCCCCGATCACGTTTTTTGCCACCGATACCGATCACCGATCGTCGTGAGCCATATCGGCCGATACCGATCCGATACCGATCGTTTTTGATTAAAAAGAAATTAAAAATTATTTTATATAAAAAGTTTTTTTTTTTTTTTTTTTTTTTTATAAAATATATATATTATATAATTAGACTTGTACTTGTATTATCTGCGAGACATCGCCACCACGCAACAAGTCAAAATGCTCGCTATCTCCACTGTCTGTGTGTACATACTCTGCTTTGATCAAATCACATTCGGCTCTGCAGATTTACCCTAGGCTCTGCAGATATACCCTACTCCCTCAGCTATCCCCGTTAATGACTGCGACGCAAGCCGGGCTTCGAATATGCATCGAATGAGTGTTATAAGACATTGATATCAGGAGCTGTCTGTAGCTACTGCTAGCCGGAAATATAACGTTAAGACAACGCCTCAGTGAACTATTTAGTTGAATGGGACATTTCGTTTTGAACAGTGAGCTAAGCTAACGTGAGCTAACAGAGGTAACATACACTAGTACTAGATAACTAGACTATTGCTGGAGCATTTGTTGATATCAGGAGCTATCAGTAGCTAGCCGGCTAGATACCGTTCAGTTAGACAATGCCTCATCATGTATTAAACTAAAAGTGAATAGTTGACTGGGTCATTTTGTAGCGGTAGCTAACGTTAGCTCATGGAGGTCCCGTCCCACTAGACTAGACTAGACCCGTGTTTATATGCGTGCGGGAGGAGCTGGAGGAGGAGCAGAAGACGCGCAGCACTGTGTGCAGCTCCCGGTGTCTGAGACAGAACTCAGCGAGTGAGATCTGTTTTGACGATCGGCGAAAATAAAACAGTAACGATAGCTAGGTAGCTAACGTTAGCTCAGGTCGAATGCACTATCTAGACTCAGCAGAGGAGCCGCCTCCTCTGTGTTTACAAACTCTACACGGGTGCGGGCGGGGCTAGGGAGGAGGAGCAGTTTGCAGGTCCTGTGCGTCTGAGACAAGCGAGTGAGATATCCACTTGATCAGTTTCCGCGATCGGCGAATATGACTCATTATCGGAATTCCCCGATCGCATATTTATACTGAATATCGGCCGATAACGATCGGTGGCCGATCGATCGGGGCATCCCTAGTTATTACAGCGCATTTCTGTTTGGTGAGACATTTTGGAATATGAAACTATACCATTTTCATATCAGGGAGTCCCGTCTCCGTATCGTTGAGGACGGCTGATCTAGTGTGTAACAGCACTCAATCTGCACTCAATCTGTGGCACGTGAAGTTCTGTCCGCCAGGGCTAGATGGTTACCTAAAACCTAGCGCCTAGGTGAGATTGTTACTTTTGAAATGTATACTAGTATTGACCTACAGTATCTCAAGCTCTGCCCTCTTTTCATTTGATCCTCCAATCACAACTGTTGCTTCCCTCAAGCTTAAAATGGGTGAATTCAGCTTACACCAGGGATTTCCTTTGATATAAGTGACCTGGATTGACCGGACTTATTTAAAGATGCTGTCGGTAGCTTTGAGAAATGGATTGAAACAAATTCCCATTGTACAGAAGCAGAAATAATCCCACCACAAAGTCTGATTTGTTCACTTTTTAAGAAGAAAAATGTGATTTTGATTAACTACAGCCTACCGTAGTCTATATTCTACCTGACTCCTGGCTGACCTCTGAACCTGGCGCTGAGGTCTATGCCTCCCTGTCTGGCACACTGATCCACGCATCACATTCAGGTGGATGATGACAGGTGGATTCCCTCCCAGTTCACACCTCTTCCTTTTTTTTTTTTTTTTTTTTGCAACTTTCTCTATATATCGTATAAACTCCATTGTTGCTTTTTCTCACAGCAATGATAACCTTTGGATTTGAGGTCTATTTCATGTGGCTGGGTTTAAGCTGAGTTTAACGAACAAGCTCTTCCCACATTGCTCTCTTTGCCATTGTCGGCTGCAGTGAACGAGGTTAGTCATGCACATAGTTTTTCATGCAACGAGGAAGGGAGCGGCCACACTGATCCACCACCAAACGGAGATTAAAACGGACGGAAGGTGTTGCTTCGTCAAAACAAAGAACTTGTTGGTCTTCTTCTGCCCCCTTCTCGTTGCAATCAGCACCCGTCTGGGATCGCTTTTGGAACAGACGCTCCTTGGCTACAACGGTGGTCAATCAGCGGTGACTGGTCAGTTCAGCACCGTTTACAACCTGGGCGTGGTCACTCGTCGGAACAGCTTATCAAAATGACACTCGCCGGATATTCCGTCTTGTAACTCGAGAACCGAAGCATGCAATAGGTTGCGTGTGGTGACGATCGAAAGGTGGCAAATTCAACTGGACTGATGTATTTACTACATCTCCCATGACTCTTAGCGGGGGATGACGTAGCTTATGAGAGACTGGTGAGACTGGTTAGCTTTATTGGACGCGTTTCTCGCGGAGTTTACATAGAAACAGCGCGACTCCCGAGTCCCAAGAGGAGTTATCACAAGCTGCAGAACGCAGGACTGAAGAGCTCACGACTGAAGCCGCGTTTTGATTACGTCATCACAACAACACGTTAGGTAGGTTACGAACGTCCCTGTTCTTTGACATTCAGTGATATTTTTTCGGTGCTAAAACCCCTTTTGGCCGAAAGTGCCTTTTTAACCATTTTCGGTGGCCGAATATTCGGTGCATCCCTAATTTATACAGGTTGTGTGTAATGCTCCGTGTGTCCCCCTCTCCCTCTCCCTCTCCCTCTCTATCTCTCTCTCCCTCGCAGTCGGGAGCACTAGCTTATCACTGTCAACATATCTTTGCGCATGCTCCCACGCGCACGCCCGTATTCCGACCCGTGCAATAATAATCACAGAGGTATATATTGTCATTTGAAAAAAGTTACCAATGCATTGTCCCGTGGGATTATGCCCCCCGCGGTGAAATTAATTAGTCTCCCCCTCAATCTCTCTATATCTCTCTCTGTGCCAGTCGCAGACTGTGTGGGTGACTGTCACTCAAGGCGCTTATGGGCGGAGCCCATCCAATAACAGCCTGAATTCCAAAGGGGGAGAAATTATGCTTTTGAGTACTTGATTAGAAATATAAAACAATGCATTTAAAAAAAAAAAAACTTACAGATGTGTTCCATAGACTCACAGGAATTGTGTAAAGTTGCCCAAATAGTGCAAGGAATAGCAATGCATGTCCCCTCTATTGTGTGGTTTTGTGTGAAGGGCGGACTAGCAAAGTAAGATTTTCATTGTATGGCAAACTGTCTGTTTTACTGTGTGTAACGGAGGTACCGCAGTCTATCCACAGTCACGAGGGACAGTAAGTGAAGTGGCTGTGGACGTTAAGCGGTACTGCAAGTAAACTCACTCCCCAGAGGCATCCAGACCCAGTAGCAAGAAGTGAATTCACCTCGGTATAGTGGTCTGTGATGCCGCGGGAGACCGGGGTTCAACTCCCACTCAGGGCGATCCCTTAACAGGGGTTGAATCGAAAAACACAATGCAGAGTAAGATCACACCGGCTACATGTGCACATGACGATAAACCATCTTGAATCTTGTGTGTGTGTGTGTGTGTGTGTTGTGTTCATATGGGTGGGTGAACTTGTTTTCTTTCATGATTGTTAGGTTGTGTGTGTGTGGCTGTGCCTTTGTGTGTGTGGTTTTGTATGTGTGTGGTTTTGTGTGTGTGGGTGTCCTCTACCACCTCATACACACAGCGCCGCCTGCATACAGTCCCAGTGGGAGTTTATACAAGGCAACCAGGACACCGCTTTAAAGATACAATCCAGGTCCTGTTTGATTATGGTGGCTCAAAGTATGTTCTCCATGGGTAAGCGAGGCAGCAAGAACAAAATACTCAAACAGCTGAGTCATAAGGCAAAGAATGTGCTTGATTATAATTAAATGCAAATATTATATTGTTCACTCATCCTACCATATTTGAGTTACTGTGTGGAAGTGTGGGGTAACACGTATGAAAGCAACATAAATACATTATTTATATTACAGAAGAGAGCAGTACGAATAGTTCACAAAGTAGATTCAAGAGAACATGCCAATGGATTATTTATTAAATCCAGACTATTGAAACTTAAAGAGTTAGGGCGGCTGGGTGGCGCAGCGGACATTTGTGTGTGTGTGTGTGTGTGAGCCTTTTGTGCGTTATGTTCATGTGGGTGGGTGAACTTGTTTGCTTTCATGATTGTTAGGTTGTGTGCGTGGCTGTGCCTTTGTGTGTGTGGTTTTGTTGTGTGTGGGGTTTTGTATGTGTGTTGTTGTGTACGTGTGTGTGTGTGTGTGGGTGTCTTCTACCACCTCATACACACAGCGCCGCCTGCATACAGTCCCAGTGGGAGTTTATACAAGGCAACCAGGACACCGCTTTAAAGATACAAAAGTATGATTTAGTTATATTATAATAAAATAAAAATTATATAGAAGTATAATACATTATATAAATGTATAGATGTGTGTATGTGTGTGGGTGTGTGTGTAAATTAATCTAAATATGTAGTTTGACTGATAGATACACAAAATGGGTTTATTTATGTTGATTTAATTTAGTTGTGTTGTTTCCATTTTAGCAAAATGGGTATTCCGTTTGGTTTTACGCAATAAGTCTATCGGTGTGTTGTATGTGTGTAGGGGCAGGTATATATAGGGCTGCCGCGGTTACCGCATTATCGCGATATCGCCATCACGTCACGCCCACCGCAGAGTCAAGCTGATTACCGCATCACCGGCTGTTTTTTATTTTATTAAATTCTTTATAATAATAATAATAATTATAGTTGTGTATAGCCTATTTTCTTCACGCCATGTGTTCGAAAGTTTCCACTCGCAGTTTCACAGTTAACATTCTGATTGAACCCCAGAACTTGTTTTGCTGCTACGGAAAGTTTGCGCTTTGAATCTGCTAAAAACATGTATCTTGTAGCGAAACCCAATCGAAGGGCATTCGGATGCCGTAAATGCTGCCGTTTTGATCCCGAAAGAAGACTGAGTGGTCACGGTTAGCGAGGCCAGGTCAGTTCTGGTTCTGTTCTGGAGCAGTAGATATGCCATATTGTGTGTGTGTGTGTGTGTGCTGAGCGCAGTTGCTTTAGCTGGTGTTAATTCGCTGGCCACTGGGTTGAACAAACGATTCCATGACGTTATTATCTGTTATGCAGATAGATAGGACAGTCAATTCATTCCTAGTTGGTTATTGAACCAAGCGTTTGGTTAACGTTAGCTACCGCGAGTCGGACTCGCGACCAGCAGTTTCAAGAACAGGCTGAACAGCCAGCTGTTTTCAACCAATATTCCTGCTGCAAAGTCATTCTCTTTAATGACAACACTGGATAGACATTTAACGTTAGACTAGAGGCTATAAAGAATAGACTACCACAGAAATAAATGCATTCGAAAAGTTTATTTATGAAAAAATTCTTTTAACATTACATAAAAAAATATATATATTGCGGTTACCGCGGCGGTTTCAATGGCTGCACTACTGTGTGCGGTAAGGAAAAAATCAATACCGCGGCAGCCCTAGGTATATATACAAATTTTTCTTCTTCCTGTTCCTTTCGGCCATGGAATTTGGTGAATTATATTAATATGTACTGTTGGACTGTGGGAATTCCATGTACGAATAAATAAATGATGATGATAATCAAACAAGCACTGCCATACATGGTCGATCCTCATATGAAGATGTCTCAATAGATGACCTAACAATCAAATCAAATATAGCAACCTTGTGCAGCTTCGGAATGCATTTATAATGCTTTTAAAAACTCAAGATGCATTTACAAATCTAATAATTTTCTGCCTGACTCTCAACCCTTCTATAATGATTTCTCAATTAGCCCACTTTGGGACTGAAATATATTTTCCACTCATGTTTTAACATGTACTGTAGTGGCGCTTGATTTTTGTTCACATTCAAATCAAGGATTGTTCCTTTAACTTTCCTCTACTAAAATAGCCCTGTCCTGTATCTCTCTCCCTTGCTGTGTCTCTGTCCCGGAACACAGCTGGGCCAGCCAGCAACACCTCCTCTGTCTGAGCACAGAGGAACGCAGAGTCAGGACTTCACAAGGTGGATTTCATTCACCGCATTCACCCGCACTCACCGCATTCACCGTATCCACCCGGTCCACTTACACCGCTGCAACTGAGGTTGGTTTGTGTGAATATTCCCAAACCATATAAATAATGCGTCTATAAGAACTACGTAGCGAGTTCATTCTCCTTGTGTCAAAGATATTTGTAAAAAGAAGGAAAGAAAGGCCCTGGCATTTCCTCTGTTCAGAATTGATGGGCCGCAGAGGCTAATACATCTCTTTGTGTACACTTGGGGAGTTGGAATACAAAAGCAATAATCTGGCAGTGTCCTTGTCGCCTAGAAACATGGAGGTGATCCAGTACTGATGCCTTGTCTCCATTAGCTATATTCAGCCTGGCTGGGGCTAGCCATGGTCAAACAGGCAACCTTTCAAAATGCACATCAACAACTAAACCCTGGCTACTACTGGAGGCTTGTTGTAAACTCCATATTGTAGTAGTTGTTGAGGAGGTGGGTAAACTAGGATCATAACAACCATTTAGTGATACATTGGTACATTCTAAATTGTCTTTGTTATGTCCAGAGAAAGAAGTGGACAAATACGGTTTTATGTGTTAAAGAGTAACTAAAACACATGGCCCTGGTGGTTGATGTTTTCACCCTTGAAGGATTTGGGTGTTTTCAATGTATGTGATGTATAGATTGGGGGAAGATGAGAGCCAGAGAGGTCGAAGTGCATGCTGACGGTGGAAGCAGGAGACGGTGGTTCAGTAGAGCAGGGTGATTGTGAATAGCAGCACACTGGGCCGAATGTTGACATTCCTTGGAAGAACAAGCTGATAGCGAGTGTGGGCCCAGAGCGAGGGAGAGGGGTTCATCTTAATGAAACAGTATAAACTGCATTTTGATGTGTGTAAAGGTTAAACGCGGTTGTCATGACAGCGCGTCGCCTGACAACCAGGAGAGGGGCGGGGGCTATCGTTGCTATGACGAAGATCCTATAAAGCTGACAGTGGTTCCGGGTAGGGCAGACAAAAATCTGACTGGGACTAAGAGGGAAGAAACCAGAAGAGACTCTCTCTCCTCTCATCACAGAGGGGTGGGGGGGGCATATCATCATTAGCTTCGGCTTACGCGAGGAGGGTTAGGCTAAAGACCAGGCCTGACCACCAGTGGACTGAATAGCAAAAGGACAATAGACTGAACACACCGAAAGATCATTAGAATAGACTGTTCAAGGACAATGCAATCTGTTAACATCTGAGCTGAGGTTTCTGTTTATAGAAATAAACAACGATTTTCCTTGTAAGGTATTACGCTGTGTCAAAGTGTCGAATTCTTACGAAGGTGGAGAATTATTATGGTTTGCGGATCGTACTAACGGGAAGAGATGAGGATTATATTCAGCCAGTATCTGAGACGTCAGGACCATTAAAATTACACAACGCAGAGGAATGGGATGGAGAGAGGATAACACAAGAAGACGTGATACTGGCCAGATTGATCAGGATCTAACACCCTGCTGCACACCCCAATCTATGATATCGGAGTACCTCTTTTTTAGGTTAAAACAAGGCGGATATACGATTATTATTATGCCCAATATTAAAGGAATGCCAACATTTTGGGAAATACACATATTTCCCATCTTCCCCAGAGTAAGACAAGCAGATTTATATCAATTCCATCAGATTTGGAGTTGTTGGAAATTGTATTTATTCACTCTTGATGGAGCTAGGCTAGCATGCTACTGCTTCCGGTCCTTGTGCTAAGCTAGGCTAGCATGCACCCGGACATCTCTCTGGGGCTACTGGGTATCAATCTTCTTGTCTGACTGAGGGAGATGGTATAGGATAGGTGTATTTCCCCAAATGTTGGAATGTTCTTTTTATAGCTGCACAGTGTAGTCTAGGGAAGAAGGGACTTGAAACTGTGACACTGCTGTGCACCAGTTTACTCATCTAGCAGAACCACATTTAGGAGAGAAGTGCTGCCTCTGGATTCTCTGTGTAACCCATGAACTAATCATGGAAACACACACGCACACACACACACATGTGACATTGAAAGGGGACCACAGGGCGCGTTATTTCGAAACCTAGCCGCATTTCTGGCAAGACACTCTCTGATTGGCCGACGCCTGTTTCTACACTGGTTAAGCTTAGGCACTCTTTCGAAGTTGGTTAAGGTTAGAGTTTGTCTCAGAGCATGGCGATAGAACACCAGGTAGTTTGCAGGCTGTTTGACGTGGAAATGGGCAAAGACACACCTCGTCACGTGATTGGGCAAACACGTCAGTGGCCAATCGGAGAGCGTCAGTCAGAAATGCGGCTAGGTTTAGAAATAAAGCCCACAGGGCTGCTGGTTCAGATATGTAGGAGTGAAATGAGGCCACAGCTGTACATCTGATGACTTCCTGGTTTTCTGCCTTTGTGCACATTGACCGACATATACAGCTGTGTTGATCTCACTCCGTGTGTGTGTGTGTGTGTGTGTGTGTGTGCGTGTGCGTGTATCATGGCACAGGTGTCTTACAGAGTAGAGAAACGCCTCAAAGGAAATCTGTCTGTCATTCCACTACACACACACACTTGACACATTTCTATGGATGTGCATTGTGCCATGATCCGCAGTAATGAAATCCTGTGCTGTCAGAGGGGCTTAGACCTGTTTCAAATGCTCCCCTTTCATATCCCGCTTTAATAAAAAGAGGATTAGCGCGCATGGGCTTCGGCTGCCGTACAGCGTGGCAGTGAACCTGTTGTTGTATCCTCTCTTTATACCTCTCCGGAATAGCGGAATGGTCCTTTAAGGGAAACCTAAAAACGGATCAAAATTCAGATTCCATACTTATCTAGACCTTGACATAGGAAAGTGACAACTTAAACACTAAACGAAATAAATTGCAATAGCTGACAGGGGCGAAAGAACGTGGGCCCAAGCTGTTCCCTAGCAACGCCATTGAATTGAAAAAGGCTAGACCTATATAATATATGGCCCCTGCTAGATCTATGATCTAATCGCCGTTGAAGCAACGCCTACCCCTCAAAACCCTCAGACTCGGGCAAAAGAACGACCAAAGGTCTATCTCCGGTATTTTTCAGAAGCGCTGGTTGAGGGTGGAAGAAACCACAGGGCGCCCCAAACGAATATGGAGGAAAAACGTGGCAGAATACTCTTAACTTCAACAACTGGACCACAATAAACGTTGCCTGCAAAGACGAGGGCGAACGGAGAGCTCTTCCACGTGTAGACGCGCAATCTGCAACTTTGCGGAGAAGCGAAACATGAAATCTATCAGCATGAAAAAGCACTCTTCAAGAACTAGAACCCAGAGGAGATTAGGGGGGAATAAAAAAAACTGGAACTGTTTTATTGACAATATTTGGAGACTGAAGTTTGGACTGATGGATGTTTCAGCTTTGAGCTTTTACTTCTAAAAAGTAAAAACCCTTTAAACTCCAGCTCTCCAGAATCATCACTGGGGACATGGGGGGCCTGGCGGCAGAGTGTGCACCTGGGCCCTACATGACTGAGCGGGATGAGTCCTGGCAGCGCTCGGACCACCGTGTTCCAAACACATCTCCCACTGCATCCATGTAGCAGCACCGGGAGCCCAAACAGCCCCGAACAGCTGTTTAACCCTTTCACTGCGACACTACATACGGTTAACCCTTTCACTGCCTCACTACAAAGGGTTACTACAACGGGGTAACCCTTTCACTGCGACACTACAAAAGGTTAACCCTTTCACTGCGACACTACATACGGTTAACCCTTTCACTGCCCCACTACAAAGGGTTACTACAACGGGGTAACCCTTTCACTGCGGCACTACAAAAGGTTAACCCTTTCACTGCGACACTACATAAGGTTAACCCTTTCACTGCCTCACTACAAAGGGTTAACAATTTCACTGCACCACTACAACGGGTTAACCCTTTCACTGCGACACTACATACGTTTAACCCCTTCACTGCCTCACTACAAAGGGTTAACCCTTTCACTGCGACACTACATAATGTTAACCCTTTCACTGCCACGCGACAGATGGTTAACCGTAGTGAAAGGTTAACCTTCTGTAGTGTGGTAGTGAAAGGGTTAACCCAGCTAAAGAGAAGTGTTCTGTGGACACAGTGGAGTTAAAGTACGTGGTTTCTGAAGTCGACTCTACTGTAACTTCTACCACTCGAGTTGTGCGCATGTTGGACATTTTAGTGACAGAGCTGCTAATTGACTTCTCTCTCAAGCTCCGCCCTCTTTCCTCGACCCTCCAATCACAATGTTTGCTCGGGCAAACTTTGGAAGCAACCGTTGCGACTGGAGGATCAAGAAAAGAGGTTGATGCGTCAAGGAGACTGCTTCCGCCACTCGAAGGCCTTAAGATAATAATAAATAATAATTAATCAAAATAAATAAATAAAACTGCTTTTGCTACATGAATGGATTTGCATTGACATTTTTGGGGGCCAAAGACTCAATTAAGCCACCCTTAAAAAAAACTAAAAACATCTGAAACTCCAGCCGAGAGTCCAAGCTGACCCTGAAGAGGAGCAGGTGAGGAGCTGATGTTTGGGCCCGAGAGGAGCCTGTGGTACCAGGCTTCAGTCCCGCCCACTCGGAGAATATAATATAATAGAATAGAAATACTTTTATTATCCCGTGGGAAATTTGACACTGCAAATCGCTCAACATTTAAACATTTAGACAGGACAGGTCACGAATTAGAATAATAACAAAAATCCTCTTGGCCCCCTCTTTTCTTTTTCAAACGGGTAGGAGGACATGTTACTGCACAAATCCATCTGAGGGCTTTAAAGCGGTGATATCAGGAACCCCTGAGGCTCTAACCCCATTTGTCCATTCCTTGCTTCAATTCATCATGGCTCCAGATTCACGGTTGTCTCCATGGAGACGCACGATGGCACATACAGGATATGTGTGCCATGCAAAGGAGCGCATTACCGTTTTAGTAAACAAACATGGCATGAAATATTAAATGAACCTTTCATGTTGTGATTTCCCCTCCGTCTCTAAACAAATGCGTTAGTCGCTTACTTCCTGCTGTTTTAAATGACTGCTCCTACCAGTAAAATCAAATCCATGTCAGGCTTTGGGGGTAACCGATTACATATTAAGGGATTACAGTAGTTTCTATATGCCTGAGGCATGCAAGATTATATGGATTATGATCAAATGATAAAGTAGTACAGTACAGTAGTATAGTACCCCCCCAGCCCCACTAGTACAGTACCCCCCCCCCCCTCAGCCCCACTAGTACAGTACCCCCCCCCCCCTCAACCCTGCAGTACCACAAATATGTATAATTCATCCCTACTACACACACTGATTATGCAACTCATTGTAATACAAGCTCCAGGTGAATCCATTATTGATGCTATTTAATGATAATGGATTGGGATAAGGGAACGTTTTGTGCGCCTTGAGCACTTTACTTTTGCATATGGTTTGAATATTTTAGCGGGTCGACCTCGGCATCATAATGAGGACTTCGTTTTTTTACACGAGTGACAACATTTCTGCTAGAGTAAAGGGAGGAACCCTCCAAGGCTGAACTGGTGCACTGAGCTGGCAGCTGTGCTCCGTGTTGAGGGGAGTGAGTGTGCATACAGTAGCAACATTAATTTGCATCCATGCAATGCATTCATTCATTCATTCATGAGTGTTTGTTTGTTTGTTGGGATATGTATGAGCTTGAATGTGTTGTGTGTGTGTCTTTCCTGAATGTTTTGTGTGTGTGGGGGGCTGCGTGTACAGTGGGGGGGCTGTATGTGTATGTGCGTGCATCCTTTTGTATCTGTATGCATGCTTACATTCATGAGTGTGTGTGTGTATGTGTGTACTACTCGTGCATCCTTGGTGTGTAACGGACATTGTTCCATATAACTGCTATCCTTGACTCCGTAGTACCATTCTATCTTTTTATGGAAGGTGGTGGTTTAGAACTAACCATCTTTCCCTGCCGCTATCATTTCTACATTATTAGCCATTCTACCACACGTGTCCCAGTATAACAGATCAAGTTTCAAGTTTTCAAGTTTCTTTAATAGTTGTCATACAGAAGTACAGAATACTTTCATACAAAATGCTTCTTACTGTTACGCTCCAGAGACTGTGCTAGACAAGATAGTATCAAATAACATAGTATAGCATGTAATTTAGAAGAAGAAAATGAGGTCACAGTGTTCGGTATAGACATATGTACAATGTTCTGAGTTACCATATAATATACAATACTATGCAGTGTACTAATGTACAGTACTATATAGTGCAAAGCAGAAATGGGATGAGGTACAATTTAGGTACAATTTACAGTAAGGTGTACGAGTTGTAGTGCAATCCTTCATCAATAAATATAGAGTGTGGGGAGTGGGTGCTACAGTGTGTTTGTTTAAAGTGGGTGTGTGCTATAAAGTGTGTGGAGTGGGTGCTACAGTGTGTTTGTTTAAAGTGAGTGTGTGCGTGTGGATGTGTGTGCTATGTGCGTTTGGTGGTTGTTGTTGTGTAGTGTTCATTGTTCGTTTAGCAGCCTGATGGCCTGGGGATAGAAGCTTCTCATCACGGCTGCCTTTACTCTCTTGTCTCGCTCTCTTTCTCTCTCTTCATCTCTCTCTCTCCCCCCATCATGTTTGTGGCTTTGTTTAGCTGAGGGTGTGAGAGCGACAGTGAGGCGTACTGTGGAAACTGTCAGAGGATGACAAAGATGAGTTATCGTCTTCTGATCTCGATTTGCTACAAATAGTTTTTTCTCAGGGATAGGTGCAATATACGCTACCTGGCTCCGCTCCCCTCCCCTTCCTATTGGAGCTCTGAGTATTTTCTTTGTGTATCTCTAATCGGCTCCTTTCAATTCCTTTCCCCCTCATCACTCCTTTCCTTTCCTTTCCTTCATTTCATTTCTTTCTCTCCTCCGCCTCCCACTCTATCCCTTTGCCTCCTATCTTTCTCCTCTCCATCCTCAACTCTCTCTTCCTTTCTTACCTCTCCTGCACTCCGCTGATCTCCTCTCTCCTCTTTGGTTCCCTCACCTTCTCTCACCCCTCCTCTCTTCTCTTGCCCCCGTTCCTCTGCCTTCTCCTCTCCTTCCCTATCCTCTTCACTCCTCTCCTCTCCTGCTGTTCTCCTCTCATATTTTCCCTCTCCTACACTCTCCTCCCTTTCTCTCCTCTCGCCCCCACCCTCCTCTCCTCTGCCGTTAACAGTGGCTGCGTTTACATGGACAGTTTATTCCCCTTTTCATTCGGAATTAACGTTAAATCCTATTTAAAGTTATCATGTAAACATCTGAAAATACTTAATTCCGAATGAAAATGGCCATTCCGAAATAAAATCCATTCCGATGTAAGTGGCCGGTTTATTCCGTTTATCATTCCGAATTAAAGCTTTTTCTGTCCATGTAAACGCTTTTTCGGAATTAGTTCCCCCCGGTCTTTCTGCACATGATCGTGCATAGGCTACAGTACACATAGATGATCGCGAACAGGGGCACATATTGTTCCATAGCATACGCCTTCAGTTGATCATGACAAATCCTCTCTTACCTTGACGATTAAAAAGCCTCCATAATTTAGTAAATAAAGCTGTAGCCAGCCAGCTAGTATTGATGCTATACAAAATGCTATCCACAAAATGCTATCCACAAAATAGCTACATAGCAACTAACAACAATGGTATCCTGAGGTAACGTTAGATACAACGTTTGCTAGTCGAAATGACTGGACACACACAGGGACAAGTTAAACATCAATCAATTAATTTATTCCAACAGGTAGTTTGAGCTGCATGTGAGCCGCGGTCTTTCTCTCCTCTCCTTTGGAAACGAATGATGATACGTTAGCTAGAAAAAGCACAGAACCGGCCGGCAAAAGTGAAGCTGCTAGCAACAGACACTATAATACTTCCGTCGGGGGATTTCAAAATAAAAGAGCGACGTCTAAAAGCACCGTAAATAGGTTTATTTTGTACATTATCTAACGTTAACACGAACCTAAACTAACTTTAGATTAGTTTAGGTTCGTGTATAGATATATATATTAGATATTGTAAAGAATAAACGTATTTACGGTGCTTTTAGACGTCGCTCTTTTATTTTGAAACCCCCCGCCCGGAAGTAAAAATTATGCTTATTTGTCTGCTTGTTATCAATGGGTTGCTACATACGGGGTACAATGTTACATAGGCTGTGCGTCGATGTTGCAGAAGCATAAAGGCCTGCAACACCTTTGCTTTTTCGATGTTGTGGTGCAGTTGCTTTGAAGTTGCTGTAGCATTTAGAGGCCTTTAACGTTAGCAGAATAGACACACCGAGAGTCTGGTTAATGTTGTTTGGTACGCTAGCACAGTAGCTGAGAATACCGGTCGCAGCTGTTTGTTTACTTCTGGTAAACGTAATGACGTTAACATCCTGTTTACGTTTACCCAATCAGAAGCCTTCCCAGCCCCAAACCTTACGATGACTCGAAAACTCCCGATTAGACAGTGACTTTCATGTAAACACCTTGTCGGAATTAAGATTTGACATGTAAACTCGCATGATTTTTTTTTACATCCGAATGATTTGATTCCGAAGTTATAATTCGGAATTAAAAGTCACCATGTAACCGCAGCCAGTGAGTGTATTGCTGTCTCTGCTCATTCCCCTCCCTGTCCATAAACCAGGCCAAGAGCTCCTCTGTCTCCTCATCTGATAATGTTGTCTTTGTTCATTATACTTGGGAGAGGGATGTGTGTATTACACCTATTCTTCTCTCCTCCCCCTCCTCTCCTCTCCCTCCGCTCTTCTCTCCTCCTCTCCTCTCCTCTCCTCTTCTCTTCTCTTCTCTTCTCTTCTCTTCTCTTCTCTTCTCTTCTCTTCTCTTCTCTTCTCTTCTCTTCTCTTCTCTTCTCTTCTTTTCTCTCTTCTTTTCTCTTCTCTTCTTCTCTCTTCTCTCCTTCTCTTCTTCTCTTCTCTTCTCTTCTCTTCTCTTCTCTTCTAACATCACTTTTTGTAAAATAAACGGTGACTCTTGGGGAAAAGTATTTTTCCCCCAATTTTTTTGTGAAAGTATTTTTATTTAAAAAAATCGTCCTAAATCATGAATTCGAATTAATCGATAAAATCGAGTAATCGCCCAGCCCTGGCATGAAGCAGTCTTGAGATCAGGCAGCACTGGTGTGGACTCAGATTACAGGGAAAGCTAGCCTGTTTAGAGTTTGCTGACCACTCAGTCTCACACTGTTTAAGAACGCCGCTGTTGGTGGGGATGTTTTTAAATTTACCATCAAAGCAAGACTGCAGGTATTACCCACTAAATACAATCTATCCACTTGGTATCCTCAAACTCACAGTCCATTCTGTTTAAACCATCAGGATTCACAACAACACCTAGAATCCATTGCACACATAACAAATGGATGTAATGCATACAAACACCTGTACATAGCTCTTCATGACCATATTGTGGACATTGTGTCTGATGCGGTACAAAACATCTCACCATCTAGTGCAGCAATGTACAAACATACTAGAGTGCTACCAGAATGGTTTGGTCTTACCAACGATGTCTTTGCTAATATACCAAATACACCTGATGTTGTTTTTGTTGACACCAGCCAGAATGAGGTGCTAATCATAGAAGTAGGCTGTGCCTTTGATCTGTACATGGACCAGGCCTTCCGGGACTTATAAAATACCAACCACTGCTCAATGTGATGGCTGACCTTGGGTATAGGTGTAGATATAGTGTACTTGTGTTCGGAAGTCTTGGCCATGTATATAAATGCACCATGACCGGTCTGACAATTGCTGCAATGTCTAAAAGAAAAGCCAAACAAATGGCCAAATATTGCTCTGTCTTAGCTATTATTGGCAGCTTAGCCGCATGGAGAAGGAGGTGCTATGTGTACCTTAAGTGTTCAGTGCTGCTTGGCCCCGATATATTTGATTCCCTGTTTATGTAATATAATTTGTGGAAGTATTCAAATGTGTGTGCATGTGCATGCTTTTGTTCGGTTTCAGTGTGCATTTATGTGCAAAATGGAAACGCAAGGAAACTTAAATAGTATAGTTTAAACAAACTGATTAATCGATAACATGATCGTCTGATTAATCGATTTCTTCAATGACCATTAATAGTAGCTCTACATTAGGCTTGGGCGGTATGACGGTATTAAGGTATACCAGGGTATTTAGAAATACCTACGGTATTGATTTTCAATACCGTCCGTCACCGTCAAAATCACAGATGCGCTTCAGTTTCTATAACAGTGAAACAGAGTTTTGAGTGTAGTGCACACACTGAGTGTAGTGCACACACGCGCCAGCAGAGGGCGAGACCGCTCTAGTGGAGCGAGTGGGTCACAGCGGTGTTCACGTTTTACGGTAATGTTACGACAGTGCTGTGAAAATACCGTAAAGCGTTGTGACGAGAGCAGTGTTGTTGTGGGGCAATCCGTCTCTTATTATAATTATGTGAACTAAAGAGTACAAGGTTTACACAACAGCCCCCACCCGCCTTTTTATTGTATTTGTACCGTCCTGTACTATCCGCTGTCAGCTGTTTATCTCTCTCTGTGAGCTACTGAGCTTGAATAACTAGCGTTAGCTCACGTTTAAGTAGCGTTAGCTCTGCGGCTAATCTTAGATTACCCTGAACTAAATCAATGACTAGGTTATAAAGCATTCGAGTAGTTTTCACTGCACATAGAAGTAGCCAAACAACGGGAGCATTTCGGGAGCATATCACCAAAACCCAGGCAATTTCTAGCCCTTAAGGAATCAAATAGTCTGCCATGGCTATAGGCTAGATGCTAACGCTAAAACGGTGCAGGCTTCTACCGGTGCGGGACGGGACTACCATTCTGAGAGCTGACGATGATTTGTTTACTTGGTAACACGTAAACCCCCCCCCCCCCCCCCCCCCGCTGATGAAAATGAAAGTCATACCGTCAAATACCGTGCACCGGGGTATTATAACATAAAGGTTTGCCGGTTTGAAAATAAGGATACCGCCCAAGCCTACTCTACATACCAGTCACAAGGGAGTTGTTGACGTGTTAAAGTGTTAAATCTATTTGCGGTGGGTCTGTCTCACATTGTGGTGGGCCGCCGCAAATAAATAAGTAAGACACACACACAGTCACACACACACAAACTGCCTCACTCACAGACAGAAACAAACACACACACACACTCTGAGCCTGATCTCCTCTGACAGCCACCACCCTGCCAGACCAGGTCACTACCGCCAGCCCCCTGGGTGTGCAAGGTTCAATCCCTCTCTCTCTCTCTCTCTCCCTCTCCCTCTCCCTCTCCCTCTCCCTCTCCCTCTCCCTTCCTCTTCTTTCATTCCTTTTGGCACAGTGGTCCAACCTCTGTCTGTGTCTACCTAGTGCAGTTCCACTCCGCTGTGTTAGATTAGACTGTATCTCTGTGTTAGTTTAGAGTCTCTGTGTGTTAGTTTAGAATGTGTGTTAGTTTAGACTGTGTATCTCTGTGTTAGTTTAGACTGTATCTGTGTTAGTTTAGACTGTATCTGTGTGTTAGTTTAGACTGTGTCTCTGTGTGTTAGTTCAGACTGTGTGTCTCTCTGTGTGTGTGTTGGTGTTGGCCTACTAACCGACATCCACTCATTCATTCACTCACACACTCATGCACACACACACACACACACACACACACACACACACACACACACACACACACACACACACACACACAGTTATTTAGTGGCCTACTAACCAGCGTCCACTAGGGGTGGGAATCACCAGTTTCATCATGATACGATATGATATCGATTCTTTGGACAACGATACGATATTTGCCGATATCACAAAGTCTCTCACGATACAATACGATACGATTAGATTCAGGTGCCTGCGATCGATATGAGATGATATCATATGCCCATTTAACACAATCGGTAACATTTAGATCAACAAAAAAAAGGTAATGAAAATATCATTTGACATTTGTATTTTTGAGCTCTTCCAGACATTTAAAGGAAAATCAATCTATTGTTTTTAATACAAATAGACCTCCTGTTCACTGTAAAGTGCCACGTTTTTATATATTGAGCTTTAAACTTTAAGCTACATTTTTTGGAACTCAAAACTCACAACCTCCCTCTCCCAAACCGTTCCTACAACAATTTGTTGATGTTGCATGATCATGTATAGGCCTACATTTATTATGTATTATATTGTTTATGTTTAAATAACATTTAAACATCAAACTCCTCTGACCTCATCTTGTCTTTCCAAAGACGCGCGCACACACACACACACACACACAGAAAGGGAGAATGCTATGCTGTAACATCTACACACACGGAGCTACTGCTGTTGTTCTTGGGCAGATATGAGACTCGCCACAGGATTTTCAAAATAAGAGTATCGATATGAATCGATCTTATTACATCGCATCGATCCGATTCGATTGTTGATAATTACATCGATGTATCGATCTGGATCGATGTATCGTCCCACCCCTAGCGTCCACACACACACACACACACACACACACACACACAGTCATACATGTAGCGTTCATACACCACAGAGCTGTAATGACCTTAATCGGTATAGCTGCTGGCAACGGCATGCCACTACGTTTCATTGGGGTCTAGTCTGTTAATAATTCAGGACATGCACTGTGTCTAATCTGCAGGGTTCAAATTAAGTACTTAAGATGTGTGTCCTTAACGCCATCCCTGGCACCATCTGTAGGAATGCCATCTGTAGTTGGAGCAAAGGTGTCTTTATTGATGCCGTGTGTGTGTGTGTGAATGGCTGCATTTATATAGTGCTTTTATCCAAAGCGTGTTACAATCTGTTCCTCACATTATACCCATTCACTCACACATTCACACACTGACGGCGGAGGAAACCATGCAAGGCGCCGACCTGCTCATCAGAAGCAATTAGGGGTTAAGTGTCTTGCTCAAGGACACTTCAACATGCTGCCACTGTCACCCCAGTGTGAGTGAGTAAGGGTGTTCATGTCTGTGTGTTTGCACATGCAGGTTTGTGTGTTTGATTGATTCTAATTCGGACTTTGTCTCTGTTGCTCCATGCATGTACGCACCTGTGTCATCTGCGTCATCGGAATTAACTCACCACAGACCCTCATCACAGCGTCCTGACATATCGTAGCAGGGTAATCACAGGTGTAATTAATAATGTTAATTATGGTTCCATTCCATCCAGGTGTGCCAGGGCCCTGGTACTGTGCATGCTGGTTCACTGGAATGCCTCTTGCACACCTACATGCAGTGTTGGGAATGTTCACTTTCTACATGAACTAGTTCAGTTCACAGTTCACAATTCTTTTTATTAACTAGTTCAGTTCATAGTTCATAATTCAAAATGTTGAACTAAAGTTCATGGTTTCAAAATTGAACTATGTTGCTGCGAGCTATTATTTGTCAAAAGTATTGCCACAACCCATATAGAACCACAGACAATCAGAATACTGCCATTTCCATCACACTGTGATTATTTATCAGTGTTTCCCCTACCATTGCCTTGAAGGGGCGGCCCGCGTCGCGCGTAACAAGTCTCTATCTCCGCGCGCAACACGTGTGTGTGTGTGCCCGTCCCTAATCTGGCACACTTTTGAATGAAGTTATACTGTGATAGAGCACCGAGAATGAACACGTTCACAATTACGTTCATCTAGCGGAAATACAGTACGTTCAGTTCACGTGGTTCACCCAAAATATGAACGAGTTCATGAACCATCGTTCATTGAACGCGTTCAGGTACATCACTGCCTACATAAAATGGAATTTTTTTTACTGGTATTAGTTAATATGCTAATTATGTCAAATTGGCTGCTGTGAAAAAGGTTTATTAAAATGCCTTTCAGTCTCATTTACCAAACCCCCTTTAGAAACACAGTCCCATTTACCAAAACCAATGTGGTGCAGTGGTTAGACACTGTTGCCTCACAGCAAGAATGTCCTCTGCAACCCCAGCAGGGGGTCTTTCTGTGTGGAGTTTGGATGTTCTCCCTGTGTTTTTTGTGGATTTCCTCCAGGTACTCCGGTTTCCTCCCACACCAAGAGACGTGTTCGATTGCCTGCCACTGCCCTTGACCAAGGTACTGGCATTACACCTGGAGTTGGTCCCTGGCAACTGCACTGTGTGTGGCTGTCCACTGCTCCTAACTAGTTAGGATGGGTCAAATGCAGAGGATGAATTTCCCCAAGGGGGTTAATAAAGACTTTAGAAACACACTGTCCTATATACCAAAACACACACAGCCAGTATGGTCCCAAATCGGTGTCACAAGAGCAAGGGATGATCCGTTTCTTGTGAGCAAAAAGGTCAAAGGTTAAGTCACATTTTTGGTTGGATTGTTAACACCTACCTAGTCAGAGTCGAGGAGGAGAGCTTGGAGAGAAACGCGTTAATTAATGTCTTATTCAAACGTAAGTTATAGACTGAAGCTGGCTCTAGATCAGTGACCAGGAACACTTGTCTCTGTGACCTTATTCAAACGTAACAGACTGAAGCTGGCTCTAGATCAGTGACCAGGAACACTTGTCTCTGTGACCTTATTCAAACGTAACAGACTGAAGCTGGCTCTAGATCAGTGACCAGGAACACTTGTCTCTGTGACCTCATTCAAACGTAACAGACTGAAGCTGGCTCTAGATCAGTGACCAGGAACACTTGTCTCTGTGACCTTATTCAAACGTAACAGACTGAAGCTGGCTCTAGATCAGTGACCAGGAACACTTGTCTCTGTGACCTTATTCAAACGTAACAGACTGAAGCTGGCTCTAGATCAGTGACCAGGAACACTTGTCTCTGTGACCTTATTCAAACGTAACAGACTGAAGCTGGCTCTAGATCAGTGACCAGGAACACTTGTCTCTGTGACCTCATTCAAACGTAACAGACTGAAGCTGGCTCTAGATCAGTGACCAGGAACACTTGTCTCTGTGACCTTATTCAAACGTAACAGACTGAAGCTGGCTCTAGATCAGTGACCAGGAAGCGTGAATATTAAAGGCAACCAACTTGTGTTCAGCTTTTCGTTCAGCGTTTCTCTGATTGGCCACACGGCCAATCAATCAATCCACTAGCACACGCCCTCGCGCAAAGAGAGACGCGGCAAAAGCGCTGGTCGAACCAGCGGTGTTCTGTTGTGTGACTGTACTCTACAGCGGTGTTCTGTTGTGTGACTGTACTAAACACTTCCACCACATGACCGACATTTGACATACAGTGTACATCTCCTATCTATGTTGGGATTATGTTTGGTCATGACAAAACAATAAAAATCGCTACTGTTAGTAATGCTGCCACCACCCACTTCAATGACTTCAAATTCAAATATGAGAGCGCGCCGCTGTCATTGAAGGGCTTCCTACAACAGAGCACCGCCGCTGCTGCTGCTGAAGCTGTATCAAGCCGGCGGCGGTGCACGGACGCCGGGGAAAAACCACCGCGTCGCCCCGCTGGCGCTTCAGGCTCAGCAGCCTCCACGGGCGAAATAACATATAACGTTACAGTTCCACACTGATGTACAGTGAGTGTCTAATATGGCTGTCGCGAAGTCATGCCTCTCCCTCTGACAATATCATAATGATGTGTTTTCTATATTATATCCACAATCATTCATCTAAAAAATTGTATGGGCTTTGATTAAACATGTAACCTACACCTACTGTAACTTACTGTACCTCTGCTTCCTACAGCACAGCAGGTAATGGCGTTAATCAATGGAACGCGAAACATAATAACGTTACGCTTTCTAGTTCAGCGCATTTCATAACTGTGTGGGCTTTTATACACGAGTGAATCTGGTAGTCTATGATACACATGACAGCGTGGATCGGCTTTCAGAGGGAGAGGCATGACTTCGCGACAGCCATATTAGACACTCACTGTACATCAGTGTGGAACTGTAACGTTATATGTTATTTCGCCCGTGGAGGCTGCTGAGCCTGAAGCGCCAGCGGGGCGACGCGGTGGTTTTTCCCCGGCGTCCGTGCACCGCCGCCGGCTTGATACAGCTTCAGCAGCAGCAGCGGCGGTGCTCTGTTGTAGGAAGCCCTTCAATGACAGCGGCGCGCTCTCATATTTTGCGAATGCATAAACTATATCTTAAAGAGCAGCTGTCATTGAAGTGGGTGGTGGCAGCATTACTAACAGTAGCGATTTTTATTGTTTTGTCATGACCAAACATAATCCCAACATAGATAGGAGGTGTACTGTATGTCCACTGCTACCGCAGCTGAACACAAGTTGGTTGGACTTGGAACAGCAGCCCAACGCGTACACAAGTTGGTTGCCGCGCTGCCGCTCGCTTGCTCCTTGGATTTCATTTGGGACGTGCGCTTGCCTGCGCGTGGGGGCGGGGGGGGCGCGGCCAATCAGAGAAAAGCCGAACACAAGTTGGTTGCCTTTAATATTCACGCGACCAGGAACACTTGTCTCTGTGACCTTATTCAAACGTAACAGACTGAAGCTGGCTCTAGATCAGTGACCAGGAACACTTGTCTCTGTGACCTTATTCAAACGTAACAGACTGAAGCTGGCTCTAGATCAGTGACCAGGAACACTTGTCTCTGTGACCTTATTCAAACGTAACAGACTGAAGCTGGCTCTAGATCAGTGCTCCTACTTTGAGAGGCTTTTTGTATATTGACCAATGTTTAACTAAACAGTCAGCTGTGGTGAGCTGCTACAGTAATAACACAAATTGCCACTACAGGTATAAGAATAAATGCATGAAAAAAGAAACCTATTTTTGGTTGGGACTTGCATAGACTATTATAGAGCATAATCGATTCAGAAGAGAAACATAATGCACATTTATTTAGCTGCACATTTCACTCACTTTATTAGGCTACTGAGGTTTCTCGAGTACATTTCCATAAAAACCCGGCAGATACTTTTAGCATAAAGTATTCACATGTCTGAAATCCACAGTGGAACCGAAAAAAACGAAGAAGGACGTGGAACCAAAAAGCTTAATGAGCACAGACCATTAGTGCTGTACAACATCTACACAACATCTAGAGATTCTAGAGGAAGCCAGATCAATTGCTGGTTGTGCCTCGGCAGAGAGATAAATGGGAAATTGGATTTGGATTACATGTGTAATCTCCTCACCTCCGAAATAATTGACATTCCAGATCATCCCATCACATGAATGTCGGGAGATTACCGTCCTCCATGGAGGTAGGTGTGTGTGTGTGTCCGTGCAATGCATGTGTGTGTGTGTGTGTGTGTGTGTGTGTGTCAGCCTGCATACAGACGTATGGAGTAAATCTGGGACTGGCGAGGACATTGGGTGAATGAGGGTCTTTGACAAAGTGATATTAGTCTCTCAGCCACCAAGACGTTTCTCCTTCACACTGCAGGGTCCCTATTAGAGTGGGCCACTGCTGAATGGCAGCTTTGAAATGTGTTTTTCTTGACGACCAGATACTTACAACTATTTCCATCCCATTTTGCACATGAAAGGCCTCGGACTTCTGCTAAAAGTAATAACGATCAACTGTAACGGATCCTCCCCAGGAACAGCCTGTCTGATATGTTGTATTATTGTTTTATGTTCTGTCTTATGTCTGACCCTACCCTTTTTTCTTTTTATTTAAATAAAAAAATAATAATTGGGGTCTTAGTTTTAGTTTTATTTAGCTTTATTTAGTCTGTTTTTATTATTGAGTCTTATTTTTGTTGTTTATTTTTTATTTTTATCTTTTATGTTTTCTTCTCTCCTCTTTTTGTCACCTCCCCCCCTTCCCCTTCCCTCTTTCCCCCCTTCTCCCCCCCTTCCTCTCCAACTTCTGCTCATTCTAAGTTACCTGATGTGTACCAAAAAATGTATCTAGTGGCCATGGCCCACTGGTAAAATAAAAAGATTCAAAAAAAAAGAAAGGCCTCTGTACATTTTACCTTTCACCCGTATGCAATGCTAGGTTTCTTTCCCCTATTATATGGACTGCATTTATATAGCAGCTTTTATCCAAAGCGCTGTACAATTTGTTCATCACATTTTACCGATTCACTCACACATTCACACACCGATGGCAGAGGCGGCCGTGCAAGGTGCCGACCTGCTCATCGAGAGGTTAGGGGTTAAGTGTCTTTCTCAAGGACACTTTGACACGCTGCCCGGGAGGAGCGGGAATCGAACCGGGAACCTCCGGATTACCAGATGACTGCTCTACCTCCCGAGCCACTGTCGTCCCCCTATTATTTAGCTTCTTCCTCTTCCAGTTATGCACTAGTGACTGATTACTATATGGACCTGAGCTGAAAATCATCTTCTCTCACACAGACGTGAACACTCTCGACTATCTTTCCTTGTCGTGCCCGAGGCCAGGTTTATGAAATATGTACCTGAGATTAATGCGTCTCTAGTCCAGGCGCAATGAAAGATTCATCTTTTATACACAGCGAGAGTTTATTTCCAGGTGTAAATTTGGCCTATGCGATTTGGAGAAATCGGTGTCCAATATTTTTGATTTGAGTACCATATTGTACTCCAGTAGTAGCTAAGCCCCTGGGACACGCAGTCAGTCGGTCAGTCAGTGTGACAGTGGCCTCGCTGAACTGCAGCGGCGCACCTGATGGCGTCCATGTCCACACACCAGCGCCTGATGGTGTCCACACACCAGCGCCTGATGGTGTCGACAGCTTTTTCACTGTCTGTTTAGCCGATTGCCTCGCATCTCGCAACAATAGAAAACAGCCTCGGCACAGGCTGTGTGGCTACTCAAACCTGTTAACATGAGCTGTGTAGCTGCTCTAACCTGTCGCTCTAACCTGTTAACATGAGCTGTGTAGCTGCTCTAACCTGTTAACATGAGCTGTGTAGCTGCTCTAACCTGTTAACATGAGCTGTGTAGCTGCTCTAACCTGTTAACATGGTCACTGTGTAGCTGCTCTAACCTGTTAACATGAGCTGTGTAGCTGCTCTAACCTGTTAACATGAGCTGTGTAGCTGCTCTAACCTGTTAACATGAGCTGTGTAGCTGCTGCTCTAACCTGTTAACATGGTCACTGTGTAGCTGCTCTAACATGTTAACATGAGCTGTGTAGCTGCTCTAACCTGTTAACATGAGCTGTGTAGCTGCTCTAACCTGTTAACATGAGCTGTGTAGCTGCTCTAACCTGTTAACATGAGCTGTGTAGCTGCTCTAACCTGTTAACATGGTCACTGTGTAGCTGCTCTAACCTGTTAACATGAGCTGTGTAGCTGCTCTAACCTGTTAACATGAGCTGTGTGGCTGCTCTAACCTGTTAACATGAGCTGTGTAGCTGCTTTAACCTGTTAACATGAGCTGTGTAGCTGCTCTAACCTGTTAACATGGTCACTGTGTAGCTGCTCTAACCTGTTAACATGAGCTGTGTACAGTAGCTGCTCTAACATGTTAACATGAGCTGTGTAGCTGCTCTAACCTGTTAACATGAGCTGTGTAGCTGCTCTAACCTGTTAACATGGGCTGTGTAGCTGCTCTAACATGAGCTGTGTAGCTGCTCTAACCTGTTAACATGAGCTGTGTAGCTGCTCTAACATGAGCTGTGTAGCTGCTCTAACCTGTTAACATGAGCTGTGTAGCTGCTCTAACATGAGCTGTGTAGCTGCTCTAACATGTTAACATGAGCTGTGTAGCTGCTCTAACATGAGCTGTGTAGCTGTTAACATGAACTTTTCTGTGTTCGAATCTTAATGTGAATTGGGTTGAGATTCCCATTCTAATCAGTAATCAACATGTTATCTGTCTCAGCGATGGAACCATGGGATAACAGGATGTTACATATTGGATGATGATGGATAGATGAGGAGATGGAGAGAGCAGAGGGAAGGGGGGAGGAGGAGGAGGGGCTGTTACGGTGGGCTCTCTTCCATCCTCTGTTTGGCACCGGCCGGAACAGACGGCATCGACCAACCTCCAGAAAATCACAGACGCCTGGCTGACGTGCACGCACATACATGCATACACACACATGCACACAAATGCGCACATGTACACAGATGCACGCGCGCACACAGAGTAAAACTTGTGGATATGTGTGTCATAGACACACACAAATACACGCACTGTACAAATTATTGTCCCCATGTTTCGCTCAGTCTGTCTGGAAATTGCAAACTGAAGCCTTAACCCCCACTCCCTCCTAATAGTCAGCCTCCTCCCCACCGTATGTATATTTCTCTCCCACCCACCCACCCCCTCCTAATGTACAGTCCCCTCCCCATCATATGTATATACTCTGTCAGGATCTATGGGTAACGGTACTGTATATTTGCATATCATATGTCACAAATGTAACAGTACTATATACCTGTATGTCATGTATGTCCCTATGCCATAAATGTCATGATGTCATATATGTTGTGTATGTCATAAATGTCACTATGAATTGAAAATGGGGACCCTGATGTAGGGCTGGGCGATATAACGATAACTATAATTATCGCGATATATTTTAATAATCTATATCGGAGGAGAAAAATCGCAAAAAAAAGATATAGATTTTTTTTTTTTTTTTTTTTTGTGACCTGCAACAGGGCAGTTTTAAAACCAGAGACAGTGGACAGACTTGTCTTTCTTGCCTGCAACTTAAAGTAATGGCTGTGCTTGTCCAAATGACAATACTGACCAAATTGAGATTTATTTTTCTCTTGTCCATTTATTTTGTTTGCTTTCTAATTTAAAATACAGTTTGAAACAGTCTGTACACAGTAGGCTATGTGTGCTAGCAGAGCTAGTCTCCAGTCACGAGTCACGGTGCACATGTGCAGTGGTTTGTCCACCAAAAAAGCGCCAAAAGATAGAAAATAAACTAGTAGAGCCAGAACTGTTCAACTCCTCTGGAGCCACAGCCAGCAGAGAAGCCTGTTTACTTTCGCTTTCAAACCAGCTACAGCCTGAGAACTGGAGTGTGAGGGGATGTAACACTAAAGATGGCGGCAACGACAAAGAATTGCTGCAATATAAACATACATCTGTTGTTTGAATTTTTTTTTTAAATAAATAAAAATCTTCTTACTTACAACAATATCGAATATCGAGTGATATGATATTGTTATTGATATCGTTATCGCGATATAATTTTTGGCCATATCGCCCAGCCCTACCCTGATGTAAACAAGACAAACGTCTTTCTCTGGGCCCCGTTCCCCGTACCTGGTTCAACTAAGTCGATCAAGATGTCATTATCCAGATTCAGTTAACCCGATGTTTGAAGCCGGGATTTTCCTGTTCCTCGAAGGTGGATTCAGTCTCGTTAACTCAAGCCAGACTTGAGACCCAGGATAAGTGCGCATGCCCGCCTCAGCCGAGAAGGCAGCAAGTGTCGAGAGCAGAGATCCTGATTCTCTAGCGGCATTGATTGATTAATTGATTTAAAACTTTAGTAACATATTGCAGTAGGCTCAATCGCCTCGCCGACAAGTTAAATGCGTTATCTATAGGCTAATTTTAAGTCCCTCATTACCTCAATCAATCAGATTATATTTCTTTAAACTTGCCTGCTGGATTGAATAATCAAATGAGATCTTGCTAGCGAAAATAATTAGTTAAACTGTTATACAGAATTACGATACGGCTCTCTTACCCATTGATTGATGTGTGGTCGATCTTTTACTTATCTCCACTGTGGTCTAACGGGTTGTTCTTTTGACTTTCACGCAGACGACCGGGGTTCGAAACCCTAGTCTTTTCCTTCTTTTTGCAATATAGGAATAATTCAATTTGGTGCACGTTGAGAGCTATATAAAGAATGACATCCTCAATGCATGTAGATTTATAATATTTTAACTTAAAACCAGGCTACTTTGGCGTATAATCATTAATATTATATTCCAAAAATGTATATTGGAAACACGGGGTTTCGAACACCGGTCGCTGGGTTGGCAGGATTTAGCACTACCGCTGCGCCACTGTGCCAGATGGGATAAATTCATTGTTTATACATTAATGAACGAGAGACCCGTGTTTAGAATATTCTTTATTTTGAATGAAGTTTTATTTCTTTATCCTCATTCATTAATGTGACGTCAACGGCTCATTCAATTTCTCAAATCCGTCAAACAGCGCATCTCATCAGACATCTTAATCCCAGTTACAATTAAAATAACCACATAATGTGTACATCGCACCGAGCGAGCGCCACGGTATATATAACGTGCATTATTTAGGACAAAGTGAATTTAGTATCAGCATTTTGGGTCTATTTTACATTTCAAAAGCCCCCTCTGGAAGAATGGAGCACAAAAACGTAATTCAGAATGGTATAATGCAGATCGTAGACTGGGAATAATTTCAGGAAACGGGCTGTCACTTCTTTGCGGGGGCGTGGCGATGGTTGATCCGGCTAACTTGAACTTAAACCCTGCTTTCGACCAGGCTCAAACTTTTGGATCTGTTGTCATGGTGATTTGGACAATCCAGGTACGGGGAGCCGGAAAGTCCGGCTTAAGTCAGACTTCACCGAAAGTTATCCGGCTAACTCAGTTATCCAGGTACGGGGAACGGGGCCCTGGTCTGCATCCCCTTAACAATTGTATGTATTGAGCCGTACTGTATTGTACCCATTCTGCAATCTGTTAAATAAATCATTCATTCATTCATTCATTCATTCGAGTGCCACGCCCCTTTGACCATATATGGGCTAGAGTGCCAACACTGAAGTCAATGGGAGGTCGGGGAAATTTGCGAAGGCTTAAACTATATCTTAAATTATGGCTATGGGTCTAAAACACCCCTCGCTTATCAATGACTTGCTTGCAGTCAACATGTACGAAACGGATTGTTTTTTCATTGGTATTTCATTCAGTATTCTACAGGTCAGGGAGTAACCTCCTTTCTCGTTCATTTAACAGTAAGTTACATCAGCGTACAAATTATATTGTATTGGATTTGTATTTCTGGCCCCATGTACTTTATTTACTGTACTGTACATACCAGCTCAGCACATATTATGTGATGCTCCAGAGTTGTTTTGAAAAACACGCCGATGCTGATTCTGACTTAAAACAAAAAGGTGATCTAGCGTGTGCCGCAGTATTCGTAAAACGGAAAGAAATCAACAATACAAAACGTATTTGTGAACGTGTTATTGCGATGGCAAGAGATTTGCATTTAATTTCCCAGTTATGATGACCAATAACTCATTCAGCGTAAACAAAAAAAGAGACTAATCAACCAAATAATTCTTAGTCAACGAAGGCCCTGATGACGGATGAGCTGACTAATTAACTTGGACAGCGCGGCCCTACTGAGCAGAGTCTGCGGCCTGCTTTTGATCCTCCCATAACCAAGTTCATTTAACAGTGAACTCACTCCGCAAAGCAAATAAAGCACATGTCACCAGCGAGGACAGGGCCCTTCCAGCGTCCATTACATCACCATAAAGAAGTGTATTAGGGCCAATAAAACAGCAGCTGGGTGTAGCGGTATGAGGGGTGCAGGTCTACTGTATGCAAGAGTCGTGATCAAATGGCCTCCCTCGTGAAATGACTTCAGCTTCTATTAGAGGTTTTATACTGATGATGTAATAGGCCAGTTACTTCAGGCCGCTTGACGACCTCACTGTCTCCTCACGTTGATATGACTTTTCCGGGAGGATCCAGTGGCCTGGTAAAGGATATAAGGCGCCAGTGGAATTGGATTTGTACTTTTCTCTGGGAACTACTTTTATGTGAATGAATGAATGACTTTATTTGTCTTCTTTTACAAAGCATAGTAGTAGAACATTTAAAAAACGAAAAAATTAAATCACTGAAGCCGAGGCTTATAATTGCCTACCCTTTTTACATTACAGTACATTATTTACACACAAAAAGAAAAAAATACAAAAAAGAAACGTAATTCAGTACATAATTTTGCAAAAACAAAAGGTTACAAAAGTTTCATAGTTTTATGTACAAAACGTATACACTTATTATCTTTATTTTTTTATAGTATCTTTTTTTTTTCTTTTTGTCACTATTTGAATACAGTTATGTTATAGATAAAATATAATTAGTATAATAATAAGGTTTTATATTTATGTATCACCTTATATTTGAGTAATATCTTAAATGTATGTGGCGACAGCGATGGCCCCCTAACTGGAACTACTTCAGATGCACTCGCCATCACTTCATAAAGTAGTTCCAGGAGATTATGCCCGCAATGGTGTTCATCGCAATGGTGTTTTTGTACAGCAATGGAGTTCTATGACTTCTTGATATGAGCTATAATCTGGTGTTTGCTGGATGGACCATACTTGTGAGTAGAAGAAAATGCATTTGTAGGTTTTGGTATTTCCGTAGGTTGAATAAAGAACATCCGTCAACCTTTTATATATAGAGACACAGCTGTTGACTCCCACCAGCCCACGCCACACAAAGAACATTCTTCATCATTCTTACTTACGCAACAAAAATTCACACTCCACGTTCTTTGGTATGCCATATCGACCCAGTGTCAAGAAAATACAGTACATACCGTGTGCTACAGTATATACATGATCAATCTGTAATTCTAGAGTTCAGGGTTGAACACTTTTCAGTCTTTCCCCTCATGAGACAGGCTTTCCCTTGTGTATACGGCTCAGGTTAAAGATATGGCTTCCCTCCTTTTCCTCCTCTGACTGAGTGAGCAAGCGCAAGTCCCACACCAGGACAGCAACCCGAGCGTTGTTCAAAGCTTCTATCGATCAGGGTCTCCATTGAATCTGTCCAGCATCTTTTATCCTCTACCATCCCCTACCTGTATATCCTTCCACTGACTCTCCTCAGAGTCTTGCCCACACTCACTCTAGTGTTCAGAGTAACTGAAAGGGATATTTCATAAGGCCTTTTAGCTTGAGAGAGAGAGAACTGAATAGTTACAATGGGAGAAGTGGATTGAAGTGAAATAGAAGGAGTTAGGATAATAGGATGAGAGTTGGTCAGGGTAACATGGGATTTGGTAAGGATACAAACTCAAGAGGGTGATGGATAGTGAGACACGTTGTTTGGCTTTAATTAAGAAGGTTAAGAGAGTGAGATAGCGAGACACGTCGGTTGGCTTTAAGAACGTTAAGTGAGTGAGATGGAGAGACAAGTCGGTTCGCTTGAAGAAGAGAAGGTTAAGAGTGAGATAGTGAGACACGTCGGTTGTCTTTAAGAAGAGGTTAGGAGTGAGATAGCGAGACAAGTCGGGTGGTTTTAAGAAGAGAAGGTTAAGAGTGAGATAGCGAGACACGTTGGTTGTCTTTAAGAAGAGAATGTTAAGAGAGTGAGATAGCGAGACACGTCGGTTAGCTTTAAGAAGAGACACATTCAGTGCCAAAAACTACTTAAGTAATTTCTGGGCCCCGACCGTTGAGTGCCAAAAACTACTTAAGTAGTTTCTGGGTCGTTTTAAATTTTTTTCGATATTTTTATTCATTATCCATCCAGGGAGCCTGTTGTTACCATAGGAAATACGTCTGAGGTCGCCACAGTGCAATACCGGCCGCATCTAGCTAGACGGCGGTATCGAGCACCCTTTGAAACCTTGTATCTTGGCCCGTGTGTCGATCTAATGTTTCCGGTGTTTTTTTTTTTTTGCTCAAGCTGAGCTGTTATAGAACGGTCGGATTGAATCAAATGCTCCCGATGCATGATGTGTAGTGGATTATGTTGGCGACACGATGGACATCAATACTTGGAATCGCGATCAGATAATTGGAATATTCTTTTGGGGGTACATCCTCAAGGTAAGGGTTATGATATCAATCTTGCGTTGATCCAAGCATGTCTTCACCTCGATCCGAATGCGTGTATGTAACATTAGTCCACAACGTATGCTGTTGGTGGCAGCATTATCAAAGCATAAAAAAATGCCTTTCATGCATTCATGATGAAACATAATACCTATGATATAGATTTGATTTGAGAATAATAGCGGGTCCAGGCAACAAACGGCAACGGTTATAGTATAATACACTTATAAGGCTATTCCTCAGCATTTCTGGAATTACCCCCCAGACCGATCTAAAAACATTATATTCACCAGGGTATAACGCGCAAATGTATGCATGAAAAAATTATCTCTTTTTTGCATCTTGACCGGAAGAAAATCACTGTCAAATGACCATAGTATTGTATCCATAGCTATAATATAGAATATAGTTATAGCTCTACAAACAAGGTGACGGACTCCTATCTTTTAAAGCGTGGCAGTGAATAGATGGGGCCCGAAAACAGCGCGGCACTCAAAGTGTTAAGAGACACGTCTGTTGTCTTTAAGAAGAGAAGGTTAAGAAAGTGAGATAGCGAGACACATCTGTTGGCTTTAAGAAGAAGGTTAAGAGAGTGAGATAGCGAGACGTCGGTTGGCTTTAAGAAGAGAAGGTTAAGAGAGTGAGATAGCGAGACACGTCGGTTGTCTTAAGAAGAGAAGGTTAAGAGAGTGAGATAGCGAGACACGTCTGTTGGCTTTAAGAAGAAGGTTAAGAGAGTGAGATAGCGAGACACGTCGGTTGTCTTAAGAAGAGAAGGTTAAGAGAGTGAGATAGCGAGACACGTCGGTTAGCTTTAAGAAGAGAAGGTTAAGAGAGTGAGATAGCGAGACACGTCGGTTAGCTTTAAGAAGAGAAGGTTAAGAGAGTGAGATAGCGAGACACGTCGGTTAGCTTTAAGAAGAGAAGATTAAGAGAGTGAGATAGCGAGACACGTCGGTTAGCTTTAAGAAGAGAAGGTTAAGAGAGTGAGATAGCGAGACACGTCGGTTGGCTTTAAGAAGAGAAGGTTAAGAGAGTGAGATAGCGAGACACGTCGGTTGGCTTTAAGAAGAGAAGGTTAAGAGTGAGATAGCGAGACACGTCGGTTAGCTTTAAGAAGAGAAGGTTAAGAGAGTGAGATAGCGAGACACGTCGGTTAGCTTTAAGAAGAGAAGGTTAAGAGAGTGAGATAGCGAGACACGTCGGTTAGCTTTAAGAAGAGACGGTTAAGGGAACTGGTATTGATCCCCCCGTGTCCAGTGAGATTGAGTGGAAAGAACAACTACATCCGGTTTGCCGCCTCCCGGTCGCTCTGTGGATTGAGGTGTAGCTTCTGTGTTTCTGCGGGGATCAATAAGCCATTAGCAACCAAATGAGCAAGGTCCCCGTGACGCGCCTTGAGCGCAGCGCTCCGTGACCTTCACCTCCCTCGACCAACCTGTCTCAGGTTCTGTTTCATTTGTTATCTCTCCTATCTCCTGGAGGATTGTGGTGGTTGTGTCCTCGTGGACAGGTTGAACTCAGCCAACCCCCCTCCTCCGGTTAGCGCTCCTGCCGTTGCTCTGGGGATGTGCCACCTGCCACAGACACTGATGCGGTTTTGCAAACACGGCACTGAGTCGTGAAATTAGATTTCTCTGCTATCATTACCGGGGCTGAGAAAGAAGGAAAGACAGTCACCACATATCTCTCTCTCTCTCTCTCTCTCTCTCTCTCTCTCTCTCTCTCTCTCTCTCTCTCTCTCTCTCCTATCTCTCTCACCCCTTTCTGCCTCTCTCTCCCTCCTCCGCCCGCCTTCCCATCGCAGGCATGTCCGACCATCTCTGAGATGGATCGATGGAGCTGAGCTCTGTAAGCCGCCACACGCCGAAAGAGGAAGTAGCGTGTGATGTAGTCAAACGGGGACACTAAGCAGCTAAAGAGGACAGCTTTAACTGAACAGGGAAGGGGGGTGTGATTAGCTTAATAATGATAAGGAAAAGGCTTTGTTTGCATACGTTTACTGCAAGGGATCCTTTGATCTGGTTAAGGGCTTTAGGGGTGGAAGGAAAGGCACAGGAGACTGGTTCTCTCCCCCGCGTCCAATTGCTCTCTCTGATCCGCGGGGTTGTGGGATTTCCACTGGTCCGATAGGGCCGCTCGCCGGAGATATCGAGCTCCATTTCTTCCCCCTCTACGCCGGGCCATCGATTCTTTCCGTTCCTTTGAAAAGACAAAATAAGAACAAAAACAGTACACTGTTGAATTGTTGCCTGAAGTATCGACACTTCTGCCGGGAATTAAATCGATTAATGACGAGCGCGGTCTGGTCTTTTTCAACCTCTTCATTAAGCTAGATAGTTTAGACAATTGCCTCCCGGTCTGACCTTTTCATCTTCACAGATGTGTTGCAGCTTTGTGATCCACCCCATTGTTGAGAGCGGTGCAGAGGTGTGTAATGAAGTCCGGGGTGTTGTTTGCTTGGCCATTCCCTTTGAAATGCTGTATAAATCATTCCCTTGGATCCTCAAATGGACAAAACAGAAGAAGAAAAAATGTTTTTTAACACTTAAAGAATTCCTTTTGAAGGCAAAATCTCAGTCAATCGAGCGTCATATCGGAGTGTCGGTAAAAGCACATCTTTGAACATCTTCCTCACCGCTGTTTCTGTGTGGAAAAGGATGAAAGGGCATTACATATTTTGGAATATTTAGTAATGCTCCACCAGATCCCCTCATATTTGCTCGAGGGTATGTTTTTCGACATCAAAGCGCCAACTGTCAGCCTGTAAGGGTTAGTGGTGACGACAGACGACTGAGGTGAATGACTTCCAAGGCCTGATGTGAAAGCTTGGAAACAGCCTGGCGTCGTCCTCGTCAGCGAAGGTCTGAGGAAGGTCGTGGGCCCATATTGTTCACGGTTCATGCAAATCCAATTAGTTCAACTTCTCTCAACTTCTTTGTTTTCGTTTTGTTTATAGGGATACACATTGAAATAGGCATCTGCTATGCAATCTCTGTTGTAAAACCAGTGGATCTGGGTCAGGAAGTGTAAACAATATATATCTTCCTGCTGCCGTAGAGGTCAGTGCTACTGTACCATAACAAAGCTGTAGCGCTTGGAGATGGTGGTGCCCTGCAGAATGCCAAGCCGCGGTGCCAGCTCTGATGCCACGCTGTTCGACTATGCTGTGCGACCTGGCCCTTCCTCTTGGCCTGAGGACCATCATTGTCATTATCATCACATACATCTGTGTCTCCGTGAATAATTTGGATATATGGAGCCCCTTTTCTTTTTTAACGGCTGATGCGCGTGCTGTTGATTTCATATTCGTAGTACTCGAGCGTTTCATATTTGCTTATTTGATTCACGAATCTGCGCTTTCAAAGGGGTTCAAATTAAAAATAGCTTTTGACGGTACTAAATCTACCCCCCACCACCACCATAAATAGCGCCTCTTAACTCCAGAATGCGCTGCTTGTCCATTAGATTACGCTTTCAATGCACACGCCACAGGCTCTAGAAAGCCTGGTTAAATGATCGTAGTCATTGATGTGCTCAAAAGCTATTTCAGTTTTAGTTGGACTGCCTGGATGGGAGCGAGAACGGAGTGAATGTGTTTAACATGCAAATACAGCATTTCTTACCAGCAAAGTGGTGGTGCATAAAATACCCAACTTGTTATGTGTCTACTGAATTATGATTTACTAATCCTATCCCCAGTGTGAACGTAAAAGCAGAAGATATTGTAAATGAATTAATGAGTGTTCTGCTCCTGTGTAGAGGATATATTCAGTAATAAACATTAAAGTAAGATATCCACATTCTGGATTGATGCTCTCTAATGTGGTCTCTCTAACATTCCCGGCCAAAACGGGCCCCTCTGAGTGCGTACACTGTGGAGCTATAAACTTCTCCTCCTCGCTGTGCTGCTATCCTGCCGGTTTTTTGGATGTGCTGAGACAGACACAACTCCCCTCTCTATTAATGCTAAGTAATGCGTCAAATCTAATATGCAGCAGAGGTATGAATAGATCAGGACAGGAAATTACCTCCACGTCTCTGGTGTCGGAAATAAAGTTGAGTTTCAAGAGACTAGCTAATGAGAGAGAAAGGGAGGGGGGGGTTACTACTGTTGAATGAATTAATGTGTATCAATAGAGAGCTACAGATCAGAGCCTGAACCCACCTCTCTCTTCTCACCTGTCTCGTCCTGGCGTATGTGTATAGGGAACGAAAGACACGAGAGGAATGAAGAGAACGAGAGGGAGCGAAAGAAAGATAGACAGATCATTGCCCTTGGGGGGGCAAGAGCAGGGATGTGAGGAGGAATATTGGCAAACACCTGATGAATTTTAAACTCACTGTGATCAAAAGGGAGATCTTAAGAGTGACTACTAGACCGTCCACATGAATAATGGAACACACACACCCCTAGATATCTAGAACAGGACCAGGCGAGCTTAGGTAAGCCGGACCTGGATACGGCAGAGTCAGCCGGTCAGGAACCGACATGCATCGGATAGAGACCGCATTCTCCGGGTCCATCCAAAAAGAGAAGATGAAGAAAAAAAGCATCAAACACCCCCCCCCCCCCCCCCTCTAGGCTCTCGTTATTACTTCACACCAGGGAGCCTGTGGGGATCAAACGGTAGAGAGACCTTTTTTTAACCTTTTATTTTCAACAGGTGAAACATTTCAAGGGTGCTCTCATGCCTTGTGTATCCTTGTTGGTGACGGAAACACAGAGATGAGCCAGTGGTTGAGGCGTCGGCAGACGGCAGTGGGCTTGACTCCAAGGTTTCTTTTCTTCACTCGGGTGTGGAACTTCAAACAAAGTCAAAAGATGGATCAGAATGTGGAGCTTTTCCATCAGCGCTTGTTTCTGGGAATGTACCCTATAGCAACGGACTATCACGATCGATCCCTATCCTATGTGTCTGCAAAAAGCCATTTTCCCCAGTGACTTCTGTGGTTAAATGGTTATGGTTAGGGTTAGGATTAGGGTGGACTTATGGTGAGAGGAATTTAGAAAAGTTACTTAAATTCTAAGATGATTAAGCGGTCGGGTGGCGGAGATTGCACTCGTCACCAATGCAAGAGGCTACGGTCTCGACTCCCGGAGTCAGCATTGCCCTGCGGCTTGGACCGGTCGTCATACTAACTCGTTTGGCTGAGTTAGGGAGAGGGAAGTCGTGGGTGGTAATCTGGTGTTGTGGACTACAGGTCAGGTCTGGGTGCCTGCTCGGCGAAAGGCAGGAAATGGTGAAGGCAGCATGACCTCCCACACGTTACGCTTCACCAATGAGAGTCCTCGCTGCCAGGTGAGAAGAGAGCCACTGGCTCTCCACATGTGTCGGAGGAAGCATGTGGTGGACTTCAGGGTTCCCTTGTACCGACCAGTAGGAGGAACATGCGCACAACAACCAGGTAGGGGAGGGGGGGGAATTGGCATAACGACTAAATTGGGATGGGGAGAAAAATTTAAAAATCAGGCGGAGAAAAAGAGGATTAAAAAAAGATAAATAAAATAAAAGATTCTAAGATGATTGGCTGTGTTCTTTAAAAAAAATTATGTGCAGCATAAAGGATCTAACTTGGTTCCAAGGGAAATTAAATACATGTGGGGAAACTTGGTCAATTGTAGTAAACAAGACAGAAAAGAGGGGGGTATTACAGGACACCAGCAGAGGACTAAGGTAACATCTGAGATATGAGGTTTCAGAAGGACTAAGGTAACATCGGAGATGTGAGGTTTCAGAAGGATGCCATCATGCAGTAGTTGTAATGGTGATGTTTGACAATATTGCCATGTAATTACCATTCGGCCACTGTTTGGGGAGCAGTAGGTCTTTGCTTGGTACAGTCGGTATCTGTCCAATTATATGTCATTAGCAGGACAGGGAGCTTTGTCCTCACTAAAGTCCACCATCTGGCCCGCTCACTTTGGACGACCAGCTATTCCCAGGTTCATTTAGCTGAATGAATTGTGTTATCTGTGGCTGTTGCAGGGTTTCCGTTAGAATTTTTTTTTGCAGGTCTGAGTGTCCGGTAGATTTCAATCTACCGGACAAATGGGATAAATTCCGGTCAGAGTTTATTGAGCTTAAAAACAATTGATATGCCTATATAAAGAATGACATCATCAAGGCATTTATAATATTTTAACTTAAAACTAGGCTACTTTTGTGTATATACAGTCATTAATATATTCCAAATAAAATAAGTCCCTCGAGACTTCGTGCTGCTGCCGACTTGAGGTGTCGGTGGGCAGTCTGCCCGACCTTAATAAACAGCAGTCTGTTATAATCACATTTTTATGAGCTAACGAATTCCGTTATATTGGACATTTATATTAATTATATCAAGCGAAGAACTGAACATTATCGTGGGTTTGCGTGATTTATATCTCCACCTCCCAACGACTTGGTGCTGGTCATAATGTCCGGTGAAAATAATTCCCTCTAAACACAATTTGATTATTTGAATTGTATTAAAATAGGCTAAAATTAAATAGCCTATGCGATGAACGAAACAATCATTTGTTTCATCGTTGCTTCACCAAGCAGCCGGTCTAATAATGACATTCTGTTGTCAGCGCGAGCTGGCTGCTGATATATTTACGTGAAGCATGGAGCAGCAGTGTTTTTAGGTCCGGTCTGGAAACCGCTCAGCAGCGCCCCCACCCAACAGCTGAATTGCCAATGGCTGAATTGGAGTACTGCACCCTGCCGGCCGGCAGATGGATGCTTCTCGCAAATATATCAGCAGCCAGCTCGCGCTGACAAGACAATGTCATTATTAGACCGGCTGCTTAATGATTGTTTGTTTCGTTCATCGCATAGGCTATTTAATTTTAGCCTATTTTAATACAATTCAAATAATCTAATTGTGTTTAGAGGGAATTATTTTCACCGGACATTATGACCGGAGAGATTAAATATGTCGGACTTCAACAGATTTTGCCGGTCAAAAACCGGTAATTACCGGCTAACGGAAACGCTGGGCTGTTGTTCCAAACACATTATCTGTGGCTGGTGTTGTTCCAAACACATTATCTGTGGCTGATGTTGTTCCAAACACATTATCTGTGGCTGGTGTTGTTCCCTACACATTATCTGTGGCTGATGTTGTTCCAAACACATTATCTGTGGCTGATGTTGTTCCAAACACATTATCTGTGGCTGGTGTTGTTCCCTACACATTATCTGTGGTGTTGTTCCCTACACATTATCTGTGGCTGGTGTTGTTCCCTACACATTATCTGTGGCTGGTGTTGTTCCCTACACATTATCTGTGGCTGGTGTTGTTCCCTACACATTATCTGTGGCTGATGTTGTTCCAAACACATTATCTGTGGCTGATGTTGTTCCAAACACATTATCTGTGGCTGGTGTTGTTCCAAACACATTATCTGTGGCTGGTGTTGTTCCCTACACATTATCTGTGGTGTTGTTCCCTACACATTATCTGTGGTGTTGTTCCAAACACATTATCTGTGGCTGGTGTTGTTCCCTACACATTATCTGTGGCTGATGTTGTTCCAAACACATTATCTGTGGCTGGTGTTGTTCCAAACACATTATCTGTGGCTGGTGTTGTTCCCTACACATTATCTGTGGTGTTGTTCCAAACACATTATCTGTGGTGTTGTTCCAAACACATTATCTGTGGCTGGTGTTGTTCCCTACACATTATCTGTGGCTGTTTTCCCTACACATTATCTGTGGTGTTGTTCCAAACACATTATCTGTGGTGTTGTTCCAAACACATTATCTGTGGCTGGTGTTGTTCCAAACACATTACCTGTGGCTGGTGTTGTTCCAAACACATTATCTGTGGCTGATGTTGTTCCAAACACATTATCTGTGGCTGATGTTCCAAACACATTATCTGTGGCTGATGTTGTTCCAAACACATTATCTGTGGCTGGTGTTGTTCCAAACACATTATCTGTGGCTGATGTTGTTCCAAACACATTATCTGTGGCTGGCGGTGTTCCAAACACATTATCTGTGGCTGGTGTTGTTCCCTACACATTATCTGTGGTGTTGTTCCCTACACATTATCTGTGGTGTTGTTCCCTACACATTATCTGTGGCTGTTGTTCCAAACACATTATCTGTGGTGTTGTTCCCTACACATTATCTGTGGCTGGTGTTGTTCCAAACACATTATCTGTGGTGTTGTTCCAAACACATTATCTGTGGTGTTGTTCCAAACACATTATCTGTGGTGTTGTTCCAAACACATTATCTGTGGCTGGTGTTGTTCCCTACACATTATCTGTGGCTGTTTTCCCTACACATTATCTGTGGTGTTGTTCCAAACACATTATCTGTGGTGTTGTTCCAAACACATTATCTGTGGCTGGTGTTGTTCCAAACACATTACCTGTGGCTGGTGTTGTTCCAAACACATTATCTGTGGCTGATGTTGTTCCAAACACATTATCTGTGGCTGATGTTCCAAACACATTATCTGTGGCTGATGTTGTTCCAAACACATTATCTGTGGCTGGTGTTGTTCCAAACACATTATCTGTGGCTGATGTTGTTCTAAACACATTATCTGTGGCTGGCGGTGTTCCAAACACATTATCTGTGGCTGGTGTTGTTCCCTACACATTATCTGTGGTGTTGTTCCCTACACATTATCTGTGGTGTTGTTCCCTACACATTATCTGTGGCTGTTGTTCCAAACACATTATCTGTGGTGTTGTTCCCTACACATTATCTGTGGCTGGTGTTGTTCCAAACACATTATCTGTGGTGTTGTTCCAAACACATTATCTGTGGTGTTGTTCCAAACACATTATCTGTGGTGTTGTTCCAAACACATTATCTGTGGCTGGTGTTGTTCCAAACACATTATCTGTGGCTGGTGTTGTTCCAAACACATTATCTGTGGCTGGTGTTGTTCCCTACACATTATCTGTGGCTGGTGTTGTTCCAAACACATTATCTGTGGCTGGTGTTGTTCCAAACACATTATCTGTGGTGTTGTTCCAAACACATTATCTGTGGTGTTGTTCCAAACACATTATCTGTGGCTGATGTTGTTCCAAACACATTATCTGTGGCTGGTGTTGTTCCCTACACATTATCTGTGGCTGGTGTTGTTCCAAACACATTATCTGTGGCTGGTGTTGTTCCAAACACATTATCTGTGGCTGGTGTTGTTCCAAACACATTATCTGTGGCTGGTGTTGTTCCAAACACATTATCTGTGGCTGGTGTTGTTCCAAACACATTATCTGTGGCTGATGTTGTTCCAAACACATTATCTGTGGCTGGTGTTGTTCCAAACACATTATCTGTGGCTGATGTTGTTCCAAACACATTATCTGTGGCTGGTGTTGTTCCAAACACATTATCTGTGGCTGATGTTGTTCCCTACACATTATCTGTGGCTGGTGTTGTTCCCTACTACACATTACCTGTGGCTGGTGTTGTTCCCTAATCCCTACACATTACCTGTGGCTGATGTTGTGACTAACCAAGAGCTGAACCACCCAGTCTGTCACTGTGTCAAACTGTACTCCTTTGTCACTCTATGACAGTTAGAATTGGACTGTTGGTGTCGGACTGACAGTTTAAGGAGTTTTAGCTGAATCATTTAGTTACTCTGGGTAGTCGGTAATGGACCACAGCAGTTAGCCCTGTCACCTCCTCATTGGTATTAAAATATCTAATCTGTATGACGGATAAGTCCCAAACTATCCCAATTGTGTCGAGACCTCAGTTTCTTTCACTGTCAGAATATATGTGATTTAGACATGCTGCTGCTGCCTCCACCCTTGAGTCCTTGGATTAAATATATCATTCTGCCCTCAGATTTATTACTGGTGAGATTGATGGTACTCAACATTGTATCCTCTATGGAAATATTAGGTGGTCTTCTCTGTCCAAGAGATGCATGATACGCATTGGTATTTGTTTATCTGCAAAGCCCTCACCAGAGAAGGTTCTATCTTATATCACATAATGTTAGATTGGACCTATGGATCCAAACTCACCCCAGTGACTCCAGCTTACGTTTCGGGTTTTTATAAACTTTGGACCTGTACTACATAAGACTTCAGGCTAGGGCTGGGCAATTAATCGAGAGAAAAAATCGCGATCTCGATTCATAGACATATGCAATCTCATTTCTAAGTTCTAAGTTAGTTAAAAAAGTTATTAAATCTTTTTATTTTTTGTTTTTTTACTTTTTAAATAATTTTATTGAAGAAATAAGAATCGTGAGAGAATCGTGATCTCAATTCTTAGAGAGAAAAATCGTGATTCACATTTTAGCAAGAATCGCCCAGCCCTACTTCAGGCTATGGAACCGTTATATTTTCCAGCTCCTACCTCTCAGCTGGAACCCAAAAACAGGCATCTGGCAACAAGTCAACACAAAAGTAAGGAGCAAATATTTTATTTCAGTGTCTTCAAACCTCTGTTTCTCTAATACATTAGCACTCAAAGTGATTTTTCTTTATTGTGTAAGAAACTTCAGAATGTTAGCTTTCAAAAGAGACCAGACTCATGCATGTGCTATAAAGTATAATAAATCGCAAATTACTTTGGGTATGCAATTGTCATAAAGACGTTTCAAAATAACTGGAGAAACACGCCGTGGCGCCCTCCTCCCTCTCGACACGAGCTGAAACTACTGTTTGGGGGGGGGGGGGGGGGGGGGGACTCTGTTGCTATCTCAATCATTAGCTGTGTCCGTGTGGTAAAAGTATGCTTCATATTTACAACCATGTATAATATACAGTAGGTGATATAGGATTATAGGGAATAGCTCTGTGATATGCTTTATGTGGTATCCATGATATTAAAAATTTAAATGTTATGTGATTTCATGTGGGGGGGGGGTGCATTTATATAGCACTTTTATCCAGTTTTATACAGTTTGTGTCATGAATAAGTCACTAAGCAAATACATAAATAAACAAAAATCTGGGTGTGAAAATGTGCACAGAAAGTAAGGATCCCTGAAGAATATATCTATTTTTAAATCATGTTACAGAGTGCACTACTCAGCATATAGCATATTGCTGTTTCTGCATACAGATCCTAACCTCAGGTTCAATCCAGCATAATGAGACAATTTGTCTGGCGTAGGGCTGAATAACAGCCTGTATCACTGTGTTCACCATTAGAGGTGCTTATCTCCTCGAGAGCTGCCCGCTACCATTAATACCTTCTCAGTATCTCCCATTCATATTTCTCTCAATCTCTTTCTTTCTCTTTTCTCTCCATTTATTTCGCTCTCTCCGTGTCCATCTCTCTTTTGTTTTTTGCCTCTCACTTGTTCCTCTGAGGTGTGTGTGTGTGACATCTGAGATGTGTGTGTGTGACATGTGACATCAGAATATGTTTGTGAAATTGTGACACAGATGAACCACCTGTGTTCATTACTACTGCCCTCCCTCTCTTCCCCACCTATACTCTCTCTTTCTCTTACTCTCTTTCTCTTACTTTCTCTCTTTCTCTTACTCTCTCTCTCTCTTTATCTTACTCTCTATCTCTTTCTCTCTTTCTCTTACTCTCTCTCTTACTCTCTCTCTCTTTCTCTTTATATTACACTCTTTCTCTTACTCTCTCTCTTTCTCTTACTCTCTCTATCTCTCTCTCTCTCCAAAGCACAATGGTCATTAACACCTCTGCCACAGAGAGCCCAATGTATTA
>NC_140167.1:64716012-64845884 GCF_963971535.1 Notolepis coatsorum | reverse complement strand
CAATGCTCCACTGAGTCCTGAGTCCCCACTTTTCTTTTTGCCAAGGGCTTAAACTTCATTATGCAGTGCCAAATATGTTCTGATAGTCTTCACATCGCGCCCAGTCACCTTTTCCGCACAATCTTAGCGCTTCCTCCTGCCAAGTCTATCTGCATTGATCTGCAGCAGTGCTACCTATAGCCATAACATCAGACGAGTGCCACCTCGCCTGGAGGAGCCGGAACTCCGCCTTGAAATCATCCCATTAGTATTGGTTTGAGTTTTAGTGTCACATGGTCTAAAGGTGCTTTCAGAGAACCTTCCCATTCTATACCAAGAACAAAACCTGACCTGGGGCACAAGTCTGATCTGACATCATAGCAACCCGAAAAGTCACGTCAAGGAATGTTCCAGAATCTTAACATCAAACAATCTGAGAATTGACGGATTCTTAGATGTCTTCAGCGCTGTGACTTGAATGATACATCTAGTCTCTCGCTCCTGGGACTCACACTAATTAAAACATATGGTGGTCACATGAGGACCCACCAGACACAGGCTCCGAGACCCACTTTGGCCCCCGAAAAGCGCAGATGTAAAATTCCTCTTCAGAAACAAAGGACGGAGATGCCTTGGGGAGGCGCCTTCAGGGTTTTCACGCTCGTAACTTCTGCTTTGGGGGCTTTTTGTTCACTGTGGGCCATTGAAAAGTCACTGCCCCCGACTAGCAGTGATGCTACATCCCTAAGGCTTTGTTTGCTTTCCTGCTGATAGTGTGTGTGTGTGTGTGGGTGTGTGAGTGTTAGTCTAAATGATGGGGAGGCCTTTATGGAGTCCAGGGCCCATGTTGGGGACAGAGGGGGCCAAAGCATTCATCTGAGAGTTCAAACCTATAGTTGTTATGCTTTGGCGAAGGGCTTGTGGGGGTAGAGGAGGAAGCAGGGACGGGGGTCTGTGCGGGGGGGGGGGGGGGGGCAGACTGACTTTGGGGCCCCTGAACAATGAGACCCTGTCTGTAGTGAAGACGGTTCACAGCTCAACCTTCCACATCCTTCTTTCTCTCTCTCCCTCTCCCTCTCTCTCCTCTTATCCCCCCAACTCTCTTTGTGTCATTATTCATACGTTCCTCGACTGAATAAGCCACAAGATTTGGTCACCTAATCAAACATTTGATTTAACCAGCAATCCCAAGTCACATATGTCGGAGACTGCTTTCTAATGTGGCTGCAGTGGGAGAGAGAGAGAGACATCATTCTGGGCCCTTGCGGCTGGAGCAGGGTAATAACCATGGTAACCATCTTCTTATCTACTGGAGACACGCCCTCTTTCAGTTATACACATCTGTGTGGTGTGATATTTTGGAACATGTCTTGACGTGTTATGTGTGAGAATGCTGACGGACCTCCCTAACCTTCAGAACCTAGCCTACTGCTTAAAATCCACTCGCTCAATATTCAGTTCTGAGCACAATGAAACAAGTTATTAAAGGACCACTTTGCCACTTTTCAACCTTATCTCTGTCAATCTGAATTAGGGATATCGTGTGGAAAAACTGTCTCTGGGACGCAGTTGCAAAAGGCACTTGTCATTTGACACGTGAAGACGATGCGTCTGGTGAATAACTATTCAGCTTGGATTTGTAGTGGATTTAGCTGTGAACATGGTCTATTAGCTGTAAACATGGTCTATTAGCAACACTGTTTAGATTTGGAGCGTCACCGTTAATGTTAGATAATTTCTGTTGTTCTCTTCCCTCTGTCACGGTGGCATCCAGGCTCCATACAATGAGATGCAATGTTTCTTGTTGACAAAAGTAATACAAAACAAGCTACTGTATGTATAAACATAAAAAAAAAATTAAACATACAAGCACCAGCCCCCCCCCCCCCCCCTTCCCCCAAACAGCACACTAAGCGATGTTTGCAGTGAGCTCATGCGCAATGTATTTTGGGACATGTAGTCTTCACCGGCACATACCTACACAGAGCTGCGAGCGGGCTTCTCAGTCAATATGGCACACACTGAGGAATGTATTGCTTCAATGCACTACATTTACCATCGACACTGAACGGACATCCACATGAAAGTCCGTAAAGTGCTCCTTTTAATGTGGGCCTCCATTTTGAGACGTTTAGAGACAAATGTTAAGTTACAGTGAAAAGATCAACTGTGACGTGCAGGAGACAATGATCCGCTTTTGCTCCACCTGCGAAAGAAAATATTCACTTAAGATTGTATATTTTTTATATAAGTTTGTTTATTGAAATCTATATATTTACTGTCCCAGCTCAACCACCCTTCCCAGCCAAGATCCCCCACCCATCCCCTGCAATACCAGGACACCCACCCCCTCACATCCCCAAAACGTCAAACAACATTGAGCAGGAAATAATTATAAAATGAACAAACAATTCTATAGTAGAAACAAACAAAGCAAAAACCAATAAGTAAACAAACAAAGGTTGCTGTAGCTCCTCTGCGCGTACAGTATATATCGGGGTCTGTGCGTTGGTGACACAGGCAGATTGATAATCATTTTAAGCTAATGTTGGAAGTATAACCGTGTTTGTACCGACACATTGGTGCAAAGATCAGTGGTGCCCCCTACTATAAATTCGGTGGGCCCAGCGATCCCAACCAAGAGTATATGGATGTAATAATCAAGGTAATACGGTAATAAATGTTCCATTTAACCCTTTCACTGCCACACGACAGAAGGTTAACCCTTTACTATCACACAACCGACGGTCGCCCTTTGAATATGGTGCTTATCAAAGACCAACACATGTTTGTGAATAATCAGGAGAAATGGAGGAAGAGACGGGCAGACGGAAGAGAATGAAAGAGACAGACGGATGGACAAACGGAGAGACGAGTACAGAGGAAAGAGAATGTGGGACATGGAAGATGATGATGCAGGAGAGAGGGACGGGTAAAGAGACAGACGGACAGAGTTGACCTCCCATCCAGTGGAGGGACAGATAAAGAGACAGAGTTGACCTCCCCTCCAGTGGAGGGACAGATAAAGAGACCGACATACTGGAGTTGACCTCCCCTCCATTGGAGGGACAGATGAAGAGACAGAGAGACAGAGTTGACCTCCCCTCCATTGGAGGGACAGATGAAGAGACAGAGACAGAGTTGACCTCCCGTCCAGTGGAGGGACAGATGGAGGGACATACGGACAGAGTTGACCTCCCCTCCAGTGGAGGGACTGATAAAGAGACAGACTGACAGAGTTGACCTCCCCTCCAGTGGAGGGACAGATAAAGAGACAGACAGACAGAGTTGACCTCCCCTCCAGTGGAGGGACAGATAAAGAGACAGACGGACAGAGTTGACCTCCCCTCCAGTGGAGGGCTAGCCAGGGATTATGCCCTCCTTTCATTAAATAAAAATTCAATTTCTATTCCGTCTTCCCCAGCTTCCTGCGCCGCCCTCCGCTAGGCTCCTGATAATACAATTAAGATCCATAAGCTTTTCACAGGAAGAAAGACGAGAGAGAGGGATTGTGCCACGCTTCAGTAAAGTTGGGAAAAGCAGTGTGTGTGAGTGTGCATGCATGTGCACATGAGAAGATGGATGGATGTTAAGGTGGAGGAAGGGGGGAATGACGATCACTCTGACTTCCTCTCTCTCTCTGTTCCTCACACAGGGCACATAGACATAACATAAAGAAAAGCCTTGAATTCGACACGCATGGTGTTGTGTTGCCATGGTGTTGTGCTGTGCAGTGTCTTTGGTTATTGAGAAGCACTTCCCTATGGCTGGTGATGTTTCTCATGTGGCCAGTATGGTTTTTAGCTTGGCCTGTGTATTGAAGATTTCTACTTGTGTCTGAAGATGAGCAGTTTAGTACTGTAGCCTTGTTTCTCTGCTGACCAGGGTATGTTGGAGACATGAATGAATGAATGAATGAATGAATGAATGAATGAATGAATGAATGAATGAATGAATGAATGAAGTTTATTTTTCGGTCTTGTTTACAGACAAATCAAACACACCCATGTGGACTTACAAAAGGAAAAGAAAAAAGAATCACAAATGTACATATTCAAGGCAAGCTCACACACAAAATCCAAAATCGACGACCAAAAAAAAAAGAATAGGCTGAAGCACATGCTTATTTTTGCCTATCCTTTACAAAATCATAAACTAAATGTATTTTAATATAAGAAAGAAGAACTTAAAATATGCTGCAAGATATAATTTTTTGAAAGAAAAAACAAATGTTTGATGTTTTGCTCAAAACTGTACTCTGTACTGACATCACATTGCATCAAGAATGCTTCAAAGCTGAACAAGCTATACTGTACATGTTTAGTTGTGTGTTTATTGTCAAAACAATATACATTGTAACAACATGTTCCATGAAAATTTAAGGAATTCTACTTCAACAGGGGGGCGACTGTGGCTCAGGAGGTACAGCAGTAATCGCAAGGTTCCCAGTTCGATTCTGGCAGTGCGTCGGAAGTGTCCTTGAGCAAGACACTTAAACCCTAACTGCTCTCGACGAGCATGTCGGCGCCTTGCATGGTCACCTCTGCCATCGGTGTGTGAATGGCTGAATGTGAAGCACAAGATTGTAAAGTGCTTCGGATAAAAGCGCTTATATAAATGCAGCCTTTTACCTTTTACCATTAACGTTCCTCTTGCGGGCAAAGCAAGTGGGGAAAAAAGCTATATCTAGTCACTTGTGCTAAACTATAACATATCAAAACATTTAGGTAATTATGAAATCTGAAACTCAAACAGAGTGGGCACCATTGCTGCCTCCTCTGCTGGCCACAATTCAACTGGCCTGTGTTGCAAATCAAACGCACCCCGGTCGGTCTCACAGTGCAGCGGTACAAATGTCTTGACTTTTCATTTTCAAGCAAGCTCACAGAGCGTTATCTGCACCTGCATCGTGTTTTTAGTCAATAACCTAATGCTGCTTTCTGGAACCAGTATGTAGCCTTCAGTTGTACCTTGTGTTTTCACTTCGAACCGGAGCTCCAAATGGTACAGTCTATTATCGGGTCTCAGTATTGTGACTATTTCATTAAAATAATCTACTTAACACTGTAACAACACTGATATTATGTACGTGGTTGATCCAATCTGTCGGCGACAGTTATCATCTTCACATATGGCTGAATCTCCGGTCACCAGAAAACAGGAATTGAAAACCCTCTCCTTCTGGGTGATATTGCGGTGCTCCAGTTGACTGTTTTTATTCGGCTGTTGAAATCTTTGTAATTGAATGTGGTTGAGAGGGGGGCGCTGAGCCCAGGATAATGAGAACTCACTGGTTCGTAGGAGAGCGCTGGAGATTGGGGGGAGAAATAGAGAGAGGGGGAGAGGAGGGGAGAGAGAGAGAGAGAGGGGAGAGAGAGTCTCATATTGACTTAACTTTCCCAATAACATTGGAGTAGTACAATGTAAATTCTGTTTTCAGGTGTTGGATGGATTGGATTTAAGCATTGGGCAACACTGTTAACTTAATCAGTGTGACTCTCAGAGATGACCTCTTTGTCCTCAACCTTCTCTGGAACACATAAGATCTACCCAGAGCCTAGAGGTTTTTAAATCCTTGCTCAAAACACACCTCTTCTCCCTGGCCTTTGACCAGAGCTAGCCTAGCATTTACACATGACCTCCGCTGTCACTCTGGACTTTTTATCCAATTTTCCTTGCTTTCTTATATGTACTGTACTTTACCTTTTGCTGTAATTTTAGTGTATTTTATTGCATTGTATGTGTTTTTATCATGTTGTAAAGCACTTTGGTTTGGCTGTTAGTCATTGTAAATGTGCTATATAAATAAAACTGACTTGACTTCTTGGCTGTCCTTTGCATTTCTTTATCCATAAGAACATTCCAACCTGCCATTCTTCCGTGTTCACAGTGGTGTTTGACGTCGTGCTGATTTGACGTTGTGCCGTCGCACTGCTGTTTCTCTCCCCCCTCATGTTAATTCTCTCTTTCTCTCCATCTCTCTCTCTCACACACTCATACACACATTCACATCAACACTCATACACACTCACAGGCCCTCTCACTCATTCATGTTCACTCTCTGCCTCGTTCTTTATCTCGCTCTCTCCCCCTCTCTCATGTTCACTCTCTTTCTTTCTTTCTCTCTCTCCCCTCTCCCTCTTGTTCACTCTTTCTTATTTGTCCTCATTCTCTCCCCCTTCTATCATGTTTATTCTATCTTTCCCTCTCACACATGCTCTCTCTTTTTATTTCTCTCCCCCTCTATCTCCCTCCTCTCCTCTCTTTCTCTCTATCTGTGTATCTCATTATCTCTCTCTCTCTCTCTCTCTCTCCTTCTCTCTCTCTCCTATTTTTATCACACTTGCTCCCCACTCCTTGCCCATCTCATTCTCCCAGCTCATTCCTCCATCTCTCCCTCGCTCATTCCTCGCTCTCTCGCGCTCTCTCTCTCTTGCGCTCTCACGCGCTCTCTCTCTCTCTCTCTCTCTCACACGCTCTCTCTCTCTCTCTCTCTCACTCACTCACACAGTGCCCAGGCATCAGCATGTTACTACTTACTACTGAGAGGATGGCTAATTGGCTTTTCGCTGAAGTAATTTCTGCAGATGCAACGGAGCCAAAGTGGCATAAAAGGTTCCGGTGTTATTATAGCGGAGACAAATGGGAACAGCAGGGCCACACTGAGAGACAGATGTCAGACCCAATCGTCTTTGGCAGCTAGATGTAACCAGAGTCTGGGCATTTTATAGTTTTCGATAGCGGCACTGTTTTCTCCTCCAGCCTGCTCTATAGCTGCCTGTCGCTAAGTGATATGTAATTGTAGGCCAGCTGGTCATTCAGAATGTTTTGTATATCTCTTTGGCAATGCTATGGAAGGCATTGTTACATATTTGTAGCCAACTGTTTTCAGTTGCACAACCTGTCTAACCTCTCTGTAGCCATAGTTATACAGTGAGGGTATAAGAATGAGAGCCTTTTGGATGAAAATCTCACACACTAGACACTATACTTATGCACACACATACACACATACAGCTCTCCCCCTTTCCCTCCATAGTACGTTTAATAATTCAGACCCCAGCCCTCTCCTTTGTGCGTGCATGTGTGTGTGATTCTCTATAGCTATTCTCTGCGTTAGCTATGGAACTGTGGCCCCTCTCTATACGCTGAGAGCCCTGGGTTGCAGTTGAGGGAAATCAAGTGTGGCACGGCTGTAAGTTATACCTCCGTGGGCCCAACGGGGGGCTCCAGCGAGCGCTGCCTTCCTCCTGGCCTTCCACGGCTTCATCATCGGGCCCCAGTCGGCTCCTATGGGCCCCTTATCCGTCAGAGCTGAAAAGCGCTACCTCCACGGCCAAGCAATACCAATGACACGCGCGGGGGGGGGGGGTTCTTTACTGTTGGGGGAGATGGTGGGAGAAAGGGAGAGAGAGGAGAGGAGGGTGTGGAGGAGAGAAGTGAGGAGAGGAGGAGGGTGGAGAGAAGTGGGGAGAGGAGGGTGTGGAGGAGAGAAGAGAGGAGAGGAGGGTGGAGAGAAGTGGGGAGAGGAGGGTGTGGAGGAGAGAAGTGAGGAGAGGAGGGTGGAGAGAAGTGGGGAGAGGAGGGTGTGGAGGAGAGAAGTGAGGAGAGGAGAGGAGGGTGGAGAGAAGTGGGGAGAGGAGGGTGTGGAGGAGAGAAGTGAGGAGAGGAGAGAAGAGGAGGGTGGAGAGAAGTGGGGAGAGGAGGGTGTGGAGGAGAGAAGTGAGGAGAGGAGAGGAGGGTGGAGAGAAGTGGGGAGAGGAGGGTGTGGAGGAGAGAAGTGAGGAGAGGAGAGGAGGGTGGGGAGAGGAGGGTGTGGAGGAGAGAAGTGAGGAGAGGAGAGGAGGGTGGGGAGAGGAGTGGGGAGAGGAGGGTGTGGAGGAGAGAAGTAAGGAGAGGAGGGTGGGGAGAGGAGGGTGGAGAGAAGTGGGGAGAGGAGGGTGTGAAGGAGAGAAGTGAGGAGAGAAGGGTGTGGAGGCGAGAAGTGAGTTTCACTCCAAGGTTTCTTTGGCCTCTATATATCTATCTCTCGCTCTCTCTTGTTAGTTTGTCCTCACAGAGAAACGCATCATCTTATATCTTGTCCTTTTTATTTTATCTTCTCCCAGAATGCACCTGTGCTCTCTTTTTGTTGCTCCACATTCTCTTTTAATTTTCCATTTTCTCTTTTTAACAGATGTGGTTTGTGTGGTTTGTGTGATATCATCTCCCAGGTTTCATTTCTCAGCTACAACATAAAAACGTATTATTCTCCAGGGTTCAATTAAACTCCACACTGATATGTGGAAATGTTTTTTTATAATAAAATAAATACATAAAAAAACTAAAGAAAACCCTTAACTCTTTGACTGCTGAGCATCTCGCTTATCTTTACAGCTGGATTGCCAGCTTGATAGTAGTTTCCGCTGTCGTTTCACTGTTTGCGAAGCTGTGTGTGTGTTCTGTATTATAGCTGTGGAGACATGGTGTGGCTAATTTTGACAGATATTACTTGTAGTGCAACATGGGAAAAATAATTTATTTCTAGACGCTGTAGTTTGTAGTTTATTACACGCTAAACATTGCGCATTTCCAAGAGAATCCAGTCTTTTTTCATAGATTGTGAGGTAAAGCGTGTTATGTGCAATAAGCCCAAACCGTTCTGGTTGATCCCCTGAAACCCCAAATACAAATCAAAGGTATATGACATGATGTATATGTGTACCTTCGCAAAATCAACAAGGGGGGGGGGGGGGGGGGGTCGTTTTATCTCAAACACAGAACTGTGATCGTTAGGAGAAAAAAAAACGTTTCCGATTCGGTCAAATAGACATAGAATGTACCTTACCTTAGCCAGAAGGTATTCCAAGAAGAAGAATTACAAGTGATCGCATCGCCATCGCGATTACAAGTGTATATGTCTATACACGTTTCGATGGTCAAATCCGCTTAGGCAACGGAATTTCGAGGCGATCAATGTAAATTTCTGTTCCAGCAGTAGGAGGGGCCACTACCAAGGAGACTGGTGATAGTCGATCGGCATTGCAATTCAAACATACAAACGAGCCAGAGACGGCTAGAATGATCCGGATGATGATTTAGAACGGGGATCAGAGGAAAAAACATAACAGAAAGACGACTTTTTTTACTTACTGTGTAGTCGACTCGAGGCGACGGAGCCCCGCTAACCCATACGCTACAGTGCCCCAGGTAGTTGAGACAACCAAGGTGGCAGTGCGTGAAGAACCGCCCTATTCTGCCTCTGATTCGCAGAGCCACAGGGTGCCAGTGGGGGAATGTGATTGGGCCAAAGCAGAGTCACACACACAGACAGTGGCTCCAGTCACATGCGTTGCAGACAGACGCTGCTTGCAGAGAGAGCGGAGAATTTTGACTCGTTGTGTGTTGGCAGCTTGGCGCTGATAATACATAGGCAAATGGTTCAAATGCATTGAATTAAGCTCAATTCGATTTCAAACGGCACATAGTCTTTTTTATTATGTATAGGTTACTAATAATTTTATTATTTAATAAATATTAATTAACCCAAATCCCAGTTTTTACAATATAACAAAACCCCTTGCATGCATTCATGATGGAACATAAAATTGAATTGTAGCGTGTGTAGGGGCGAAATGCCAATGGATTTAGTATAATACACGTCGCGGGCTATTACTAGCCTCATAGGAATTACCCTAAACCGCTCTAAAACCATACTTATATTCACCACGGTATAAAACGGGAATGTATGGATGGAAAAATTATTTCTTTTTCACATCTTGAACGATCGATACTCGATGTCAAATGGGCCATAGTATTGCATCCATAGCTATATTATAGAATATAGTTAGCCCTGCAAACAAGGTGATGGACTCCATTGGTTTAATGCGTGGCAGCGCATAGCCATATCCCAGAAACAGCGTGGCAGCCAATGAGTTAAGATTGCTCAAGATGTTAAATGGGATCCTTAAAGCTTGGTTTACATGGTAGATGGCTCTATGTTGTCTCTCTCTCTCTCCCCTCATCTATCTCTCTCTCTCTCCCCTCATTTATCTCTCTTTCTCGCTCTCTCTCTCTCTCTCTCTCTCTCTCTCTCTCTCTCTCTCTCTCTCTCTCTCTCTCTCTCTCTCTCTCCTCCCCTACACAACACCTTCCTTGCATGTTGATTGCGGGCCTGTCTGTTCGTAGCGGCTCCATGGAATGCTGATGAGCTGGGGAAGCTGTCCATAAACCAACTCCATTCAGTCAATAGGACGGAGAATAAGAGCGGCCCTATGATGGATGGCTGCTCCCGTATGCTCTGCCTATTATCTTGTGTACAACTCTGTACAACGCTGCGTGTTATGGCGTTTATGATTGAAGTCACAGCGAGAGAGACTCTTGATCTGATGGCGGATTTGGTGGAAGGGCACTATTCCTGAGAAGTGAGTTAAACTGAACGTGACTTCTACAATGACCTGAAATGAGGAAAAATGTATTAGAACATTATTGATACAATTGACCTATTACCACATCAAAGCAGGCGTAACATGCTTACAATTAGGCAGTGCCAATAGTACACAGTTATTAGGCATTGGGCTGTGCTTTGTGACATCCATTTATTGGCTTGAATTGCATGGGCAAGAACTAGCAATGCCTTTCAGTTCATCTCATATCAATAGTGTTCTTTTTCATTTCTTAATTCATATTTACATTCAACTGTCAAATACAAGTACAATCCATATAGGAGTTTCACAGCGAGGAGTTTCACTGGAGTTTCACTGGGAGGAGTTTCACTGGTTTCACAGCGAAGAGTTTCACTGGAGTTTAACTGGGAGGAGTTTCACTGGAGTTTCACTGGGAGGAGTTTCACTGGAGTTTCACTGGGAGGAGTTTCACTGGGAGGAGTTTCACTGGGAGGAGTTTCACTGGGAGGAGTTTCACTGGGAGGAGTTTACTGGGAGGAGTTTCACTGGGAGGAGTTTACTGGGAGGAGTTTACTGGGAGGAGTTTCACTGGGAGGAGTTTACTGGGAGAGCATAACGCACACCAAGGTTCATGCCGTCTCCCCTCCTCACTGAACAGGCAGCTGGGTAGCACTGGCTCCTACCAAGCAGTAGGACAAATACAGGGTACCTGCAGGGTATCAAAAAAGTCTTAAAAAGTATTAAATACCCTCACCGGCTTCCCACCCAGAACACTGCCAACGTGTCCTTTGGAGCGTCGGACCGGGGGGGGGGGTTGAACCCCCAGACTTTATGTAACGAGGATCAGTCTTAGCACCGGTGCAGCTCAACCCCGGCCCGTGCATAACCCAGATTGACGTGAGCCACGGTGGACCACACAGGCAGAGTGAACCTGCTTCCCTCCACTGCTCCATTGTTCCTTCCCACACAGCAGAGCTCCCATACTGTACGGCCAGCCAAGCTTTCACTACTGGCCAAGTCAAATACGCTGCACGGCAGACAGCAGAGCAGCCTTCATTAGAGGCCTGCTGGTTCAATCAGAAAAAGGGGGGGGGGGGGGGGGGTACGTTGTTATTATTAGGCAGTGGGCGACTTTCAGATTTAACGAGGGCTGTATCAGACGGGTAAATTACACTTGATTTCACAAAATGCATTACTGTGTTTTATAGACGCATATGACTTGTTGACATCTAAAGGGGAATAGCAGGCAGGTTTAATTTACATTACATGAAATGTATTAAAACGTTTTAAAACCCTTCACTCCCCCTCAAATCGCATCAAATATCAGTTATGATGACTGGTGGATGCACTGTATTGTAGATGATGGATTGATATCTATTGCCTTGTAATGTAATGACTGTACTATCAAAATCACATGTCATGATGCAATATAATTATTGTGCATTGTACCTGTCAAATAAACATACAAACCATGCAATAAAAACGTAAAATGACCCCTCTGGTGATGGTTTAGCCCAGATCAGTTCACCAGCCAGGAACAGAAGCTGTAGCCTCAGAAGATCAATAGTTGCGCACACACACACACACACACACACACACACACACACACACACACACACACACACACACACACACACACACACACACACACACAGAGTGAGAGAGATGATAAATCAAACATCCTCAGCATACGATGACACTTTCCAGAAATGTGCTAATGCAGTGTATTTTCCCTCTTTGCGCCTCACGTCTACAGGTTTGAATCAATTTCTATCATACATTAAATATGCAGAGACAGTGTGTCTTAGATATCTACAGTACGTAGCAGGTTAAAAGCCTAGTGTCGTCACAGGATGTCAGGGAGGAGGAGAGGAGAGGACAAGGGGGAAGAGAGGAGAATATGAGGGAGAGGAGAGGACAAGACAGGAGGGTGGCTGAAGTATTACAGATGTCTCCGTCGGTCTGACTCATACATGCACATGTACGCATCATTTTGTTTCCACAGTTTGATGTTTGAGGAAAACGTTGATAAAATCGACATCACAAAATGTTTTAGAATGGACGCACACACACGCTGGCTCCATCACACCCGCAGGCCCCCCTTTGATGGTAGATGATGCCCCGTCTGGTTTGGCAGAGGGCTCACGCCAATACTCTTTCTGGGATCAGCATACTGGCCCCCACCATGTAGACACCTGGATCAAAACACAGCCTAAGGGAAGAGGGAGGTGTGTGTGTGTGTGCCTTGTGACGGTCTGTCTGTAATTTGGTTTGTGTGTACTTGTGTGCTATCGTGTCTGTCTTTATGCATGTTTGTGTGTATGTATGTACAGTATGCTATGCATATTTAATGTGTGTTTGTACGTGCTGTGCTTTATATGAATTAAGGGTTAAAAACGGAGACAGAGAGAGAGAGAGATGTTGCCAGGTCTGGTCCTGCCGCCGCGCTGCCAGCGTTTCAGACTCCCTTCACTGGAAGCCGAGTGTGAAACTTTGATGAGGAGTAATTTGCATCTCTGGACATCTATGAAGAGGTGCCCTTTGTTCCGTACCACCCAAAGCCTCGCCACGCCACAGCAATGTTCCCTCCATCTCTCCCCAATCTCTCTCTCTCTCTCCCCCCCCCCCCCCCCCCCATCTTTCTCTCCCTACCCTGGCACCTCTTCCAGGTTGCTCGGGCCAGTACTTCCCCGCAGGGTCATGTGACTGTGAGCACCTGCTGCGAGCGCCCTTTCATTAGCCCTCGCCCACCCCCACCACCCACCACCACTCTTTTCATCCGCGCCAGGGGCTAACACTCTCCCCTTCATACGGACGGTCATTAGACTGACAGACAGACGGATGCGTGCACACGCATACACTCACACGCATGTCACAATTCCGCTCTCCTTTTAGCGGCCATTTTGTGCCCGCTGGCCACCTGCGACGCCCGCGCTAACTCCCGCGCTAACATTGCTTTTTACGTCACGGGTCGTCTGTTTTTTATTGGGTTTTAGGGGAATAAATGTTGCAGATGAACACTTCCAAACAGTCCCTGAATATCTTTAACTGTGATTCTCTCTTGGATATTGGAGAAGAAGTGTGTGTGTGTGTGTGTGTGTGTGTGTGTGTGTGTGTGTGTGTGTGTGTGTGTGTGTGTGTGTGTGTGTTGCATGTGTGCATCTGTAGTGTGTGAGAGAGGAGGGAGCTGGATCCGAGAGGCGAGCGCTGGGGGAGGTATTTGTATTCCAATGGCCGTGGTATCCGTGGTTACAGCTAGGTGGCCAGGAAGCATGCGGGAGGAGGAAGTGGGGAGGCGGGGCCTCTGATACCCACACTGATTGAAAAAGCCACACAGCAAAGAGAGGTAGCAAAGAGAGGTAACTACAGGTCACTTCACTTCCACTATCTGTCCAGGGAGTCTAACTGTCCTGGTTTTGGAATTGTTTTTAGGAAAACGTAAGAATTGGGGAGAGAGGGGACACAGTGGGAGATCACTAGGGATCAGAATCCCTCCCCATATTCCACACAGCGGGCCGTTTTGCTCTTATGTCATGCTCGGGTTGGGTTCCTTTCCACCCAGTTCCCCACAATCAATTATGTCAATTATGTCTGCTGCTGCGGGCTCTCTTTTGCCGCGTTCTGCGAGTGTTTTGTCAGTGTGGAGTTAATATAATTTTGCAACACTTTCCCAGCATAGTATATAGAAATTACATTTACCAAAATGTGCATCAAAATTTGCATAAGATTTGCATCAAAAATAATTATTGGGTTGTGGCTAAGAGTTGATGAAGGGTGATATCATATCACTACTAATTAGACACTCGTATTAACCCCCCCTCCTTATAATGTCCTCCTTCCCGTCATTCTCTCTTTGATCACATTTAGCCAGTGGTTAGGATTCCAGAGAACAGTCTTGATGCCAGATTGTGGTGTTAAAGTTTGAGTTGACAATAATAATAATACACTTACTGTTCCACGACCACTGTGGTAAGTTCATTGTATTGCGTAACTGTCGCAGTGAAGCAGATCTTCAGCGCCGCAGTGAAAATGCAAATGTGGATTCCTTCAAATAAGGAGTAATTGGAGTCCTGCTGGGACTGCATACACTTCCTCTAAAGGGCTTATTCATGTAACAGATAAAAGTCTGACTGCATACACTTCCTCTAAAGGGCTTATTTATGTATCAGATAATGAGCTAGATAGAACGGAGGTAGGAAGAGGACTGTCGTCATCATATAGTTTAACCTTTATTTAACCAGGCAGGTCAATTAAGAACAAATTCTTATTTTTTTCAATGACGGCCTGGTGAGAGGACAAAAGGTCCCCTCAAAGGGTAACTGTTGAATCTAGAGGTTGTATGTATGGTTGTAACTAACTGTAACTGTCTTCTACTGCTCCCATGACTGCATATATGTCTGTGTCCACTGGAGGGCGCTATAGGCGGAGCTTCTACTGTCTACGCCTTGGGAGTATATAAGCCTTGGTTCCCTCCTTCTCTTTCTTCTTCCCACACATGCCTCTCCCGGAGAGGAGATCACATGAGCTGCTGTGTTATGAGTCAATGTGAATGAATAAACCGCTGCCAGCAGAGTAAGGCCAAAGATAGAAACCATGCCTCTTGTACATATTATTGTCGCCCCATAGCCAATTCTGTTAACAGGTTATGGGCCCAGATCTCGCAGGGGCGAAATAATAAGGGTAGCTAGTAGGGATGCACGATATTGATTTTTTGACACCGATACCGATAACTTTATGCTCCTCAAGCCGATACCGATACCGATAACCGATATTTATTGTATTATAATATTTTTTTTAACTGTATATAATATATATATATATATATATTTTTTTTTTATCAAATTTTTTTTTTTGTGTGAGTATTTATAAGCTCCGACATCATCGGTACTGCTATCGGTACTCGAGAAATTATGGAGGTTTTTTTTGAGGAATTTAAACGTCGCAAACTAATCTTGTTGGCAGTTGTCTGCGCGGGGAGCTCTGTGCTCTGTGCTCTCTGCCTGCAGTGTGCTCTCTCCTCTCTTCCCCTCCCACACACACACACTCACTCACTCACACACACACAGGCTACAGACAGCTCTGCTCTCATAATGGCGGACAGAACGAAATGTTCAAAAGTCTGGGTCTATTTTACTAAAGTCGATCTATCTATCTCTCCTCCCTCGGTCTCTCTCTGCCTGCGCGAGCGGGCTGTGCTCTTACACACACTCACTCTCTCACACACACACACACACACAGGTGCTGCCGAGTAGACAGCTCTGCTCTCGACTGTGTGTGTGTGTGTGTGTGTGTGTGTGTGTGTGTGTGTGTGTGTGTGTGTGTGTGTGTGTGTGTGTGTGTGTGTGTGTGTGTGTGTGTGTGTGTGTGTGTGTGTGTGTGTGTGTGTGTGTGTGTGTGTGTGTGTGTGTGTGTGTGTGTGTGTGTGTGTGTGTGTGTGTGTGTGTGTGTGTGTGTGTGTGTGTGTGTGTGTGTGTGTGTGTGTGTGTGTGTGTGTGTGTGTGTGTGTGTGTGTGTGTGTGTGTGAGCACAGCCCCCTCGCGCAGGCAGAGAGAGACCGAGGGAGGAGAGATAGAAAACGGCCAACAAGATTAGTTTGCGACGTTTAAATTCCTCAAAAAAAGCCTGGGTCTATTTTACTAAAGTCGATGCTGACAACGCTCGTTGCCACAAGTGCAACAAGACATTTGCCAGTAATGTATAAGTGCTGGTACTTGTCAATGTGGCTGGCGGGGAGATAACGTTAGCTCCGAGTAGAGTAATGGCTGACAATCCGGAGGTAAATAAACGAACGAGAGCTTCTGATTGGTGGTAAGAAGAAGAGGTGGGTGCAAGCCGTGGGACGTAATTGGCAGATCGACTGTCTGTCTCCGAATGTAACGTGACTACGTCACAGCCAAGAAAGGGAGCGCTGGATTTGTGAAAAACTCCCTGTTCCTAAACCACACGCTATCAGTTTTACCACAGTACTGGCAAAACGGGAGGAGGCTATAATAAAAACAAACGCCCTTCATCCAAATCCACCCACACCGGATTTCTTTTAACCAAAAAATGTATTATATGTTATCGGAGCTATCAATAACGTTATCGAGTTTATCGGGATGACGTCATAATTGCTGATATCGGCCCGATAATTATCGGCCCGATAATTATCGTGCATCCCTAGTAGCTAGCTTAGCTGAAGTGTAGGCCAGAGTAGCACCGGGAGTACCGCGTGGCTAAATACTAGGCCAACGGAGCTTAAGCTACACCTACCACCAAGAAGGAGGATGGCGACCAAGGGAAGGAGCAAATGGCCCTCATTTAATGGAAAAGCGGAGGGATATGAGCTCTGGGAAGAGCGCATGCTATGTTGTATGCACGGCGCGGGACTCAAGGCGGTGATCCTGGTGGCCCCCGCGGGGCCACTGACGGTGGAGGACCAAGCCCAAGACGACAAGCTTAATGCGGATGCATACTGTGAGTTGGCGCCGCTGCTCGACGATACGAGCTTGGGGCTAATATTCGGCGACACGAATGACAAAGGCCGAGAAAGCCTGGGAGTGTTGAGGGAGCATTACATCGGACGGGGAAGGCCCCGAGTAGTGTCCCTCTACGTAACGTTAACGGCTCTGAAGAAGGGGCACACAGAGACGATGACAGAATACATCATCCGAGCTGAGCAGATCATGACGGCGCTCAAGAGTGCAGGAGAGGCACCAGGTGAGGGGCTAATGATGGCGATGGTGATAAGAGGACTACCGGAGTTGTACAGGCCGTTCGCGCCACTGGTTACCCACGGTTCAACGGACATGACATTGGGGCAGTTCAAAGCCAAGCTGCGGAACTTTGAGGCCTCAGAGGATATCCACCCAGACGCCGCGAAAGCGGGGGGGGATAGCACTGAAAGCCCGAGCGACACCGAGGGAGAAGGCCCGGCCCACGACAGAGCTGACGTGTTGGCGATGCGGAGAGAATGGGCATCGGAGGGATAACTGCAACAAGGCGGTCTGGTGCAACTTCTGCAGATCATCGGGGCACACAGACAAAGAGTGCCGAAAGAAACGAGACCAGAGCGCCCGATACGCACATGGGCAAGATGTCGGCCATAGACGAGGCGGCGCCCATGGACAAGATGGCGGCGACGGACGAGGTCGAGGCTACGGACAAGATGGCGGCGATGGACAAGATCGCGGCCGTGGCCAAGATGGCGACTGTGGACGAGATGGCGACTACAGACAAGATGGCGGCGACGGAGATCGTGAGACGAGTCGAGATGATGCCCGGAGAGCGGCAGGACGAGAGGACTTCGTTTTTGGGGCGTGGACTACGGGCGTCACCCGGCCAACGCAGCACCGGCAGTTCCCGAGGAGGGGACTGATCGTGGACACAGGTGCGTCGTCCCACATCATCAACGACAGGAACAGTTTCAAGAACTTCAATAAATCCTTCGAGCCGGAGGGACACAGCATGGAGCTGGCAGACGGTAAGCGCACCTACGGGTTGGCGCAAGGGAGAGGAGACGCACAGGTACGCCTTATAGACAGTAAGGGATGCCGGTGTACAGTGACGTTAAAGGACGCTCTATATATACCCTCATTCCCACAAGAACTATTCTCAGTAAAATCTGCTACTGCTAACGGCACCGAAGTGTTCTTCAGTCAAGGTAAAGATGTTCTTGTAGAACGAGATGGTACGCGGTTTAACATCAACGTATATGGGAGAATGTATTACCTACAAACGGAGTGCAATAATAATGACAAATGTAATGTGACTGTCAGTCATGACATCCAGACGTGGCATGAAATTACGGGTCATTGTAATCACGAGGATTTACTAAAGCTACAAGCAGTGACAGACGGTATGCACATTAAAGGTGAAAAGCATAGACCTGACAAAGAATGTGAAGTTTGCATAAGGGGGAAGTTTACTCGAATAAGGAACAGGGACCACACGGAGAAGGTAAAGAGACCACTGGAGCTAGTTAACACCGACCTAGCCGGCCCAGTAAGGAACGAGTCCATAGGTGGCTTTAACTATGTACAGTCCTTTACAGATGTGGGTACAGGCGTAGTGTTCGTCTATTTCCTTAAAGCAAAGAGTGATGCACTATAAGCCACGGAAAAGTTCCTTGCCGATGTAGCCCCCTATGGGGACGTAAAATGTTTGAGGTCAGACAACGGGACCGAGTTTACAAACAGAGATCCAATCACTGCTGAGAAAGAACAGGATCAGACACGAGACGTTATGTCCCTACTCCCCACATCAGAACGGGGTAGCAGAGAGGGAATGGCGCACCCTTTTTGAAATGGCCAGGTGTAAGCTAGACGATAGTAACATACCGAAGAGCCTGTGGCATTACGCGGTACAAGAAGCCGCTTACAGGTGTTTTAATAAACACACGGGCACTACCCCATATACAGCAATGACTGGGAAAAGATGTAATCTAGCCAGAATGCACAAATTCGGATCAGTGTGCTATGCTTACCAGCAGGACAGAGGCAAGTTTGAGTCCAGATGTGAAATAGGGCTCTTTGTAGGACACGACAGAGGGAGCCCAGCACTCCTAGTCTACTATCCCAGTAAAGGGAAGGTGCAAAAGCACAGACTAGTGAAATTTGTCATCAAGATAAACGTGCGAAATCGAGACACAGACAGAGGAGCCATGGCTGGACTCCGGGGTAAGGTATGGAGGGACAGAGACACCACAGCCTAGCGTACTGAGCACAGGCGTGCAAGCAGACAGCCAGCCATCCCCAGAGGGCGATGACGAGGAGCACCCGAGGGTGACGTCAAGTGCCCCAAGCAGTGGGAGGTATCCCTCAAGGGAACACAAACCCCCAAACTATCTGATAGATTATGCCCGGAGAGGAAGTGACGAGGATGACAGTACACTCGCCAATATTGATTACTGCTACAGAGTGGTGTGTGGCGTGCCTCAGTCTTTTAAGGAAGCCATAATGTCCCCAGAGTCGAGTAAGTGGGAGAGAGCGATGGACGAGGACAACCACACTTTACCCTCACAAAATTGCCAGAGGGCAGACAGACAGTGGGAGGGAAATGGGTGCACTCGATCAAGGAAGGGATCGAAGGCCACGAAAAGTACAAAGCGAGATTTGTAGCTAAAGTCAGAGGGAGGGGATAGACTATGGTGAAACATTTTCCCCCACCGCCAACCTGACCAGTGTAAGGGTAGTGGTTCAGAAAGCAGCCGAGGACAATCTGATTTTACATCAGATGGATGTGAAGACAGCCTATCTGCACGCACCCATAGATAAGGAGATATATATGGAACAACCTGAAGGTTACGAAAAGAAAGGGGGAAAGCTAGTGTGCAAGCTAGAAAAATCCATTTACGGCCTGAAACAGTCTGGGCGAAATTGGAACGAGATGCTTCACACATGCCTCATCGAGGATCACTTCCTACAGAATCCAGTAGACCCCTGTGTTTACTCAAGGGAGTCAAAAGAGTCAGGAAAAGTGATAATCGTAATTTGGGTGGATGATTTGATCATCGCAGGAACCTAGATCAGGTGAAAGGTATGCTCTCCACCAGATTCAAAATGAAAGACCTTGGCAGGTTAAAGCATATCCTAGGCATGGACTTTAACAGTCCATGTTACTGTTAACAGTAACAAACACATTTTAATAAAATAGAAAAGAGACTGATGGTACAGGTGCAGCTCGATGAATTAGAATACCGTGGAAAAGTTATTTTATTTCAGTAATTCAATTCAAAAAGCAAAACTCTCGTAGATTATAGATTCATTACACACAAAGTGAAATATTTCAAGCCTTTATTTGTTTTAATTTTGATGATTATGTCCTACAGCTCATGAAAGCCAAAAATTCTGTATCACCAATAAAAAATAAAAAATAGATGTATTTTTCTTTTGTATATAGAAATGTCGGCCTTCTGAAAAGTATGTTCATGTATGTTCACTCAGTACTTGGTTGGGGCTCCTTTTGCACAAATTACTGCATCAATACAGCTAAATATATAGACTTTTCCACGATATTCTAATTTATTGAGCTGTACCTGTACATCACAAAGGTAAGGGAGATAATTAAAACATGCATCAAACAAACAGCCAAATAAAATTACAGAGGGGCATACATGAAACGGTCAAATGACACGTAAACAGCTGGTTGAGTTGCAGGTAGGGCTGTACCGAATGTAATTTTTTAACATTCGAAGCTTCGATTGAAGTATTCGAACGAAGCTTCGAATGTCTATAAAAAAACAATCACTTTTTTATTTTTTATAAACTAAATCCTCAATTTGAATAAAGTGATTAATCTGATTAAATTTGTATTTTTTTAAAAATTAAATCAACTTTCTTTAATGAATATAACTCATCAGTTTCGTCAACATAAATAATCACGGCACGGTTGGTATGAAAGTGATGGTGACGTCTTATAGTATAATATTATAATATTAGTGTAGCCTAATCTTTAACTGCAACTGTGAAGAAAACCCCCATTGGTTTAAACAGATTGAATAGACACACAAAAAATATTAAAATTTTATATTTTTTTTTATAAAAAATTCGAATGTTGATTTAGAATTCAAATGTCAACATTATGATCGAAGCTTCGAAGCATTCGGTACAGCCCTAGTTGCAGGTATGCGTAAACAGCTCTGCGATAGAGTCCTTAAAAGTAGTGAGGGGGATCAATTTGTCATGTTGAACCCGCCTGCAAACATTTATGAATTATGCTTAACAGTCAGTCAACCGCCAGCCCCCCCAATATAAAACCCCTTGATTCAGAGTTGTGATGTCATGAGATGATGTCAGACAGACCCGCTCATCAGACCAGCTTCCAGAGCCTGTGATTCATAAGCAGCAACCAAACCTCAGACAAATGTTTTGTTTAGTTTTGCTCCCTTCTCTTCCTGCCCCTAATGTTCCCAAATCATGCGCCTTTGTAGGCCAATCAAAAGGGCTTAGTCATTGTGTAATGTCTTTGCCCAGTCGGAGATGATGGGACATGTAGTCCTGAGAGGGATTAGCCGAGGACCATGATTACACTGATGGCACTGGCTGAAGAAATTAGGTTTTTGTAATGCGTGTACTTCAATAATTCAGCGTGATTATCCAAAATGGCTATCCACTTCCATTCATTCAGACGCGTGAGTTAAAACAAAGAACTTGTTGGCCCCCTTCTCGTTGCAATCAGCGTTCGTCTGGGAGTGCTTTCGGAGCAGATGCTCCTTGGCTACAACAGTAGTCAATAATTTTCGTCATCAGCGGGGACTGGTCCGTTCAGGGCCGCTTACAACCGGTCACTTGTGGGAACGGCTTGTCAAATGACTCTCCAGGATATTTCGTCTTGTAACTCGAGACCCGAAGCATGCAATAGGTTGAGTGTGATGACGATTGAAGGGCGTCAAATTCAACATTCCAACGATGTATTGTTTGTAATGGCAAAAAATGCAGCCCGGAGCCGACTGATGAGGGCAAAATACCCCAAATCTCAGTTCATCATTGTTGGTGAAAATGTTGCATTAGCTTGGTTTCTATCGAAGGGCCAAACTGGGCTAGCCGGGGCTTAGGGTACCACAACACAACCGGGACCAGCTAGAACTCACTCATAAACGTGATTTCTACTGCCGGCGCAGTGGCACTTTCAACCGAAACATTGTAAATGGACCCACGTTTATTTCTTATTGCAATGTTTGCTCATGCAATGACATACATGATACACCTGGACATAGAGCCATATGAAATCCGTTTTTAATCTTTTTCCAAATTCCATTAAATTTTTTCCAAATTCCGTTTTTTTCCGTTTTTTATATTTCAGAATTCTGTATTTTGCTTTGTACGCTCATTTTACCATCAGAAATAGTGTCTAATAAGTGGGAATGAATAAATGTCCACAATTTATAACAAGATATAACAGTCCATTTAATAGGGCTGTCTTAAATACTTCGAAGCTTCGAAGCTTCGTTCGATGGGCATGGGATTCAAATATGAAAATAAAATTCGATTATAAAAAAAATATATATATAATAATTATATATATTTTTGCAAAATCAACTCTGCCTCTCTTTGTTAACTACAACAAGCAATGCTGTTTGTTATTTAAGATGAGGGCGGACTCGGCACTGACAGATTTGTGTTCATTGTGCTGCTTTTATAAAGCCTCAAATGACGGTTTACAATATTTCATGAAAGCAAAGTGTTTTGTTTGTCTAAGATTTAAAAAGGTTTCAACTTTACAGCACTGACAAAGTTGAACAAAGTGCTATACAAGTCCCCCCTTTTTTTATAGTTGATTCCATTTTTATTGCTCAATTCCGCGATTCCGTCCACGATTCCGTGATCGCGGATTCCATATGGCTCTACCTGGACACAACCTGTTCCCTAACACCAGACTTCCAGCTAAACCATCTATAGCCATCTAAGCTTGCAAGGATTACATCATTCAAATCATGAAACACTTAATTCAATGTACTTGTATGAAATATTTTTAGTTGGGCTAGGAACTAGAGACTAGGGGCCAGGGACTAGAGACCAGGGACTAGGGGCCAGGGACTAGAGACCAGGGGTCAGAGGCTAGGGATCAGGGACTAGGGGCTAGGGCGCCAGAGACTAGGGGCTAGGGGCCAGGGGCTAGAGACCAGGGACTAGGGCCTAAAGGCCAGAGACTAGGGGCTAGAGACTAGGGTTTAGGGACCAGGGCTGGCGGCGTTGTAGAAAAACACCATCAGCCTGTATTGGGAACTAATAGCATCCACCCAACATTCAGTACACAAGCCCCAACAGTGGTTTCATCTAGGGGCTGGAAAAGAGTAATGGATGAAACGAGTCAAGACCTTCCTGAAGGCCTCCTCGCATCCCGGAGTCTCGGAGAGGCGTCTCTCAGGGGGTCCGGTGGATCTGCACTCAATTGAATTGGCAATCTTGGCTTGGGGATCCAATCATCGGTTTTCTAGGCGACTGTGACCATGGGCACAAGTCTAGTAGTAAACAAAGCCCTTGAAGCCTGAGTGGCACTGCCACGTCTTGACGGCTGCTCATGATATCCGAGGAGGAGGAGGAGGAGGAGGAGGAGGGCAGGCAAAAGGAAAATGTAGTTGTACTGCACATGTTATAACGCACACTCATTCCAACCTACAGCATCCATTATGGATGGGTGGATAGATGGATGGATAGACGGACACACACACTCACTCACTCGCACAGGCAGAGCCTACAGGTATTCATTCCACTTTAGTCTCGGAATGGCAGGTTGTTTTTTTCGCCGTGTGTCTAGTGGTCTCCCGGTGGGAGCAGGTTGTTTACTCAGAGCCCAGACCAGCGCTTCTTTCACCCAATAGGTGTTTTTATTTAGCTTTCTAATCAGCCTTCTCAAACAAAGAAGACAAAGGGAAAGGACATGTGGACATTTGCCAACGGGAGGGAGGGAGGGAGGGTGGGAGGGAGGGAGGATGGGTGGGTGAGAGGTAGGGAGGGAGGGAGGGTGGGAGGGAGGATGGGTGGGTGAGAGGTAGGGAGCGAGGGAGGGAGGGTGCGAGCAAGCGAGGGAGGGTGGGTGAGAGGGAGGGTTCGAGGGTGGGAGGGAGGGAGGGCGGGTGGGTGAGAGGTAGGGAGCGAGGGAGTGAGGGTGCGAGCAAGCAAGTGAGGGTGCGAGGGAGGGTGGGTGAGAGGGAGGGAGGGAGGGTGGGTGCGACTGAGGGAGGGTGGGAATTGGTGAGAGGGATAGAGAGAGAGGTGGGAAGGGGTTGAGGAGGGATGAGGAGGAGCAAAAGCGAGATGGCAGAGAGAGAGTGAGCGAGAGAGAGATGGAGGGAGGGAGATAAAGGGACAGGGCGGGGACGAGGAGCGGGAGAACAAGTAAGCGTGGCGCGTGAGACAAAGGCGGGAGGCTGTTGTACGGCGTTGGTGTGTGCTGCCGACAGCGCAGTGGAGCGGAGGTGGGGTCAGTCTGTCACAAAGGAGATGATGACGTGCCGTCTGCTGCGCCGCCACTAGAGAGCCTCAGGCAGCCCCGCGCAGGAAGCAGCAGGTTGGAGAACGCTGTTGATCCTCCCTACGTATTCTGCTTCATTCACTCTTTTCAACCAAGTACACGCATGCCAACACACACACACACACACACACACACACACACACACACACACACACACACACACACACACACACACACACACACACACACACACACACACACACGTGCATGCATACACAAAACCATGTACACTGTACACACACAAAATGTATTCAAATAGCCGGGGCATAAACAACATGCAAAGAGTCGACACATGTGCAGGAATGCAGACACACACACACACGCATGCACGCACACACAAATGCACACAGCAAATCGGGTGACCTTTGCGGGTCTGTTTTGTAATTTAAATGAACTCCTTTTTTTGCGTGTCAGCAGCAAGAGAAACCTGTCCCAGTCCTTTGTCTGGGAGGCTTGGTGGAGCTTTGCTTTGTCGCCTCATAGTATGCAACCCCCCCCATACACACACACACACACACACACACACACACTGCCTCCCGCATTCTACACTTTACCCCTCCCTTCAGCAAGTGCTGATTTTTGATAATAAGCCCAACAGTAATTTGTCATCTGGGGACTAAAGCAAAAGCCCACTGCTGTGTGTGTGCGTGTGTGTGTGTCTCCGTGTCTGCGGATGGAGAGTTGAATGGCGTTGGGGGGAAGCAGGGGGGGGGGGGGGGGGGGGGGGGCGGGGGAGAGGGAATTGGGGGAATTAGCCGAATCGCAGCGAGCATCCATTCATCCAACCAGCAGGGGCGTTGGTTTCCAGTGAAAGGCTTCTTATGGGGAATTCTTGTACCTCCCCTGTCGCCTCCGTCACTCCCAGTCACTCTGTGAAACAGTAATCACAGAACAGATTTTGTGAAGTGTTCATCTGGGCGTGCTCTGATGTGTTCAGAATGTGTGATCGTTCCTCTTGATTGGGGTAATAATTATCGAGGTTATTAATTGTATGGGGCGATTATGGGTGTTGTTAGAAAATGTTGCTGATTAATGTAATTAATCTTATTTTTTTATTATTAATATTTGTGGTGTTATTAGGCGTTTCTGGATGGCAGACATTCACACTCGCACACATTGTAGCCTAGTCTTAGTAAACACAGGTATAGCGGTGTATAGGTAAATAAATACACACACACACACACACACACACACACACACACACACACACTGTATACTAGGGCTGACCTTCAAATATTTATTTTGGAATTCGAAGCTTCGGGGCCGAGATTCGATTTTAATTCGAAGCTTCGAGCTTAAAAAAAGAAATTATCTTTTTTTTTGGGACTTGTACAGCACTTTGTTCAACTTTGTTACTGCTGTAAAGTTTAAACCTTTTTAAATATTAGACAAACAAAACACAAGTCCGACCTCATCTTAAATAACAAACGGCATTGCTTGTTGTAGTTAACAAAGAGAGGCAGAGTTGATTTTGCTTTAATTATAAAATTAATAATATAATAACGGCCTGGAGTCTGGACTATTAATTGGGGCGACAGTGACTGGGGAGGTAGAGCAGTCGTCTGATAATCCGGAGGTTCCTGGTTCGATTCCCACTCCTCCCGGGAAGCGTGTCGAAGTGTCCTTGAGCAAGATACTTAACTCCTAACTGCTCATGATGAGCAGGTTAGCACCTTGCATGGTTGCCGCCGCCGTCGGTGTGTGAATGGGTGAGTGAATGGGTAGAATGTGAGTAACAAATTGTAAAGCGCTTTGGATAAAAGCTGTTATATAAATGCAGCCATTTACCATTTATTTACCATGTAATTGAAGTTTTACAGTCTTCTCCCCAAGGGCTGCTCCCAGTTTGATTGATTGATTGATTGAAAATGTTAACAGATTGCAGAATGGGTACAATAAAGTACGGCTCAATACACACAATTGTTAAGGGGATGCAGACCAGAGAAAGACTTTCGTCTTGTTTACATCAGGGTCCCCCATTTTCAATTCATAACATTTATAATAACATACACAACGACATACAGATATACAGTACTGTTACATCCAGACATTTATGACATACAAGATATATAAATATACAGTACTGTTTATTTACAGACAGAGTTTCTAAAAGGGAATATACTGTACATTTGAGGTGGAAGAAACTGACATTGGAGATCTAGTGTCTAGTAACTGACCTTTAATGAAGTGAAAATAATCATACATTCAGAGGAGATAAAATGGTTGGATTAAACAGCAGGACAATTAGTAAACAATTAGTTCAACACTGAAGAACAGCAGAGAATACCGTAGTACATTGCTTCATCGTGTGTGTGTGTGTGTGGTTGCATGCCTGTGTGTATCTGTGTTTGGGGGAGGGGTAGTGTTGTAGTAGGAAATGGACTGGCAGTAATAGTATAATAGGGACAGTGGGGGTGAAGGGGGTAACATCTCCTCTGGGCCAGTTGATGGTTCCATTCGAGTCTATAGCCAGACCCCCCATGGGGAGATTACAGATATCATCGTCGGATGAAAACCACACATCTCATCTTGTATTATATATATATATATCAGTTCTTCAGGAGTGGATGTAATTGGCATGGTTGTCTTGATTCATGCATTCGCGAGGCGATTATCCTCTTGGTTCTGAGTGGCTCACCGCCACATGGTCCGAAGGCTCATTCTCCATACGTTACACTATTGCATCTTTCAGTTTAATAAAAGAAAATAGAAAATCTAACAAATACAGTTAATGTAGCTGGGCATATGGTATGTTGTTCAGCGTATACAGGGGATGTACAGTAGGATGTGGATGGTAAGATATGGGTCTGTCAGCCAGTAGGTCAGCCAGTAGGTCAGCCAGGGGAGTGATCGCTGATATCATTAAAACGATGACCCTGTCTGGGTGACTGAGCCTCCTTCCCCTGAGCATCCCAGGGAGACATGAATGTGTGTGTGTGTGGGGGGGGGAGGGGAGGAAGCGAGTGTGTGTATTACGGAAAAGGGAGAGGGGGAGGGCTAAGGGCCCATGTTTGAGTGCATTGGCTAAGTGGGGAGTGGTGATGGAGAGTGTACTTTATCAGTATTGGCTGAACGGGATTGGTGGATGATGAGGAGGGGTATGTGTGTTGGTGGGAGGTGGTATCTATGTTTAAAATGTTTAATAAATTAATATGTGTCATATCTGAGCTGGATATGAGGTTGGAGAGGTATGTGTGTGTCTGGTGTCGGTGTCTGAATGTATAATAAATGAATGCAGGTCAGCTGGTCTGTGAACCGGATGTCACGTGGGTGTGGGGGTGGGTGGGTGGGTGGTATTCTCAGTACATATGTCGGCTCTAATGAGAGAAGCTATGACCTTATGGTCCACAGACACATGAGCACTGTCATAGAGCAGAATACTCTCATCACTGTCACACACATAAACACACGCACACACACACACGCATTAACACACACATACATACGATTACATGCATGTGTTATTATGTGTGTGCACAAGATATTATGCATGTGTGTGGACATGTGCATGTTATATTATGAATGTTTGTTTATGTCTGTCTGTATACTTGCACACAAACAAACACGCCATTCTTAAACACAACTGCAATGCTACTTCCTTTTTTCTGCAGTGTATAGACACGCACACAAAATCACACACTGTTTGATCCTTTAATTATGTTGTCTTTGCAGTGCACAAGGTACACACGCACACGCACACACACACTATGTGTGTGTGTATATATATATGTGTATCTATATGTGTATCTATATAATGTCCTTAATGCCTGGTCATCAATTTTAATATTAGGTTATCTCTACTAATTCCTGATGAGCTGACTATGCTAATATAAGGTTTTTATCCGACAGGAGCAAAATATTCATTGGATAGACATAATCCCTTGGACGTGACTGCATTAGATGCTTTCTCAACAAAACACTGGTAGAGCCTTTCACTACTTGAGTCAATAATTATTACTGATATAATGACAAACTCTTCCAAAACAGGACACATTCACATATGTGTAAATGCTTTTTTTAATGCAGAGCAGCAGACAAAGAAATGAATGCATTTCAGATAAAAAGGGGCCATGAAGAAATAATGTTTTTGTTCCTTTATTGTTTTATTGTGGATCCTCATTAGTCTACACCAAAGTGAGACTACTCTTCCTGGGGTCCAAACATAAAAAATACAAACACACACAAAAAAGTAAAATAAAAATATAAAACCACAAACATTGAAGTACTCACAAGAAAACATCACAACGAACAAAACAGTGAATAAAAGCTCACTCAATATTCATAAGTTAGATATCACAATTCTCAACCATAAAATACAAATTACATATTCAGTCCATAAGAACAAAACGGATTAAAATCATATATATGATTTTAACTCATATTATAGCATAACTTTTCTCAACCCTAACCCACACACTCCCATGCAATTTTATCCTGCCCCCTCCCTCTTGTATCTCTTCTTGTGCTCCTCTGTCCCTGGTGTGCTATACTGTACTTTGTGCTCCCCTTTCCGCTTGTCCTATTTTTTGAATGTACTGTCCTGTCCTGTTGTGCCTTTTTGTATTTGTGTATTTTATAGGACATTGATTTTATGCTTTGACTGTACTGTACAGCACTTTGGTTGGCTCTCGAGCTTTTAAATGTGCTCTATAAATAAATTACTTGACTTGACTCAAGTCACTGATCACCTTTATATTTCCATACTAATTTCCATAATAAGTCAATGACCAAAATGTAACTCATTATTCATGAGCGCAATTTTAAACTTTTTAAACATACATTTAATTTGTTCCTTACCATAGTTATATTTCTGGGTATTTATTCCAATAAGAAACTGCTCTATACATTACCGTCTTTTTCAGAGCATTTGTTTTTGGTAGAGGTAAATTAAAGCATGAATCTAATGCTTGCCTTGTGCTATATCCATGTCTCATATTAGTTGGGTACAGTTGTGAGTGCAAACCCTCCGGTTTCCCAGTATTACAGATATTAAACAAAAAAGTTACCAGGCTACATGCCATCCTCTGTTCCACTGTCATCCAGGTCAGCGCGGCATGCATCACTCCAACACTACTCCTCACAGAGCAGCGCAGATCGAGGCGTGCCGCCCTGTTCTGAGCTACAGTAACTGGAGTTTGTTCAGATCAAGCCTAGAGGCGTTAGACCATAGTAGGACAGTAGTCCAGGCGGGATAAGACCAAAGATTGTAGTACAAGCTTTGCTGTACCATTAGTCAACAGATTTCTACACCTTCTGATCATTGAAGTACCACAGCTCATCTTAGCCACCATATTGCTAATGTGTTTCGACCAAGAAAGTGTTTCATCTATTACAACACCCAGCAGTTTTGCCTCACTGACCTGTTCGACAGCACAGTTCAGAACTAGATTTAATTTAGGATTTGATCTAGATGTATTTTGAGGCTATCATTATACTCTTGGTTTTTGCAACATTTAACTTTAACTTATTTTCACTTACCCAGTTGGAAATTAGCACTATCTCATCTTGCAATAACCTATTAACAGACTCAGATTGTTCCGCCGCTACATACACGGTAGTATCATCTGCATAGATCTCCATTGATGCATTATTACGAAGATTGCATACAATAAGTGGTCCAGGCAACTCCCTTGGGGCACTCCGGCATGGAGTTCCCTCATCTCCGATAGTGTGCCATTAAACATCACGCATTGTAGTCTATTAAGTAAGTATTTTATTTTTTTTTTTAATCTTTTTCCCCTTCCATTTTCCTCCGATTTTCTCCCATCCCAATGTTAGTCGTATGCCAATTCTCAATCCCTTCCTGGTCGCTGCGCACTTACCCCCCACAGTCAGATCATCTGGGAGAGTGGAGGCTATCACGTGCTTCCTCCGACACACGTCCAGCCAATCAACCGCTTCTTTTCACCTGGCAGCGCGGATCCTCCCTGAGAGGGCGTAGCGTGTGGAAGGATCACACTATCCCACTCAGGTCCTATCCGCGATTAGCAGGCGCCCCGACCGAACTGTAGGAGTCGCTGTTTACAACGACCCGGACCCACCCCGCCAGCTTCTCCCACCCTCTAATACAGCCAATTGTATTAGTGTGAACGGCCAGCCAAGCTGGTGACAACCCCGGAGCTGTGAGCCGGATTCGAACAGGCGAATCCAGCTCACAGCTTCTGGGTTGGTGACGAACGCAATCTCCGCTACGCCACCTAACCGCTTAAGTAAGTAATTCTCTAACAACTTAATAGCACTTTCATTGAATTTATAAGCTGAAAGTTTCATGAGCAGAAGATCATGATCTATAATGTTGAATGCAGCGCTAAAATCCAGAAGCACAGCATCCACCATTGACTTCCTATCAATATGTGTAAGCCAGTTATCAGTCAGCGATGTGAGTGCTGTGTTTGTGGAGTAGCCAGCTTTGTATGTGTGTTGGTGATCTGAATAAATTCTGTTCCCATCAAAATAAGCTTGTACCTTTTTGTAATCTTTTCCATTAATTTACTCAAGGCAGGCAATATGCTCAGAGGTCTACTATTTACTCCTGTGAAGGCCTCCCTACTGTTTTTTGACAGCGGAGTGACCTTCACAATCTTCCAGGACTGTGGAAAAATACCATTCTCAAAACCTAAGTTGAAAATGTGACATAAAGGCTTGGCCACAAACGAACCCGCTAGCTGTAATAATCTACCATCAATATTGTCATAGCCGCATGGCTTGCCATTTTTCATGCTTGACAAGAGTGTGTCCACCTCTTTGACACTTATCTTCATGAATTCAAAGCTACACTCCTTTTCCTTCATAATTAAATTTTTTATTATTGATTCAGAGAGTTCCCCATACACAGATCCCATCTGACTTCTAATTGTGTCCACTTTATTAATAAAGAAGTTATTAAAGTAATTGGCTATTTCCACAGGTTTTATAATAAACTTTCCCTCCACTTCTATGAAGGAAGGTGTCCTGGTGAATTTATCCCTTTGACTGCTGCTTTGCATAAAAAACAACAATATTTAAACACATTTGCAGATATTCCTTATTTTTTCATGCTGTATGTCAAAGACTCTTGGGGTCATGGTTTTCGGTACGGTTCAGTGGGAAGAAAGAAAATCTATTGCTAATTCAAATAGTATTTGGTAGGGGTGTAACGATGCAACCTCACAACGATTCGATTCGATTACGATTATTCAGGCTACGATTCAATGCATCATGAAATCTCTTCATTTGACCACGATTCGATTAATTTTTGATTACTTTTCTGTGTTTTTATCCTTTTGATAATGGTGGGCCTTATATGTATACTTATGTTTAAATTTATTATCAATAAATATCTCAATAAATATCTCTATCTATCTCTATATCTATCTATATCTCTATCTCTATCTATAGTAGCTAGTAAGATAACCACTAAGCTAGCTAACGTTAGCTAGCGTTGGTACTTTATGTTGTTCATGTTGTCTAGTATACAGAATATGCTGTTGTCACGAGTTTCTGCAGCTCCTGTCACTCAGGTGCTCTGGTATAGCCTATAAAGATCAGTAGCTACAACACTCACGCATGCATTTTTCAACAATGGGGAGTCAGTCCGTCAGCGACATTGGGTCATAGGTCATATAGGGCCAGCACTCTCCGTTTCTGGCCAAAAAAAAGCTACCCCATCTCTGCTTCTTCTCCTTTCCACACTCGCACAAGTGCTCTCTTTTGTTCTCTGGTCTAATTAGTAGTCATAATAACGAGGGTGTATGTGTGATGAGTCAAAGACAAATCTCTCCCACGGGAACAATAAAAGTACATATTTTCTCATCTTAATTAGCGTGTGAAGATAGCAGATATGTAACAATAGGCTACTCGTCTTCAAATATCTTTTTTTTATAAATTAGAAAAGCGTAATGAAATTAATTATTTTTTCTTTCTTTCTTTCTTTCTTTCTTTCTTTCTTTCTTTCTTTCTTTCTTTCTTTCTTTCTTTCTTTCTTTCTTTCTTTCTTTCTTTCTTTCTTTCTTTCTTTCTTTCTTTCTTTCTTTCTTTCTTTCTTTCTTTCTTTCTTTCTTTCTTTCTTTCTTTCTTTCTTTCTTTCTTTCTTTCTTTCTTCTTGAATTCAAAGTTGTAAGCTATATTATGGTATATGTGATTGACACAGTTATCGGGATCTGTCTATCTCCTGTAATGCAACACACTGGAGACTGTCCCTGTCTGAGTCAATCACTTGATAGAGAGACAGAGAGATATATCCATCTGTCTCTCCTCTTATCTTCTCCTCTCCTCCTCCGCCAAGCGCTCCCAACAATAGCTCTTTTTGTTCTGGATTCTCATTAGCGGTGTATGAATCTAACGCCGCACGGCGCACTGTGATCTCTCTTAATGAGATCTTGACTCGCCCACACAACACAACAACAGCCACCATCACGTCTGTTTGAGTCGAGAGGCGGCCGGATGGAAGTACGAGCCTCTGGGCAAAGAGGTGTCTGAAAGAGACAGAAGGAGGGATGGAGAGAGGGTAGGGGGAGTTAAAGGGAGACAGAGCCAAGAAGGAGATACCGATAATAGAGAGAAAGAAATACAGAGAGGGGAAGCAGACTGACTCATTCAATTCAACTCTGCAGAGAGAGAGAGAGAGAGAGAGAGAGAGAGAGAGAGGAATTGTTGGATCAATTCCTATTGATTTCATTTGGAGTGAAATGTGGCGTCGAGCTGAAGTTGTTTGTGTCTTTGTGTACGTGTCAGTATTTTTGTGTATGCCTTTGCACATGTCTTTTTGCTATGTTATTTCCCTTTATGGATATGTGTGTGCGCGTGCGGTATGTTGGTGTCTGTGCATGTATGCATAATGCATGCATATCTCTGTACATCTTCATGCTGGTGTGTATGTATGTGCATCTCTGTGCATGTGTGTGTGTGGGGAGAAAGAAATACAGAGAGGGGAAGCAGGCTGACTCATTCAATTCAACTCTGCCGAGAGAGAGAGCTGGTGAACTGTTTCTTTGGGGGCTCTAATGTGATCACAGCTCTGTGCGGAGCTCCTTATAATGAGCTAGCCTCTAATGGCCGCCTCAGCCGTTTGATCTGCTCTGATGGCTCAACTATGACTGACTGCACCACACACACATCTGACTGGAGAATGAAGGCAGTTTACACAGACAGAGGGGGGGGGGGGGGGGGGTGAGAGGGAGAGGAGGGCAGATGGAGGCAGGGAGGTAGAGAGGGAGGAGAAAGGGCAGGGGAGGAGGGGTGGTAGAGAGAGTAAGGAGGGAAGAGATTGGGAGGTAAAGGGAGAGGGGAGGGCAGAGGGAGGCAGGTATAGAGTGAGGAGAAAGGTGTGTCAATACAATTAAATAAATACACATTATAACTGACATCATACATTGAGTATGACATCATACTCAAGACAGTCAAGTTAGACCGCGCTCACAATAGTTGACACTGGGTGCTGCAATCCCGAAGTTGGGGGTGTTGGGGGTGCCTTCTCTCTGACGTGTTGGGGGTTCCGAACAACCTTTGTTCTGTTACGTCACCATTGGTTGAGGGAGCAGCTCCCCCCCTCCCCCTTCTGTACCTGCGCTGCCAGCAGCTCTGCGCACCTGAGCTTGTGCGTCTCTCGCCTCTCTCCACGCACAGTCGCAAACTATGTCCTTCCTCTCCACACTTGAAACACTTCGAGTTTCTAGAGCTCACAAAAATCACACAATAAAACTCATCGACTCTTAATTTGAAAACCTAATTGAGCTCTTCTCCACTATTATTGAGAACCATTAACACCTGACGTATATGTGAAACGACGTGTTTCAATAGCGGAGATTTACATCCCATATAAGACTGTTTTCTTATCTGGGAAATTATCCTCCCATGTCGTGCTAGTTGACTTATTAACATTTCTTCACTGATGAATGTTGGATATGGTGATCCTTCTACCCGGTGTGGAGAGAGGAGTCACTGTATTCAATACTTTCTCCACCACTCATCCGAGCAGCAGATTTAACAACGTCAGCCACAGCCAAATAAGCCCCCTACTTACCCCTATACACACCAAAACACACAGTAAACCTCACACCACTTCCACGCACCTCTCACCCCAACCAATCTCACTCCCAGCATGAGAGTGAGAGAGGGAGAGAGAGAGAGAGAAAGAGAGAGAGAGAGAGAGAGATAATGTTAGACCACGTGTAGAGGATTGTGAACAAAAGAAAGAGAGGGAAAGAAAACGGACACTCCTACAGCTGAGTCATTTCAGAGCATCATACGCTGCATGCTTTCATACAGCCTTAACCCCTCACGTCTCATGCTCTCCTTCAATTTCTTTGTCCTTTCTGTTGGTTCCTTTCCAGTGTTGAGCTCCTTTTGTGGCTGTACTGCCCTGCTTGTGTAAGCCGGGAGTGGGGAGAGGAGACCCGTGATGTGACAGGATTTGGGAGGATCTGGCATGTGGCTGCTGATGCAGACAGGAAGACAGACAGCCATACAGACAGCCATACAGACAGCCATACAGACAGCCATACAGACAGACAGACAGACAGACAGACAGACAGACAGACAGACAGACAGACAGACAGACAGACAGACAGACAGACAGACAGACAGACAGACAGACAGACAGACAGACAGACAGACAGACAGACAGACAACAAAGAGATAACATGTCTGTGGTGATCAGCCAAAACACCACCACCATAAATCCAATAATATCTTAATAACTATAAAATTTTATCTCAATCTTGCAGTAGTCATGTGACAACAATATCATTCCAATCATTTAAACAGCACGTTGTTATATAGGCTGCTCCACATTTCCACTGAAGTGTTTTTGTGTGTGTGTGTGTGTGTGTGTGTGTGTGTGTGTGTGTGTGTGTGTGTGTGTGTGTGTGTGTGTGTGTGTGTGTGTGTGTGTGTGTGTGTGTGTGTGTGTGTGTGTGTGTGTGTGTGTGTGTGTGTGTGTGTGTGTGTGTGTGTGTGTGTGTGTGTGTGTGTGTGTGTGTGTGTGTGTGTGTGTGTGTGTGTGTGTGTGTGTGTGTGTGTGTGTGTCTGAGTCTCTGAGTGAAACCACCACATACTGCATACTACTGCATCTACATTTTCAGCATATGCACACCTTGCTTGAAGTTCATCACCATTCATATGACATTCAAATGGACCTATTCCAGAGAGCAATCAGTTAGACTCCAGATGCTGTTGTTCCATTAATGTTCCCAATGTGTTTGTATTTCCCCGCTGTGTACTCTGTATTGTGCACTCTGTATTGTGTACTCTGTATTGTGTACTCTGTATTGTGCACTCTGTATTGTGTACTCTGTATTGTGCACTCTGTAGTGTGTACTCTGTAGTGTGTACTCTGTATTGTGTACTCTGTATTGTGTACTCTGTATTGTGTACTCTGTATTGTGCACTCTGTAGTGTGTACTCTGTATTGTGTACTCTGTATTGTGCACTCTGTAGTGTGTACTCTGTATTGTGCACTCTGTATTGTGTACTCTGTATTGTGTACTCTGTATTGTGTACTCTGTAGTGTGTACTCTGTATTGTGCACTCTGTATTGTGCACTCTGTATTGTGTACTCTGTATTGTGTACTCTGTATTGTGCACTCTGTATTGTGTACTCTGTATTGTGTACTCTGTATTGTGTACTCTGTATTGTGCACTCTGTATTGTGTACTCTGTATTGTGTACTCTGTATTGTGTACTCTGTATTGTGCACTCTGTATTGTGTACTCTGTATTGTGTACTCTGTAGTTTGTATTCTGTAGTGTGTACTCTGTATTGTGTACTCTGTATTGTGTACTCTGTATTGTGCACTCTGTATTGTGTACTCTGTATTGTGTACAGTCTGTAGTTTGTATTCTGTAGTGTGTACTCTGTAGTGTGTACTCTGTATTGTGTACTCTGTACCGTGTACTCTGTATTGTGTACTCTGTACTGTGTACTCGGTAGTGTGTACTCTGTATTGTGTACTCTGTATTGTGTACTCTATAGTGTGCACTCTGTAGTGTGCATTCTGTAGTGTGTACTCTGTAGGGTATACTCTGTATTGTGTACTCTGTAGTGTGTACTCTGTAGTGTGTACTCTGTAGTGTGCATTCTGTAGTGTGTACTCTGTAGTGTGTACTCTGTATTGTGTACTCTGTAGTGTGTACTATGTAGTGTGTACTCTGTATTGTGTACTCTACTCTGTAGTAGGGGTGTACCGGTACACAAAAACCACGGTACAGTACGTACCTCGGTTTTTAAGTCGAGGTTCGGTACAGGTTTTCGGTACAGTGGGGGAAAGTTTGGCTTTCCATGTTCCACTCAGGGGTGATGTAGTGTGCAGGAACTAATTGTACTCGTAGGGCTGTCAACGAATATTCTATATTGAAATTAATTAATCGACTTGTAAAAAAAAAAAAAAAAAAAGAGAGAAAAAAATTATTATTATATTAGATTGTGAAAAAAACAGTCCCCGGTGGGCGGTTGTTAGTGGTTAGTTAACATACCGTTGTATTCGTTCGGTACACTACACAGCCGTACGGTACGGTACACTGGAACAGTTCGGTTTGGTACGGATACGTGTACCTTTACACCCCTACTCTGTAGTGTGTACTCTGTAGTTTGCACTCTGTGGTGTGTACACACACACACACACACACACACACACACACACACACACACACACACACACGTCATCACTAAACAGTGATACACACACACAAAGACAGGGACACACACACACACACGCACATACTAATCAGTATCCCTCCCAGTCTGAGCAGCAGTAAACCAGAGCTGTAATGGGGACCAGTGAGTTGGGACAAAGAACTGACACAAAAGAAAAAACAAGTTGTTCTCGGATGCTTGGATGTTTGTTCAGAAATGTTAAACACATGCACACACAGCGACACACGTGCTCGCATAGAAGCACACATGCTCATGTACACGCACACACACATACAGTGTACACACGCACTGCAAACACACACACACATACAGTGTACACACGCACTGCAAACACATACACACACACCTGTAAATGTAAACCTTTGTAAAGTACAGTAACGGTAGAGTCACCCAGCCTTGTTCTGCAAAGCTGTCTTAGTAAACTTGATATTATTCTGGTCTGTCCTGGACGCTGTCCTCTCTAAAATTCTCTGAGCGCTGCAGTGCTAACATTACTGTTGACTGATGTGTTTGCTTGGTGTTCTTGCTTTGTTTTGCTCCGCTTCGCTGTATTTGCTAAATTAAAAGGAGTTTATCTTGCTGAAGCGTGCGCTGACGGGCTGCTGGGCCACTCACATGCCAAGGAAAATAATTGAGGAAACCTAAAGTTAAAAGATGTAGGCCTACTTTTGTCATATTCTGTCTGTGTCTGTGTGTGTGTGTGTGCAGGGAGCGAAATTAACTTTTTGACTCACCGGCCAGTGGCGGGTAGATGGGAAGAATCTACCCGCCAAGCAGATTTCTTACCTGCCAACTTTTTTTTGATAAAAAAAAAAAATTATTATTATTTTATATAATTTTTTTTTTAATAAAATATATATATATTATATAATCATACTTGTAGTTGTATTATCTGCGAGACATCGCCACCTCGTTGTCTGCAAACAGCTCCACTGTCTGTGTGTATACTCTAGTGGCCTCCAGCTCCAGCAAGGATTCTCCGGCGCTACAGCTGGACCCTAAACTCTTACATTCAGCATGAAAGGATTCTCCTACCCTGCACCTGGACCCTAGTCAGCAGCGCTGCAGCCCTCATGCGATGTAACTGGACACTGGCAGTTGTTTATGTCTGGAGCTATCAGAAGCTAGCCAGCTGGATAACGTTACACAATGCCTCATGTATTAAACTAAAAGTGAATAGTTGACTGGGTCATTTTGTAACAGTAGCTAACATCAGCTCACGGAGGTCTCTCTGACTAGAGTAGACTAACATCAGTCACGGTGACTGTGTGTTTACATGCAGTATACAGAAACAGGTAGGGGAGGTTTAGGAGCAGCAATGCGCTCAGACAGAGAGTGAGAACTCCGCTCAGAATTGGATCATGATTTTCGGTTTTCACATGACCATTTGATTGGCCGCCACACGGCGGTCAGTCCTCTAAGTGGGAGGCGCCAAACGTAAAAACTGCCCGCAAATGGCGGGCGGCGCTCTCTAGTTTCGGTCCCTGTGTGTGTGTTTCTGTTGGTTCCTTTACCAAAGTAGAAGGTTTAGCTCCGTCTCTTCATTGTCTTATAATATCATGCCAGTTGGGGTATCTTGTGTATACTGCACTGTGTATACTGTTTACTTTACTTACTCATAGTATACATTCAGATTATAATTCTTTATTGCCCATATTTATTTAACGTATAATATTACTGATAGGGCATACAGACCCTCATCTGCACCTTTGGTTACACTGTTTACCTTCTCATATTCTTATATATTCAGAGTTAATTATAATTATTGTTTACACTGTTTATTTTTGTCTATTATAATTGTATTGCCTATATTTATGTCTTTCTACTATTACCCTGCCCATACCTATACCTCCCCTCCCCCCTTCTCCATGCTGCTATGACGCCCGAATTTCCCCCAATGAGATCAATAAAGGAATATCTTATCTTAAGCTCTTGAATAATATAGGTTACATTAAGTTGTGGGCCACGGTTGTGGGAATTATACCATGGCTACCACTGTAGCAGTAAAGCAGGATATGGGAATTCTACCATGGCTACCACTGTAGTACGAAAAAAGACAAAAGTATTTTTCTGGTCTGCATCCCCTTAACAATTGTTTGTATTGAGCCATACTGTATTGTACCCATTCTGCAATCTGTTAATAAAGTTTTCAATCAATCAATCAATTAGTACTAATTAGAGTTGTTCCGATACCGATACCAGTATCGGAAATGCCGCCGATACTGCCTAAAATGCTGGTATCGGCGCGTACCCTCTAATGCTGCGCTCCGATACCACGTAATTTATCAACAACACTGCGGTCTGTTGAGTGAGCATTATAAAACAAACGTGTGTTTAACCGACCGTGAATTAAAGTGTCAATGCTGTTTGTCATTTTAACAGCAGATACTTTCTTAAAAGCCATCCTCCCGACAGAGCGGTGTTGACAGGGAGCTCAGATGGGTTCGCTTGGTGGTGTTATTAGCATTGAACAGCTAACCGAAAGCTAGCGTTAACTAACGTTAAAGGTTTAGCCATAACGTTACCTTGGCTAAAGTTGGGGCTATTCATAATCCAGCAATAATGGCTGCAGACCTGCAAGCAAAGTACAGCAAGTTGGCAAAGGAGTATTCCAACGTAAATCACATTTTCACCAGTAACGTTAGTCTTTCCATCTGCCGGTAGCTCATGCTAGCTAACCTAGCTCACGTTAGCGTCGTCACTGAACCACCTCGCGTAAACAATTAATGACATGTTGCGGACAGCCATATCGGTGACAATGTTTAGCTTTTAGTGCCAAATGATAAGAGTCTGAGGCGGAGTCTCAAAAGAGAATGTTGAATATTTATTGTGCAAAAATCACAACAGAGCCTCTACTACTAACTGAACCGGAGCCTTCTGGTAGCAAGTGCAGCAACTAATAATGTCCGTGTGGATCATTGGAGTAGGGTATATCTGCAGTGCTGCAGCCCCACTCATTGATTAATGATGCTAATACAAATCTATACAATCACCTGTTGTTGATTAAATACCATTACTAGTTATTACTAAAAAAAACAGTATATATAAAACAGTAGCTGTATATATAAAAAAAAAATGCTTAGGTATCGGAATTGGAAAGGAAAAAATGGTATCGGAACATCTCTAGTACTAATGCAGGATAGATGCAGGATGGAGGACTTCTAACAATTTCATTTCAACCTTTATTTAAAAGTAAGCCTCTGATGTTTCCCTCATTTACAGAAACTTGAATAACTAGATTAGCTCTAGCACAGGGACCTGAATAACTACATTAGCTCTAGCACGGAGTACCTGAATAACTAGATTAGCTCTAGCACAGAGTACCTGAATAACTAGATTAGCTCTAGCACGGAGTACCTGAATAACTAAATTAGCTCTAGCACGGAGTACCTGAATAACTAGATTAGCTCTAGCACGGGTACCTGAATAACTAGATTAGCTCTAGCACGGAGTACCTGAATAACTAGATTAGCTCTAGCACGGAGTACCTGAATAACTAGATTAGCTCTAGCTCGGGTACCTGAATAACTAGATTAGCTCTAGCACGGGGCACCTGAATAACTAGATGATCACTGGAGCGCCATAAGCATGGACTCTATGTCCAAAGCGGTAAAGGAAGAAACTGACGGGCCTTTTTCTTTCTTTACTGTGAGCTGATGTGCTCCAGGCTGCATTTGATGGCCATGCTATAGAGTGCATTTAATGATGTCTCCAGCAGCGGTCCACAGCAGTCAATGGGGCGCCCTTCTCATTTCCAGCCTTTGTAGTTGTGCATCTGTACTATTATCACACGAAAACCCAACATCCCCCACCACCAACAACACAGTTTCATCTAGATTCTATGCCCACGTATCTCCTGCTCCTTGCATTATATTTTGAAAACCTTTTTGGTCTACTTTACTCTTCACACTCACAGACACACTCACACGCACGCACGCACGCACGCATGTACACACACACACACACACACACACACAAACACGCATGGCTAGCAAATTTACTGTTCACACCCACAGACACATGGACACAAACACTCTCTCACACACACACACACACACACACACACACACACACACACACACACACACACACACACACACACACACACACGCATGGTTAGCTACTTTACTCTTCACACATATGCATGCAGACACACACATAATGAATGAATCATGTTTACAACTCTGAAAAGCAGTCGGACAGGCAAAATCATAGGCAAAATCTGCATATGGCTCGCTGATAACAAACTATCATTACACATGGGCAAAACAGAGTCCATTCTCTTCGGTTCAAATAACAAACTCAGCAAGACCGACGGCTTCTCAGTTACCGTGGGTGACAATATTGTCACAAGGAAAGAAGATATTACCTACCTGGGTTCCATCCTAGAGGCAAATCTTTCCTGTGACAAAATGGCATCCAATGTAATAAAAAAAGTCAACCAACGAACACGATTCTTGTACCGGATCTCCTCACTGGTAAACAAGAATACCCTGAAGACTCTGGCAGGAGCACTCATTCAAGGGTACTACGACTATGCTTGCACCTTATGGTACCAAAGCACCTCAAAGGCGCTAAAAACTAAATTACAAACATCTCAAAACAAACTGGTCAGACTACTGCTTGACCTTACTCCTAGAACCCACCTCACCCCTGCCCACTTTGACAACCTAGGATGGCTTAGAGTAGACAACAGAGTACAGCAACTTGCAATGGGCCTGGTCTACAAGATACACTACATGACCAAGGTACCCATGTAATGTCAAAATACTTCCCAAAGGTCAGTGAATACCACGATCACAACACCAGAGGGAGCTCCACAAATCATGTTAAACCCAGATTTGGCTCAAACAAGGGACTAAACACGTTTCGCAATTATGCCACATCAATGTGGAACGCCCTACCCAAAGCTGTAAAGGAATGTGAATCACTACCCACTTTCAAAAACACTCTCAAAAAACACCTACGGGAGACTGCAATTCGAAACTGGCCCCTGTAAATGTCCTAACACAACCCCCCCCCAATGTACAGTAAATTACCAAGTATGGTCTTGTCAATATTCCAATGTACAGTTTTGCTTGTTCAGTTGTACAGTAACCCCCACCCACCCCTCCTACCCAACCTCCCCCCCCCACCCACCCAACCACCTTCAATGTACAGTCCGATGTATGTATGTATGGTCTGAAATCATACGTTTAAATATGGCTACCACTGTAGTACTAATGCAGGTCAGGGTGGATAATTATCGTGCATCCCTACTGTCTATCTGTATGTCATGTATGTCATATATGTTATGATGAATTGAAAATGGGGGACCCTGATGTAAACAAGACGAAAGTCTTTCTCTGGTCTGCATCCCCTTAACAATTGTATGTATTGAGCTGTACTGTACCCATTCTGCAATCTGTTAATAAACTTTTCAATCAATCAATCAAACAGACTGGTGCGTGCGTGTTCTTAACGCTTCATGTGCATCATGTGTATAATAACGTCGATTCTACAGACATCCTCTGAATTAAATAATTATAATAATACTGTAATACATACGTCAAAATATTGCATTCAACCGATGTATTGGTGAGGGACTAACAGTACGGCGCCAACAGACTGCTGTTTATGTGTTGCGACATGCACGCGAGTCAATCGACAGACACACAGACACACACACACACTATGGCATATTAGGTAAATAAATATACTCAGTAAATAAATGCTTATTATCTTATAATTATAATAATAAATAATAATAATAATAATAAATATAATAAAAAAAATAATCAGTTTGTATTGGTGTGTGCCTGTGTTTTTAACAGCTTAATTTGGAAGAAATCCTTGGTGATTGCGCAGTGATTCTCATTCTACAGACATCCTCGGCATTATATAATTATATTATAACGAAATTATAATGAATTTCGATCAACAATCCATGATTTTATTAAAACTCATAATGCAAACAAATCAATCTGTTTATTGATGTTTCACGACTTGCACACAATACTTCGAGACTTTGCACCTCCTGGTGGCATATAACAGAACAGCAATCAACCTCAAAATTAACCCCGTAGGCACCGCGGTAGTATGGTTGACAGTCCTAATGGCTGTAACTGTATATATGTAACGGTTGTGACATCGTCACCTTAAACTTCGATGCCCCGAGGGAGTTTCGAACCTGTGGTCTCCCACACCGCGGGCAACGGCACAGACCGCTATACCAAGAAGTGAACTCACTGCTTTGTAACGTGTCTGTGTCTTTTGAGGGTGAGAGTGAGTTTAACCCATAGCACCGCATACTCGCCCCAGTCACTTGACAACATCGGAAGTCCATCGTGACTGCGCTTCACGGTACCATCCGTTACACTCACCCTCCTTAAACTCACTCCACTCCACCCAAGGCATCCGGGTCAGTCGGCACCAATATAACGGTTGTGACATCGTCACCTTAAACTTCGATGCCCCGAGGGAGTTTCGTACCCGTGGTCTCCCACACCGCGGGCAATGGCACAGACCACCAAGAAGTGAACTCACTGCTTTGTAACGTGTCTGTGTCTTTTGAGGGTGAGAGTGAGTTTACCACATGGCACCGCTACTCACCCCAGTCACTTGACAACATCGGAAGTCCATCGTGACTGCGCATCGCAGTACCATCCGTTACAGTATATGGGGCCCATGAATGTATGCAGTTATTTCACTGTGAAGATATTTGTGTGGTACCTGTAGAAAAACATTGCAGAAGAGTACAGCCTTTCATTCATGAATTCAATCATTGACTTGTTTGTCTTTTATGTGCTTCATGAAGAAGTCCTTCTCCACTAACGTTAGGCTATTAGTTTATCGGATGAATCTGACAACCTCCCCACACGCAGCATTTTTGCAATATTGGAATTTTTGAACGATATCCACTTCCTGCCTTGATTGAATTGAATGTGAACAGACCTGGACCCTGACGTGAAGGCAGAACAGCGGGCTAAAACACCTGCCTGCCATGCCTTTTATTGGGCTGTACAAATAACCCCCAGGCAGCCAGGAGCGCTTGTTTTGTTCACCCTCAGGTAAAATATGTCATCGTCTCCGTGAGTAATCAGTGTTGAGGGCATAACACACTACAGCCATTATTAAAGCCAATCAACATTTCTATTCTAATCGCTGCAGTCACACAGTGGTCCATAAGGCTTTATTGTTGTCAGATATTTAATTTCCTGTCTGATATTGACCTCCTCCTCTCTGTGTGTGTGTGTGTGTGTGTGTGTGTGTGTGTGTGTGTGTGTGTGTGTGTGTGTGTGTGTGTGTGTGTGTGTGTGTGTGTGTGTGTGTGTGTGTGTGTGTGTGTGTGTGTGTGTGTGTGTGTGTGTGTGTGTGTGTGTGTGTGTGTGTGTGTGTGTGTGTAAATTGAATGATTGGGAGACAAACAGGCGATGACCTTCATGATGCTTTTTGGTTGTGTCCTGCCTCTTGTTGTCCTGGAGACATTGACATGAATCTCTTAACCCCTTAAGCCAGAGCGGTCCATAATAAATAGACAGCATTAACCGCCATATATTCTGAAAAAGTGGTACTAAATCCAGATTGAACTCTGCCATTGGAAAGAGGAGATTTGGCCCAGTCCATAGATGTATGACTTGGCCATAATAAGGTAATTTATAGCTCTGGTATTCTATATTCTTATTTAAAATGTGTCCGGATGGCAAAATGCAGTACTGTATCTACAAAAAACCCTCTAAATCATCTGCCCTTTATTCATTTGCTTAGTTTTTTTGTACATTTGATCTCAAGAAGGTGCTGAATGAGCGTCAATGTTAGCATGGTGTTATTCACCATCAAAGATGGAAACAAATATTATTTATATTCTCCTTTGGTTCATTACAATTTACTCAAGCATAGTAACAGACACAATATGTCTGACACTGTGAATACATTCCCTGAGGTATATAGATGTCCCTAGATACCAAGAACATGCAAATGGACCTTGTAGAAGTGGAGCAATCTTCCATTGTACTTTTAGGCGAATTTTCTGAAAATATGGCTAGGGCTTACAGCACGAACACACCAGACGCGGGGCGGGCGTGAGGCAGGCGAGCTATCAGCGCTTCACTTTCGCTCCCATGGGCCGGAAGCAAGTTTTTCTGCTTCGGTTGGAATTTGAGCCGTGCGCCACGCGCATTTTCACAGAAAATCAATATCTGCATTATTACCACACATATAGATGTTGTGTGTCTGTATCTTTCCCAATACAAATAAACCATATTATACTTTTTTAGGAGTACAGTCACACTGATTTCATCATTCTAAAATTCATTCTAACATTTGAATTAATGAGATAATAACGGGTTATACATGCAAAATGGACAATTAAAGAATAGAACACTGGAACTGGAAATCTTTAAAAAAAATCTTCAAACGGGGACTGGCATTTACAGCTGTTCCAATGTAAATGTGCGCTAGTTTGTCGTCTTCCGCACGTTCTGAAGTCGGACTCGGTGTGGACGGCCACGCAAGCTGTTCTCGCACGGAACTCGCTCGAGGCTCTGGTCTGTCCCCACCGATAGAGGTTAAGAGGACTCTGTTTAGCCTCTGTATATACGTATGCATGTGTATATATATATATATATATATATATGTGTTTGTGTGTGTGGCATTTTGTAAACATGGTGGGGTAGGATGGGTTAGGTAAGTCGGGCAGTAATCTCGAAGGCCTGTAGAGCGTGACATTGCAGGCTTAGTAGTATGTCAACAGATCACATAGTGTGGTGGAGGGCTACTCACAGCCCTCCGTGAAATGAATGTCGCCACATTGTATGTATCTCACATGACATTGTACCAAGTGTCATGTGAGATGAGTTTGATGGTTTTGACCTCAGAGGGTCGACAGACTGCTCGGCTCCAGTGCTCCCGTCAGAACTTCCTGTCAGGCTAAGTTAGGGGCTCACGTCGTTATCTGTCAGAATAGAGTCTCACTGGGGAGAAAAGAAACGACTCTCTCTGCCGGGTCTTGGAGGTGGGCGGATGACGGCGGTGTCCTTCAGTGTGTCTGTATCATGATTACTGTTTATGTGTGTGTGTGTTTGTGATGTGATGGGTGTTTATGCATGCATTCATTTGTATTGCTCTTCCGTGTGTGTGTGTGTGTGTGTGTGTGTGTGTGTGTGTGTGTGTGTGTGTGTGTGTGTGTGTGTGTGTGTGTGTGTGTGTGTGTGTGTGTGTGTGTGTGTGTGTGTGTGTGTGTGTGTGTGTGTGTGTGTGTGTGTGTGTGTGTGTGTGTGTGTGTGTGTGTGTGTGTGTGTGTGTTAGGGCTGGGCGATTCTTGCTAAAATGTGAATCACGATTTTTCTCTCTAAGAATTGAGATCACGATTCTCACGATTCTTATTCTTTCAGTAAAATAATTTAAAAAGTAAAGTAAAAAGATCTTTTTTTTTATAAAAAAAAAGAAATCGTCATAACTTAGAAATGAGATTGCATAGGTCTATGAATCGAGATTGCGGTATTTTTTCGATTAATTGCCCAGCCCTAGTGTGTGTGTTTGTGATGTGTGTGTGCTTTCCTCCTCGTACGTATTCCTCTGGCAGCTGTAAAGCAGTGCTGTGCTTTTCCATATGGATGGCATTTCTATATGACACGCCCAGACTGCATCACAATATAAATATGGATGGCTGTTTGTGTGTGTCAGCAACTCTGGATATGTAGGGGTGAGGGGTTGGAAAATATGTTTGTGTATAGGTGGGTGGGTGGGTGGACTTATCTGTACAGGTGGATGTACAGTATGATTGCACGCATGCATTTGTGTGTGCGTTTATTAGTCCACTCTTAACTATGTGTACAATCTCTTTAGTCACTATAATTCCCTCTCTCTCTTTGTCTCTCTCTCCTCATCCTTCTCATTAGAGGCAGACCATTCAGGGGTACAAGCTCACATACAGTATAACATTAGAATTTAGAGAACTGAACATTCTAACGATGGTGTCACAATGACGAGCAGGCACTCAAATCAATTGAGTGGTAAAATTTACGAGATATAATTCTTAGAAAACATCTTCTGCTTCTCATGGTCTCTTTCTTTCTCTTTCTCTCTCTACAATGGTGAAAGCCACACTTTAACTCATTCAGCGCCACTGGCCTAGAGCATCTTTGTTCCTACTGTGCCACCGCTGTGTGAGTGTTTGCAGGGCTATATCTATATTCTATATTATAGCTATGGATACAATACTATGGCTCATTTGACATCAACTATCCATCGTTCAATATGTGAAAAATAATAAATTATTTCATGTATACCAGGGTTTCTGTTAGAAAAAATTGTTGCCGGTCTCCGTGACCTGCAAGATTTCAATCTACCAGACAAATGAGATTAATTCCGGTCATAGTTTATTGAGCTTTAAAACAATTGATAGGCAGGCTATATAAAGAATGTCATCCTCAAGGCATGTAGATTTATAATATTATTACTTAAAACTAGGCTACTTTTGCGTATACAGTCATTAATTAATATATTCCAAATAAAATAAGTCCCTCGATACTCCGTGCTGCTGCTGACTTGAAATAAAATAGACCGCGTATGTGGGCAGTCGGTCCGACACTAAACAGCAGTCTGTTATAATCACATTTTTATGAGCTAACGAATTCCGTTATATTGGACATTTGTATTAATTATATCAAGCGAAGAACTGAGAAAGCAGAGAGACGGCAACATTATCGTGGTTTGCGTGACGACTCTCTCCACCTCGCAACGACTTATTTGCAAAGAGTATGGCGCTGCAGAGAAGCTGATTTAGCTGTTATTGGCTCTTTTCTGGGAACCGCACAGCAGCGCCCCCCACCCAACATTGGCTGAAAATGGCTGAATTGGAGTACTGCTGGAATACTGCATTGTGCTGATGTTGCTCTGGCTCTGCAGCTTCACAAAAGTTCGCACACCCAGCACTAAGCTCTCGCTGACAACGTCGTTGTCATTATTAGAAGCAACGAGGAAACAAATGTAATGATCGTTTCGTACATCGCATAGGCTATTTCATTTTAGCCTATTTTAATACAATTCAAATAATCAAATTGTGCTTAGACTCAGGGAATTATTTTCACCGGACATTAAGACCGGAGAGATAAAATATGTCGGACTTCAACAGATTTTGCCGGTCAAATACCGGTAATTACCGGCTAACGGAAACGCTGATGTATACCTTTGCGTGTTGTACCGTGGTGAATATAAGTATAGTTTCCTGGCTAATTCCATAAAATGGCGCTATGGAGGAATACGTGAATTTTACTAAAAGTGTCTGCGTTGCTCGCCTGGACACGCTACTATTTCCAAATCAAATGTATATAATGGGTATTATGTTTCATCATGAATGCATGCAAGGGGGGGGGGGGGGGTGTTTTTGATGCTTTGATCGTCACCAACGGCATACGTTCTGGAGTACGTTACACATGGTCCTTGTGATCGATGTGAAATCATGGTTGGATCAAAGCAGGATTAATGTTATATAGTCCTTACCTTCACTAGGAGGTACCCCAAAAAGAATATTCCAATTGTCTGATCGGGATTTCCAGTATTGGTGTCCATCGTGTTGCCAACATAATCCACCACAACACATGCATCGGGGGCATTGGACGCGTTTCAATGCCATCGAGTGAACCCCTAGACTCGCCTGACCAATTAAACATAACACTGGGTGTGAAAAAAAGGTTTCGAAGTGTGGGCGATACTGCCACCTATCAGGATGCGGCCGGTATTGCACTCTCAGAGTGGTTACCTATGGTAACCCCGAGGTCCGTGTGAGAGAAATTAATAAAAATATTGAATAAAAGTAATAACTATGAAAACCCAACTATACCCCGGGTCTGGCGCTGAACGGTTGGCGAGTTAACCCGACTTTCCTCGGGTCTGGCGCTGATTGAGTTAAGGTTGGATAATACATTTGTCCCCCATTATCATAAATTGGATTATTTGCTATATATATATATATATATATATATATATATATATATATATATATATATATATATATATATATATATATATATATTGGAGAGCGATATAAAAACATCAGAGATATTGTTACAATGAGAAGGATTGAATGTATGGAAGTGTAAAGCGAGGGTGGATTCTGTGACGAGATGTTGGAGACAAGGAGGAGGAAACAAGGGATCAGGGGGTAGAGGGGTGGAGAGATGGAAAGAGGGCGTGCTGCTGGGAGGAGAAAAGCAGGGGATGATGGACGGAGGGAGAGATGGAAAGGGCGTGAGGCTGGGAGGAGAAAAGAAGGAGGAGATGGAGGGAGAGAGGGATGGAGAGAGGGAGGCCAGTGATGAAATGCTGTGAGGCAGATATAGAGATGGTGAGGAGGGTTGGAAGGATGAGAGGGATGGAAGAGCAGGAGAGGGATGGAAGGAGGAGAGGGATGGAAGGAGGAAAGGGATGGAATGAGGAGAGGGATGGAAGAGCAGGAGAGGGATGGAAGGAGGAGAGGGATGAAAGGAGGATGAGAGGGATGGAAGGAGGAAAGGGATGTAATGAGGAGAGGGATGGGAGGATGAGATGGATGGAAGAGCAGGAGAGGGATGGAATGAGGAGAGGGATGGGAGGAGGAGATACATGGATGGAAAGATGACAGGATAAATGAAAATATATACTGTATAAAGGGATATGGTTGGAGAGAGGGGTGGAGTGAGAAAGATGGAGGGGTGGAGAGAGAGATTGGTGGAGGGAGAGAGAGGGCGGAGGGGAGAGAGAGACGGAGAGGTGGAGTCTGAGAGAGGGTGGATGGAGAGAGAGATGGATGGATGAAGGGGTGGAGGGAGCGAGTGAGCACGGGATGGAGGGGTAGAGAGAGAGGTGGAGTGAGATGATGGGATCAGAGATCAAATGCCGGGAGGCAGGAGGAGAAGAGAGATTGGAAGAATAATGACAGGATAAAGAAGATAGAGAGAGATGGAGGGATGAATGGGTCATTCCCTGGGGCGGTAGGGGAGGTTATTCCATTAGATGAGACCTATTTAACTGCTTGTTTTCCCTCTTCTTCTCTTCTCTTCTCCTCGCCTGTGTTGTCTCTTTCTTGGCCCTCCCTCTTTTTTTCTCTTTCTATCTCACTGCTTTTCTCTCTCTATCTCTCTCTCTATCTCTCTCTAAGGCTTTGTTACAATCTCCTGGGACTTTTCACTTAAGTTGTTTTATTCCCTTCTTGCCATTATGCCTCTCTGCTGCCTTCAAGACTCTTATCAGTTTTCTCTGCTATACTTCTCCACATGACATTCCCTTCACTGATCAATAAAGACTAAAGGTGTGTGTGTGTGTGTGTGTGTCGCTGCATGTTTTTATGTGTTTGCCTATGAAGAAGGGGTCACGCACAGTGCCAGAGGTCAGCTCAATCAATATGATCAATACTGGAGAAATTGGAATTTCAAATCAACGATAGGCACGTTTTCATTAAAGATTGAACATAGCAAATATGCATTTTAACCGAAGAGCTTAAATATCAAATGGGGTATTACCCCTGGGCAATACAGCATGGGGTTCAGTTTCAATCTGTCAATACGGGAAATTAACTAGGATTACAGCCTCAGCAGGGATGAGATGTTGAGGATCCTTCTTTTAATTATTTTATTAATATATTATTTATCATATCATCATATCATATCAATATCATTTTCTCATACGAGTTGGAATTTCAAATGAATACCAGAATATATTGAAGTAAATTTATCCCAGTGTTTTACAAGGTGAGTTCATTGTTTGATACACAGGACATGCTGTACTATAATCTGATACACAGGACATGCTGTACTATAATCTGATACACAGGACATGCTGAACTATAATCTGATACACAGGACATGCTGTACTATAATCTGATACACAGGACATGCTGTACTATAATCTGATACACAGGACATGCTGTACTATAATCTGATACACAGGACATGCTGAACTATAATCTGATACACAGGACATGCTGAACTATAATCTGATACACAGGACATGCTGAACTATAATCTGATACACAGGACATGCTGTACTATAATCTGATACACAGGACATGCTGTACTATAATCTGATACACAGGACATGCTGTACTATAATCTGATACACAGGACATGCTGAACTATAATCTGATACACAGGACATGCTGAACTATAATCTGATACACAGGGACATGCTGAACTATAATCTGATACACAGGACATGCTGTACTATAATCTGATACACAGGACATGCTGAACTATAATCTGATACACAGGACATGCTGTACTATAATCTGATACACAGGACATGCTGTACTATAATCTGATACACAGGACATGCTGAACTATAATCTGATACACAGGACATGCTGAACTATAATCTGATACACAGGACATGCTGTACTATAATCTGATACACAGGACATGCTGAACTATAATCTGATACACAGGACATGCTGAACTATAATCTGATACACAGGACATGCTGAACTATAATCTGATACACAGGACATGCTGTACTATAATCTGATACACAGGGACATGCTGTACTATAATCTGATACACAGGACATGCTGTACTATAATCTGATACACAGGACATGCTGAACTATAATCTGATACACAGGACATGCTGAACTATAATCTGATACACAGGACATGCTGAACTATAATCTGATACACAGGACATGCTGAACTATAATCTGATACACAGGACATGCTGAACTATAATCTGATACACAGGACATGCTGTACTATAATCTGATACACAGGACATGCTGAACTATAATCTGATACACAGGACATGCTGTACTATAATCTGATACACAGGACATGCTGAACTATAATCTGATACACAGGACATGCTGAACTATAATCTGATACACAGGACATGCTGAACTATAATCTGATACACAGGACATGCTGTACTATAATCTGATACACAGGGACATGCTGTACTATAATCTGATACACAGGACATGCTGTACTATAATCTGATACACAGGACATGCTGAACTATAATCTGATACACAGGACATGCTGAACTATAATCTGATACACAGGACATGCTGAACTATAATCTGATACACAGGACATGCTGAACTATAATCTGATACACAGGACATGCTGAACTATAATCTGATACACAGGACATGCTGTACTATAATCTGTCCTGTCCTTGTAACGGTTGTACTAGATCCAGAACCCAAGCACAGACACAAACGAGCGGAGACGATGAATCAGAGAAAACCCAACAGTGGGTATATTTATTGAGTAGGGGGAACAGGATAATCAGTCTATCAGACAGTCCAGGGAGTAGAAGGGTATACGGGTTGTCAGACAGGCAGGGGTTCGTAGACGGTACCGGATTATCAGACAGTCCAGGGGGTACGCGAGGCGAAGAGTAGTCAGGCAGGCGGAGTTCATAACAGGAATCCAGGACACAAGGACAAGGAGAGGAGCCAGGTAGAGGACTGTGGTCAAGGAGGACAAACAGGGTTAAACACGGCAAATGGATAAGGGAATAACACAAGGACGAATGTTAATTACTACAACTGACTGGCTGAATCAGTGAGCCACATTCCACTAACACTGCCAGCACTAGGACTGTAGTGCTGTAGGTATTAGGTAACCATGTCATTTTCATCTTTTTATACTGTATATGTTACATTTATGTGTTATATTTATTTAACATGGTTTCAAGTGTCAATCGACTGTTCATAAATGACATCGTCATTTCACCTAGGCTACTACCTGTAGAACAACACAAACATTAAAATAACAAAGCAGTTATTTTAGCACTAATCAAGCTATATGATTAGCTGGTGGATAGCTGTCATATATATACATATATACACCCACCGATGAAAGGGAATGCTGTGATACGGTATTGCATTGTAGATCACTAAGTTTGGCACGCTGCACTTTTGGCTTTATATATTAATAGGGCCTTAGTGGCCTGTCTTCATGCTCCAGTGCAGTGCCTCACTAACATACTTTCATAGCTAGTGGGGACCTGAGGGGAGGAGAGTGCTGCTTAAACACAGGCTTGAAATGGGTGTGGGGGGGGGGGAGTGAGGGTTGGAACAGGAACAGTTGTACTGACAGATCTCTCTTTCTCTCTCTGTACTGTAACACTATTTTTCTCTCCCCTCCCCTTCCCCTCCCACCCTTTCTCCTGCTGTCTCTCTATTCCTCCCTCCCTACCTCTCCCTCTCACTATTTCTCTCTCTCTCCCACCTCTCCATCTTTCTCTCTCTCAGCCTCCCTCTCTCTCTGTCTTTCTATCTCTCTCTCCCCTAACCTATCTCCATCTTTCCCTACCAGCACCTCTCTCCCAACTCCATACCTTTCCTACTCTTCTATCTCTCTATTCTCACCTCTCTCTCTGTCCCTCTTTCCCTCCTTACCTCTCTTGAACCTTTCCCTTCACTATACCCCATCCTTCACTCTTGTTCTCTCTCCCCTTGCCCCTCTCTCTATCTTTCTTTCTCTCCCTCTTCCTAAATGCCATCCTCCCTCAACTTTTTACCACTTATCCCTTGTGTTGTATATTTCACCAGGACGAGGCATTGCTAATGTGCTGAGCGAGTGGTTTTCTTGTTCACTGGCTCTCTGTCCCCCCCCCCCCCCCCCCCCCCCCCCTCACTCTGCTCCAATGTTCTCCCCACACGGAGAAAGTGACTGCCTAAAGGCTTAAGGGACTTGCCATCAGAGTTAAATAATAACCCCTGAGGTCTAGGGTAGGGTAATAGTGTTTATTGCAGCAAGACACACTGGCTGATTATGGAAGACTGTTTGGGTCATGCTGGTTGATCCAGGGCCTCGGGGAGAGAGCGGGGATGCTCTTCCCTGCCCCTCCGCTCACTGACCACAACACGTTCTCACAGTACTGATGGGCTCCCATACTTTCACACAATGGTATCTTGTATCTTGTATGGTGTGGATTTACGTATACATCATTAGTTTGGGATCAAAATGTATATCGTCAACAATTAACGTCATGGGACTCACTCTGGGCACCTAGTTATGGCAAATCACAATTATTAAACAGAAATGCGATTACTCATTGATTTCATATGACGATGCCTGGATTTGTTTGACCTTTCCTTCTGACCCATGGCTGCCTTTCTGTCGTCTTCTACAAGTTACCAAAGACGTTTCAAAATAACTGGGGGGGGGGGGGGGGGGTGCACAGTGAAGGAAGGGTGTGCTGCATTTACAAAATGAGAGCAACAGGCATGCGGCACATTAGTGTATTTCTATTTTCACGATTGTGGAAGGAAGCCAAAATCGTAATTGACATTGAAACTCGATTAATTGCCCAGCCTTACTGGCTGATCTAGCCTACCAGTGCGTAACATGATATACATTTATCAAATATTGCAGCTTTCTGCGATTTTGATATTGCAATTTATATATACAAATTAATTGATTAATTGCCCAACCTTTGTTTTGACTAATTTGACTAATTTATTTGGGGACCCACATAATATAAAGAAAAACCACATCAAAATCAAAGTCTGGTTTATACAGCTTTTCTACTGCTAATGTACACAAATCTCCCTCTGTCTTAACACTTCTAGCCTACAGTATTAAACAACCAATTTCAATGCTAAAGTTCTTGGCCATCTTTGTAAAGGTTTTATGTAGGGTGTTTTAATAAAAAATATATCGTTGTCATAAATATTGACATGCTTTTTTCTTGTTATTTTTTATGTCATCAAAGAGTATCAAAAGTCACTCACAGTCTCTCTCTCTCTGTCTCTCTTTTTGTCTCTGTGAACAGCTAAGAAGACGTGTGCGACCACAGACTTTGCCTGTAAGAACGGACAGTGTGTCCCAGCCAAGTGGCGCTGTGACGGGGAACCAGAGTGCGCCGACGGGTCAGATGAGGCAGACGCCACCTGTAGTAAGTACAGTACAGATTTAAACACACACGCACGCGTGCACACACACACACACGAATGGGGCATTGTGACAGACTTGCTTACTTGTTTTCTTTTGCTTTATCTATATTTTTATCTCTCCCTCTCTTATGTCTCTGTCTCTCTCTCTCTCTCTCACACACACTGTGTGTCTCTCTCTCTATCTCTCTCTCTCTCTCTCTCGCTCTCTCTCTCACACACACATACCTTCCCTTCCTCTCACTCACTCACTCTCTTTCTTGTTTCTCATATCAGATCGGATCTTTAACTGTCCGCTGTGTTTATTTGCAAGCGATCAGATCGGACATCGGACTTGTGTGTCCAGACATCACCAACCTATCTGCATGGGTTGCCGTGGTATCAATGTTATCTACCGTTGGCGTTTAGTAATAATTACATATATACTACATTTATATACATTTTAAATGGGCCATATGCCCGGAGACTGCATTCATTTTCACAACATTTCTTCCATGATGGACTATTTGTGTCTTGTACAGTACATGTGTCTTTATGGATTTTTATTTTTTCTACTCTGTGTGCATCAGGGAAATACATTGTATTACCCCACTCAGCCCACTGTTCTAGCCCTTGGCTACATTCTGTCATCCAGGCATGGGCAACATATCCTTGATTTACCAGATGTGTAATGAGAGTATGTAAATGACAGGAAACCATACCCCTCTGGGCAAATATTCCCTGCTAATACAGAACAGTGAAGGAAGAAGCATTATCTTCAATTATGCCATATGTCCATGAAGGAATAGCGTGTGACTTTTGCATATTATAGTAACATTGTAACTCCAAAGTCACCTTTAACAAAACTGAGTCTCGCTCTCTCTCTCTCTCTCTCTCTCTCTCTCTCTCTCTCTCTCTCTCTCTCTCTCTCTCTCTCTCTCATTACCCCCTTTCTCTCTCTCTCTCTCATTCCCCCCCCCCCCTTTCTCTCTCTCTACTCTAGCTCATTCCTCTCGCTCTCCCTCGCTCGCTCATTCCTCTCTCTCTCTCGCTCACACTCGCTCCCCACTCCTTGCCCATCTCAGTCTCCCAGCTCATTCCTCCCTCTCTCTATCTCTCGCTCGCCCCCCCCTCTCTCCCTCGCTCATTCATCTCTATCTCTCTCTCTCGCTCACACAGTAGATGTGAGGGTCATGTATAGCCAATAAAGCAGCCGCTGAAAGCAATTCTTCAAGGCAGTGTGAGGGAAAGAAGGTAGAGAGAGAGAGAGAGAGAGAGAGAGAGAGACTCAGTTTTGTTAAAGGTGACTTTGGAGTTACAATGACTGTACTGTTCCCATGTGCAAGAGTTCGTTTGGACAGTCTGCCTTCTCTGTTAACGGGGCAAACTCTCTCTATGGAACTCTCTGCCTACTGGCTTAAAACTGGAGTCCAATGCCAACGTCTTCAGCAGAGGACTCAAGGTATGGCTGAAATCAAAGCAGCAGTGCTGCTCACATATGTAGACGCGGACTGGTTTTGTTATTTTGATCATGGACTCTTGCTCTGGTAACTATTTGTTCTGATTTGTGATTTTAATTCTGTATTTTACTGTACATTTTATTCTATCTTTTAGAAAAGCCTCAATGGACTAGTGTTGAAAACTAGCACTTGTGCTATAAACACGCAAAACAACACATCTGGTCTGTCCACTGTGACTGGTCCAATGTAGCTGTGGTGTCCATTTTAAATAAACGTTTTCATTCATTCATTCAAAGGCAACTGAGGCTTCTTTAATTTTCAGTCACATCGAGTGTGCATACAAAGTCAAGCAAAAAAGGTGTATAAAACCACACCGGATATAAAATCATAACAATAAGACAAGTAAGGATAACAAACAATCAATTACGTGGCGTAGTGGGCAAGGCGCTCGCCACGAATGCGGAGACGCTGGGCTCGACTGTTCGAGCCCAGCGCTCCACATTGCTTTCAGTTTAGCTGGTCGTTCATACTAATACACATTGGCCGTATTAGGGGGTGGGAAACTGATGGGTGGGGATCGGGCGTTGTGGACAGCGACTCCTACAGGTCGGTTGGTGCGCCTGCGCAGTAGAATCAGGAAGTGTCGGGGGCAGCGTGAGCCTCCCACGCGTTACTCCTCGCCACAGAGATCGAGCTGCGCAGGTGAAAAGATGCAACTGCTGTTACCTCAAGTACCGGGGGTGACTTGTGCTATGTATGACTTAGTCCACATTGCAGCCGGCTTGTGGGAGGCAAGAAACAGTGTTCGTGACGGGAGAGTTGAATTGGATGATACGAAATTGGGATGGGATAAAATATAGAAAAATGGGAGAAAAAGTGGATAAAAAAAAAATCAATTAAAAGTTTTAAAACATGTACAACTTGATTGACAAATGTTGGAGATCAAGGTTTTAAACTCTGCAACAGAGGGGAGAATCTCAGGCTTTAAGGACTGTTGGAGTTCATTCCATGAGCTAGAGGCATTATAGCTAAATGCAGATGTACCCTGTTCGCGTCATTACTTTTACCAACCGATTTCCAGTTCTGCGGTCTGATTGGCCACTGACGTTTCTGGTCATGTGACATCTGCGCCAATCGTGTGACGCCTGTTTCTATCACCGGTTAAGCTTAGGCACTCTTTCGAAGTTGGTTAAGGTTAGAGTTTGTCTTAGAGCATGGCGATAGAACACCAGCCCTGATTCCATACTCTGATAAACTAGGCGTTAGGTAGTTTGCAGGCTGTCCGAGGCGGAAATAAGCGCAGAAACAGGAGTCACGCGATTGGCGCACAGAAACGTCAGTGGCCAATCAGATCGCAGAACACGAACGCGGAACTGGAAATCGGTTGGTAAAAGTATAGACGCACCCTGTTCCGAGCAAAATACATGATGTATTACATGCGTTGTTTCAAATATATGCATGTAGTAAGGTCATGTGTTGGCCTAATTATGAAAAATGGAACGTGGCCCATCGTGATTCCTATGGCTATTAATCTGCAGTGTCAGGAAGCATAGCAGGCCACCGGTATGGAACAGGCCCATAGTGTGTGTGTGTGTGTGTAGGTGTGTTGGCATGTGTTTAAGGGGTCAAGCAGGTGTGTGTGTGTGTGTGTGTGTGTGTGTGTGTGTGTGTGTGTGGTCATTGTAAGAACCATCAGAAATCTTCTCATAAATAGTTTTCTGGCAATTGTACTACATATGGGAATTCTGAACCCCACATACACACACACACGCACGCACGCGCACACACACGCAGCACCACTCGTCTGAGCATTTTCTCCAGAATCCCCAATAGGCCTAGTTTCATTTTCAGATGTGTAATTACAGGCATCTCGTGTGTGTGTGTGTGTGTCATAGTTAATCAGCAGTCAGCGAGTAGAGCAGGGGGGCCTCTCTGGTATCAGCCATTCACACCCTGGGAAATCAATCCAAGCATTCTGCCCTACAGAGGCTAACGGCGGTAACCACGCCAACACTAAAACCTAGAAAATTAAATAGGTATTTGTTAAGAGCTACAGGTGTCTATCTATCCCAACACCGATTCAAGATAAAACCCTGTGGCCACTCGATATCCCCCAGCGAGGTGCTAAACTCGCCAAGTTCTCGAGTCAATTACTAATCCTAATCACGCTTATTTCATAGTCACTGGTTAGTTTTATCCATTTCATATGAAATATAAGCGTATAAGAGTTGTTAACCTCTTCATTGTTTGTAATAAACAGTGTCTGCTTGGGAAAACTCCTTTCATTGAATAGTCATATTCACAGCAATACTATGTAATAGGTAGTACTATTAATAAAAGTGTAATATTAGCGTATAATATTAATAATCATTTCCATTAGGCCAGGTCGAAAACACACTCAATACAAAGGTATCCGCGTCGAAGCCATATTTCTTTTACTCCAACCCGGGTACAGACTAAATTACTGAATAGTCATTGATATAACTTTAGCTAGAAGCAGTAACCAGCAATTGATTTAATCTGTATTCAGGCTACCAGGGCATAATTACCTCTCGTTTATCTCAGATGAAAGCAGGGCGTTGCCAGCGCCTTGAAATATTGTGATGGAGTGATAAAGGAACGCGGTCCACGAGTTGGATAAAAGTATTTAACAAAGTTTGGTTTAATTAGAAAAAGTAGTTACAATAATACTGTCTTGGAAAAATCCAATCCAGGAAAATAAACAAAGCAAAAGCTCATCAAAGTCGTAGTCAACATCTTTCTCAAGAAGACAAAGAAAAACTCTCTGGTTTAAAAATCATCAACCGAGTGGAGGGAGGAGGAGAGGGGAGAGCAGCCCTTCCGCAATGCATGGACATTTCACATGTATACCCAAGTCTGCATCATATCAAAACGTCTTACTATTGGTTTGAAAACATTGATGTCATTCTACCAACCAATCAACACACAATCAGTAAGGATAACCACTCCTCCCTCTTCCAGTCGTTACTGTAACTAGGAAAGTAACAGATTACTGTGCTGTGGGAAACCCCCTAAGAGTCCTCTCATCATACATCAATGTCATGACTGTGCAATTTGCACTGGTCTGAGCTTATAGATATAGTACCATAAGTATTTTTCTTAAACACACCGTTTATAAGGTCATTGTCTCCTTTACTAGCAATGCCTTTTAATCATTTACACATCAAACGTTAAAAACATCTTAATGCTCCGTCATGCTCTGTGTCTAACCACAGTGCAGTTTTCGAAGGGTTAAACGTGGCAGTTTTCGAAGGGTTAAACGTGGCGGCCAATAAAAAGAGTGCATTCCTTACAGGAGCCTCAAGGTCGTATACAGAGGGAGTGAAAGCACACTGGAATCACACATTCCTCAAACACCCATCATTATCAAAAGGTTTTTTCTTCTCTACTTTTTAGTGTACATTCCATTAAATGTAGTATAGTTATAGTTTATATAGTTATACAGGTTACATAAGTAGGAGGAAGAATACAAAAAGACATCCGTCATAAATCACTGACTGCATTCGGCGCTTAGATCAGAGGCATACTCGTTCTTTTATCAAGCTTATAATACATACTTATATTTAATCCTCTATTTATAAATGTTAATGCTTAATATATTACATCATACAAGTGCCACAAGACAGATAGAGAGAACAGGATGTCAATACAAAAAGTGTCACTGTAGTTTGTGGCACTTCAACGGTATTCGTGAAGTAATTTGACCCATGACCTAACCTTCATTGGTATTACCTGGCTGCACAATTGAGAACTGTAATGTTTTATTTTTCTAAGGAAGACCCTCCATCATGGACGGAAGTGGAAGCATACTCAATGCAACTACCACTACATTTATACATGTATTCAGCTGAGCCAAAATACTTAAGAAAACATACTACACACCCCATAGTGCTTAACATGATTAATGTATGGTATGAGGTAAAGAAATTTATGAAAATAACGAACTCCATGTCGCAATTCAGCCCAATCTGGGGAAATGTCTCATTTAAACCAGTCAAACTGGATGCCGGATTCAAACTATGGACAAAAGAAGGAATAAGTAAAATATCTGACCTTTACAAAGAGGGGGTCTTGATGTCTTTTGAGGAACTATCAATAAAATACAGCATCCCAAGGAAGCATTTCTTTAAATACTTGCAACTGAGAAGTTTCATTTCCTCTCTGCAAAACCACTCACTGGTAATTCCTACACTTTCATCTTTAGAAAAAATTATCATCAAGAACTGCAATAGCAAAGGCCTGTTATCAATGTTCTATAACTGGCTTGTATCTGGTTCAGATGAGACATCAATATCTAGATTGGAGGCATGGATGCTGGAGAGGAGATCTCAAACGAGGACTGGAACAGAGCGTGCGAGGAGGCTCAGACACAAACAGCCAACACTAGCTTAAAACTACTTCAATACAAATGGCTGATGCAGACTTATATAACCCCTGTCAAACTGAATAAATACAACAGCAACACACCAGACAGTTGCTTTAAATGTACCGAGGCTTGGGGAACTTTTATACATTGTATTTGGGAATGTGACAAAATCAAGAAGTTCTGGGGGGAGGTGGTGAATAAAATCAAAGATATCTTGTCAGTGATTATCCCATTAGACTCCAAAATGATATTGCTACACACCTATATCCAGTAAATCTCAACCTGAGAACCAAACAATTTAAATGTATTGACTTTGCTATACTGCAGGCAAAAAGAACAATAGCTTTCAATTGGAAGAAAATAGACGCACCCACAATCAGTGCTTGGATTAAGAACATGGCACAATGCATGTCAATGGAGATAATAACATATATCCTCAGGAACAAAATAGAGGTTTACGAGGATATATGGAAACCATTTAATGACTATCTGAGAAGGGAAGATATAGGAGGGCTGCTATAGGATGAGTCCCCCCGCTCTCTCCCGTGGTCAGTCGTGACCCAGACCCCGGGGAAGAGCGGAGGCACGTCAGTGAAGGTGTTGTAAAGATGTAATTTATTTATTTTATACGTTTTTTTATTTATTTTTCAATTATTTTGATTTATGTACGAGCTATTTTACTGGAGGTACCAATGAATGTACGTATTATTTCTATATGACAACAGTAAAAACAGACTCAAAGATGCTAAGAGAGAGAAAAGGGGAGGGGGGAGGGGGTATGTGGGTATACTTGTATACACTTGTGGAGAAAAGGAACTAAGAATAACTGACGACAATGAAAACCTGAAATGTGTACTGTAAAACCCAATACAAATATTGTATAAAAAAAATTATTTTACCCATGACCCAAGATAAAATGTTATATAGGTAATACAAAGGAAAAGTACAGTAACAAAACATTTTGTGGTACATTTTTCTTTGTATTATATTGTATTTATATTATATTGTATTTATTAGGGATGGCACAATACCACTTTTTCATGTTCAATACCGATATAATATTTTTTTTTTTATACATGTGCATAATTTTATTTTTTGCTTTTCTTTAGCTTTTTTTGTACATGTAGATTTTGCCTAAATTCATCGCAGTCGCTCTCTGCCAAATATCATATGAGGCACCTATGTATTATTATTGTAATTCACAATATATTTCAAAATACATTTCTAATGACTGCACCTGCAGTGATATATAGGGTTGTTCATTGTACAATACAATTGTTCATTGTACAATACAATTGATACAGTTGATGTTTCTTGTTGAAACTGATGTAGCTGAGGTACACTCTGATTTAGCTGAGGTACGCTCTGATGTAGCTGAGGTACGCGCTGTATCTGATGTAGCTGAGGTACGCTCTGATGTAGCTGAGGTACGCTCTGTATCTGATGTAGCTGAGGTACGCTCTGATGTAGCTGAGGTACGCTCTGATGTAGCTGAGGTACGCTCTGTATCTGATGTAGCTGAGGTACGCTCTGATGTAGCTGAGGTACGCTCTGTATCTGATGTAGCTGAGGTACGCTCTGATGTAGCTGAGGTACGCTCTGATTCTGATGTACTGTAGCTGAGGTACGCTCTGATGTAGCTGAGGTACGCTCTGCATCTGATGTAGCTGAGGTACGCTCTGATGTAGCTGAGGTACGCTCTATATCTGATGTAGCTGAGGTACACTCTGATGTAGCTGAGGTACGCTCTGATGTAGCTGAGGTACGCTCTGTATCTGATGTAGCTGAGGTACACTCTGATGTAGCTGAGGTACGCTCTGATGTAGCTGAGGTACGCTCTGCATCTGATGTAGCTGAGGTACGCTCTGATGTAGCTGAGGTACGCTCTGTATCTGATGTAGCTGAGGTACGCTCTGATGTAGCTGAGGTACGCGCTGTATCTGATGTAGCTGAGGTACGCTCTGATGTAGCTGAGGTACGCTCTATATCTGATGTAGCTGAGGTACGCTCTGATGTAGCTGAGGTACGCTCTGATGTAGCTGAGGTACACTCTGATGTAGCTGAGGTACGCTCTGTATCTGATGTAGCTGAGGTACGCTCTGTATCTGATGTAGCTGAGGTACGCTCTGATGTAGCTGAGGTACGCGCTGTATCTGATGTAGCTGAGGTACGCTCTGATGTAGCTGAGGTACGCTCTATATCTGATGTAGCTGAGGTACGCTCTGATGTAGCTGAGGTACGCGCTGTATCTGATGTAGCTGAGGTACGCTCTGATGTAGCTGAGGTACGCTCTATATCTGATGTAGCTGAGGTACGCTCTATATCTGATGTAGCTGAGGTACGCTCTGATGTAGCTGAGGTACGCTCTGTATCTGATGTAGCTGAGGTACGCTCTGTATCTGATGTAGCTGAGGTACGCTCTGTATCTGATGTAGCTGAGGTACGCTCTGATGTAGCTGAGGTACGCTCTGATGTAGCTGAGGTACGCTCTGTATCTGATGTAGCTGAGGTACGCTCTGTATCTGATGTAGCTGAGGTACGCTCTGTATCTGATGTAGCTGAGGTACGCTCTGATGTAGCTGAGGTACGCTCTGATGTAGCTGAGGTACGCTCTGTATTAGGGCTGGGCGATATAACGAAAAAAATATCGATTTTATTTAATTTTAATTTTTATTTAAAAAATGTTGTGACCTGCAACAGGGCAGTTTTAAAACGAGACAGTGGACAGACTTGTCTTTCTTGCCTGCAACTTAAAGTAATGGCTTTGCTTGTCCAAATGACAATACTGACCAAATTGAGATTTATTTTTCTCTTGTCCATTTATTTTGTTTGCTTTCTAATTTAAAATACAGTTTGAAACCGTCTGTACACAGTAGGCTATGTGTGCTAGCAGAGCTAGACTCCAGTCACAAGTCACGGTGCACATGTGCAGTGGTTTGTCCACCAAAAAAGCGCTAAAAGATAGAAAAGAAACTAGCAGAGCCAGAACTGTTCAACTCCCCTGGAGCCACAGCCAGCAGAGAAGCCGGTTTACTTTAGCTTTTAAACCAGCTGCAGCCTGAGAACTGAGGTGAGGGGATGTAACACTAAAGATGGCGGCAACGACAATGAATTGCTGCAAAATAAACATACATCTGTTGTTAAAAAAAATAAGTTAATTTTTTTTTTACTTATAACAATTTTGATAATTATCGATATTGAGTGATATGATAACATTATCATATCGTTATCGCGATATGATTTTTTGCCATATCTCCCAGCCCTACTCTGTATCTGATGTAGCTGAGGTACGCTCTGATGTAGCTGAGGTACGCTCTGTATCTGATGTAGCTGAGGTACGCTCTGATGTAGCTGAGGTACGCTCTGATGTAGCTGAGGTACGCTCTGTATCTGATGTAGCTGAGGTACGCTCTGTATCTGATGTAGCTGAGGTACGCTCTGTATCTGATGTAGCTGAGGTACGCTCTGTATCTGATGTAGCTGAGGTACGCTCTGTATCTGATGTAGCTGAGGTACGCTCTGTATCTGATGTAGCTGAGGTACGCTCTGTATCTGATGTAGCTGAGGTACGCTCTGTATCTGATGTAGCTGAGGTACACTCTGATGTAGCTGAGGTACGCTCTGTATCTGATGTAGCTGAGGTACGCTCTGATGTAGCTGAGGTACGCTCTATATCTGATGTAGCTGAGGTACGCTCTGATGTAGCTGAGGTACGCTCTATATCTGATGTAGCTGAGGTACGCTCTGTATCTGATGTAGCTGAGGTACGCTCTGATGTAGCTGAGGTACGCTCTATATCTGATGTAGCTGAGGTACGCTCTATATCTGATGTAGCTGAGGTACGCTCTGTATCTGATGTAGCTGAGGTACGCTCTGTATCTGATGTAGCTGAGGTACGCTCTGATGTAGCTGAGGTACGCTCTGTATCTGATGTAGCTGAGGTACGCTCTGTATCTGATGTAGCTGAGGTACGCTCTGTATCTGATGTAGCTGAGGTACGCTCTGTATCTGATGTAGCTGAGGTACGCTCTGTATCTGATGTAGCTGAGGTACGCTCTGTATCTGATGTAGCTGAGGTACGCTCTGATGTAGCTGAGGTACGCTCTGATGTAGCTGAGGTACGCTCTGTATCTGATGTAGCTGAGGTATGCTCTGATGTAGCTGAGGTACGCTCTGTAATTTGCGAGGCTCTTAAACTCGTCTTGAAAACGGAGGTGTCGTATATGTACCACGAGTCTGATTTCAATCTCCGGGAATTAATGTCCGTAAAATCCCTATGTTTATTGCAGGAAATAACGAGAGAGACGATTAACAGAACTGCTCAGAGCGTCACAAAAGTGTTACTCATCCCACACTGTTATGCTCCCACACGCCCTCACTCCGCTAGGCTCTGCTTCCCCCCTGCTACTGTACCTTTCAGGGGGGCTGAAGTGGCTCCTCTCACTGTGGCTCCTCTCAGAGTGCATCTGTACCTTTTTTAAATACAATGGTACATTTAATTCAAGTGGGCTGTCGGAAACCCAGCCAACCCACACAAAGTACACACTCTGATCTGCAAGAGATGCTTCAAGTGAGAAAAGTGCTTAGTATAACGGAGGATGTTTGGCTTTGTTATTTTTTTATCCACTTTTTCTCCTTATTTTCAATTTTTTTCTCCCATCCCAATTTCATGTATCTAATTCTCTAAATTCTCTTTTTTATATAATACTTAATGGGATTTCAGCACCCAGTGTCGAATCTTGAGAGCGCGGTCTAACTTGACATGTATCTAATTCTCCCCTCCCCTGTCTTGAACATTGCTCGACTATGCCCCCCACTAGTCGGTTATAGAGAGGATAGAAGCCTTGCATCACGTGTTCCCTCCGGCACACGAGGAGGCAGCCTGTCACATCTTTTCACCTGCCAGCGCGGACTCTCGTTGGCGAGGTGTAACGCATGGGAGGCTCACACTACCCCCGCCCCTTCCTGTCTCTGCTGTGCAGGCGTCTCCCAACCGACCTGTATTAGTCGCTGTCCACAACGTCCAATCCCCACCCATCGACTTCCATGCGCTGACTCTGCCAAATGATCCAGTACGACGGCCGGCCCAAGCCGAAGGCAATGCTGAGACTGGGATTCGATACCGGAGTCTCTTGCATTGGTGACGAGTGCAATCTCCGCTACGCCACCCAGCCGCCTTGGATGTTTGGCTTTGTGTGTGTGTATATATATACACACGTCATAGAATATTTATGGCACATAGCCCTTGGGTCCTCAACACAAGTAAATAATGTAGGCTAATCTAAGTTTACTTAAATTAAACACAGATGATAAATGTACACCGACGAGCTCATTTCGAACCCATATATAAATGTAAGATTAGATGTAGTGATATATCGCAGTCTCAGTCATCACACTAGGTTTTGAAGCAAATGGGTTAATATACAGTCAGTTAAAACTTGTATCATCTTCACCACAGTAATTATGCTGTTTTCAAAACTAACACTAATGCAGTTGATATTCTCTATTCTTCTCTTTTTGCTTATCTTTTACCAGAAACGTGTGCATCTAATTTGTGTTTCTGTGTAAAATGCTTAACTCAACTAATAACATACAGTTATGTATATAACCATAGTTCTATGAGTGTAGTGACGCTCAGCGTCTATTGCACATATCTCACTCCAGTGCATTTGCACTGAATAAAAACTCACAAATGCACCTTTACATACCAACATCCGTCTGGCCACACCCCCATCCGCCACCTATATAAGCAGGGGTGTGGCCACACACTCACCTCCTTCTCAATCTTTCACCACAAGGCAAGATCAAGGGCCGCAGTGGCGTCCAGACGCTGAGCGTCACTACACTCATAGAACTATGGTTATATACATAACCGTATGTTCTATAACGTGTTAGCTCCGGTCAGCGTCTATTGCACCACAGGAGCTGAGCGGAGCTTACGCCCGACAAATGTACCCCACTGAGGCCCCCCACAACCATCAGAACCGGGGAGGACCCGAGCCCCCCGACCCTCCCTATTGGAGGGAACCCTCCCTATTGGAGGACGGGAGGGAGACGGATCCGACTGTGCGAAGAGGAACTCGAGCAACTTAACGCACAGGGTGAGCAGACCGTGGGACCCCACGACTACGCACATGCACAACCCGCATGCCACCACGGAACGAACGGAAGGAACAAACCTCGTTACCACCCCCAAAATCACGGGGTCAAGAGCAAAGCGCGACCCCGTGGCAAGGCCGTAGCAGCGGAGCGCGAAGGAGGACCCAGACCCAGAAGGGACTGGATCCCCCCCGGAAAAAGGGGGCCTGGAGAGGCCAATGACGCCACAGCATCGAGACCTCACCAGGCGGTCACTAGTGACACCGCCCCCCACATCGCCAGCGTATTTGGACAGGGCCCATCCAAGAGCAGGCCCTTCCCCCCAACAGCACGCCGCCAGGCTCACTGACCCTGGCATACTCAGGCAGTCAGCATGGCTGTAACTCGAAGCACTCAAGAGGCTACACTACAGCGGGAGCAGTCAGCGCACCGGGGAGACGACCTCCAGAAGAGGCTGATCCCTCAATCCAGGCAGCAGGCACTTGACCCGAGCCTGGAGTACTGCGGACGAGACAGGCGCCAAAGGGGTCAACTGAAACAGCACCCCGGCGGAAGGGGCGTATGCTGGCATTGTTGAGCACCATGTCAAAGCCTCCACAAAAAAAAGCAAGACGCTCTAGAGGGGCCGAGAGGGGCCGCTGACACGATTGGCAGACGTCATGAACGTGCAGGGGCACACTCAAACGGGTAACCCGGGAGTTGACTCCGCTCCAACATACCAGGGAATCAACCACCCTCTTGGTTCTACATGAGGTGGTTGTTCCTATAACCCCTCAGGAAAAAACTCAAACACACCTGCGGGTATACACTGGCTATACCGCAGTACAAGTGTTTCAGTTTTCAAAAAGGGGTTATCCCAGGCCTACGGGTCGACGAAAACAACTTCGGACTGGGCCCGGCGGACTGGGACGTACACAGGGATGCCAGAGGAGTTCCATAAGAACCACCTCAACAGCCCCCTCTCAGCCATGCGTAAGCGGGAGAAGAGAGGGGCGAAAATAATGGAGAAGGACCAGGCCCCTTTAGCGCAGCGCAAGGTACAACACAACATGGACCAAGCAACAGTGAGGGGTAAACGTAGTACAACCACGAACATCTCCATAACGCCAAACCCAGTGACACCCGGGCCGACCCGGCATTTTTCCCCCTGAAAAAAGCACAAGTCCCTCAGGGTACCAGAACAGCAGATCTGCGTCCCCGGCGGGTTAACTGACCTGGACCGGCGTGACCAGAACCAGTCCTGTGCCCTAATCACGCCGACATCCCCAACACTAGGAGGGGGGGAGGTACGCGTATCGATCCAAAACATTATAGAGGGCGCCACCCAGACGGTCCCATTCGTACCGCGCTCAGTGGCCCACCCCAAGGGCGTGATACCCCTCTACCTATGCTTTGATCTATTCCGTTAACATCCCCCAGATATGAACGAGAATTCGTCGAGACAAACCTAGTAAACTGGCGCTCGGAAGAGACAAACCCCATCCAAGTTGCCCCATAAAAACGCCGTTTTAATGATGAGCAACCAAGGCGCGCAAGCCTCATGCGTGATTCCTATCAGAAACACCCAGGGCCAGCACTATGTACACGTCGAGACCCAAAACACATCAATGGATAGTCTAACAAGACACCAGATACCGTTCCTCCAAGCCGCCTGGGGGAACGACAAGAAGCCGCTTTTAAAATTAAATTTTTTTTACAGAAAAAAGAAAAAACAATACGGACATGGGTCCCATGCGACGCAGCTGAGGGAAACACCACCCCGTCAACCACACTTCATAAGAGGGGACGGTGAGCGACGTACCCCTATGACGGGGGGAAACTCATGACTCAACAGACTTGAAAGGCGAGGAGTCAGGGAAACCCTAAACAATACCCCATCCACCTACTCCAAAAAGGAGAGGACGGGGAACCCCCAGAGAGACTTCCCACGTGAGCAATAGATTGAAAAGACATATTGTAAACATACAACAGAGCAGAACTTCTTTTTAAGTTCTACTCACCTTGACAATCTGAGGAGGAGGCTCTGAAACTCTGAGGAGGCTCCCTCACTGGGAGGGAGGGTCTGACCTCACAGGAGGCTCTGAAAACTCCCTGAGGAGGAGGCTCTGAACTCCCTGAGGAGGAGGCTCTGAAACTCCCTGTAACAGAGGTCTATCTGAATAACCCACGGAAGTCTTACCAATAGAAACGCGCCCAGTGACGTACTCTATGGCGGGGGAATTTCCGCAATGCATACGCCCAATCTTTCAGGGCGTGGGACCAGGAAACTCCTCCCCCCCCCTACCCTGTAACGTGCCGAACCAGCAACATGACAGGAAGCCCAAAGGACAGGGGGTTTTAACCCCTGACCAATCAGAAAAAGGGGAGGAAGGTTTACCAGTTCACCCCTTTACGACCCCTCACCCCTGATACGATGTAATGACAAAGTAGAGCCATGACACCAGTCATAGCATGCTACATGAAGTGTTTAACAGCTTCACATAGACTCATGTGCGAAAAACCTGCCATCTGATTTTTACAAAGAAAAAACACAGACCCAGAGAAAACAGCCATCTGATTTAAAAAAAAATTAAAAACACAGACCAAGAGAGGGCCCCCTTAAGAGCCCCGGTACCAGACTTACACATGTGCTTCTGTAGGCCAACACTCAACCCAGTTGTGGATCTTAACGACACACACAACCCTTCATCACAACAAAAAAGGCAAAAGTACACTCTCACTACAGAGGAACGCCGTTTTTCATAACGAGAGAAGACATAAGTCCTCGATTATCTATTGGCCACATGCCTTGCTAAGCACATATGACAGCGACCAAAACAATCTTGTCCTAGGAAAAAATCTTTTCTCAAGTAGGAGCACAACCCCAGCAGTTTAAGCTGATGGATTTACCGTATCCCCACAAACATAGTGACACAATATATTGTAAACAAAACATGTTTGAGAGGAGGGGGGAAGCCCCAGGGAAACCGGGGGGGGTCACCCCTTCCCACCTTACCCTTGATACGACCAGGTTGAACAGGTACCCCTGTTAATATGTGAACACGCTACCTGTTCATTGTCATCACAGGCTGAGAGAAGGACTTACTCCTCGATCACATGTCACTAAGCATAGCTTTGCAGGGTAACCCACTTAGTTGTGAGCTCAACCACGTTACTAACGTTACATGAACACACATGTTCTCATCACAACTAAACCAGTTCATTTTTACTCACGTAAAAAACAACGCCGATTTTCTAGGTAGAGAACCTATACCAGTGACGAGACAATTCACACACAACACGCGTCGTATCCTCAATGTATTGCAGCAACATACGTTTTGGAAAACATCGTTATTACAAAACATTTAGAAGGGAAGGAAAGAAGAAGTGTTAAGTCCAGCAGGACTCCTACCTACACCCTGAGCGCAGGCTGAGAGGACTGCAAACACTGGTTAACGGGGACAGCCGAAGTCGAACCCGGCGTCTCCTGCGTTGGTGACGAGGGCAATGCCTGACGCGCCACCCAGCCGCCGTTCTCCATGTTGACGAAGTCCTCGCTGGCAGGGCACCCGGTGTAGGGTCGACTAACATCCTCTGTCAAAGATGACGTCGTAGTCAGAGTGTTAAGGCTTGTTATTCTCACAGTAACGTTCAACAGTGTAGCATTAAGCTAACAACCAACTCCCGACTGATAGCAACAAGCTAACGTTCCTAGCCTAGTGAACGCAATGGGCTAGCGCCGCAGCTAACAGCTGACTGGCTAACAGGTAGGCCACACAACTAGCACGCAAGCTAAGCAGCTATCACCTGAACTGTACACAAGAACATAATAAGCCACACTTCAGACAGGCCGCCGTCTGAGTCCCTCCTCATCCTAAGAGAGAAGAGAAAAAGAAATGTCAACACAGTTTTCAACAGTGATTTAACAGACATACAGCGGAGTCGGCACAATTCCTGTATGGGCTGCAGCCGACTTGAGCATGGAACTTCCGATAACGAAGATCCAGACCCACTTTTCCTCGTGTTTAGGGTTTAATCTTTCATTCATTTGAAAGATGGGGCCTACATGGGACAGAGAAGAATCCGCTCGTCCAGAGACCCCGGGTTTAAACCAGATCTCGGTCGCGGCCCACTAGTTTGACCATCATGGGCTTCAAACTAGGATCCTCCGTCCGTCGCCTAAGAGGCCGAACAGAGGACCCCAATCTGGGGCCGGCCTTCGTAAAATTGTGCAGCTAACCCCCATAGCATTATCAATACAACCGGCGCCCGCATAGCAAAACATCACTCACCCAGCCCAGAGGCAACCAGCTTCTCACAAACAGCCGGCGCCTCCTGCAGTCCAGCTGTAGAACCGGAGGTTCAATACCTATCCAGCCGCAGCTTTGGAGGACTGCAGCTGGGGAGTAGACCAGCCCCTAATACGAAAAAGCCGGTGGCGGTTAGAATGATCATCATCTTCCAGACACCCCAGTGACGAAGACATTATCGCTGTATTTTCTCGGAAATAGTGAGAGAGAAAACAAAAATATAACGTCAACGTATCTCCTTGCTCTTCTGTTCTCCTTTCTTCAGCTTAATTCGTCAAAGTGATTGGTATACAAGGCACTTTCTTGTGGTGAAAGTGAAAAAGGAGGTGAGTGTGTGGCCACACCCCTGCTTATATAGGTGGCGGATGGGGGTGTGGCCAGACGGATGTTGGTATGTAAAGGTACATTTGTGAGTTTTTATTCAGTGCACATGCACTGGAGTGAGATATGTGCAATAGACGCTGAGCGGAGATAACACGTAATAGAACTAATGTTTCTCTGTTGTTTAGCGACCGTCTGACTGACTCCAGTTATTAACTGTCACAGACTGCACCCCATGACGGATTAATGACACTGTGGCTCGTTCTTAGTTATTATTCACAGTCTGCTTCTGCATATTTACTTTCTGTCACCAACTGGTGAAGCAGAGTCTGGAAGACTGCTTCTCTTTCCCTCAATCTCTCACATCTCGTCTGTCTGTCTGTCTCTCTGTCTGTCTCTCTCTCTGTCTCTCTCTCTCTCTCTCTCTCTCTCTCTCTCTCTCCCTCTCATTCTCTCTCTCTCACACTCTCTATCCATCTCTTTCTCTCTGTCTCTCTCTGTTTGTGTATCTCTATTTCCCTCAATCTCACACACGTCATCTGTCTCTCTCTCTCTATGTCTCTCTCTGTGTGCCTCTCTCTACTGTATGTATGTTTGTGTGTCTCTCTCTGTCTCTCTCTGTGTTCTCTTTCCCTCATAAACTCCACCTCATTCTGTGTGTGTGTATATCTCTCTGTATCTATTTCTCTGCATCTCTCTTTCCCTGTATCTCTCTTTCCCTCTCTCATAAACTCCACCATTCTCTGTCTTTCTCAGTTCAATTCAAAATGTTTTATTTATATGAATGTTAATCATAATCCTTGTTGCCAAAGCAATACGATTCATAATAATTAAAAAAATATATATATATTTTTGTCACTCAAAATAATCTCTCTCTCTCTCTCTATCCCTCTCTCTCTCCCTCTCTCTCTCTCCTTGACGCTGGGTCTACATCAGTATTATAACACAGATGAGAGGGGAGGATGGTTCTATACTATAGTTAATTATTTTGGAATATGGTGTTGAGGAGAGAGAGGAGAGTTCCACTTTGACACATTGTGTCGGACGCCTTCAATTTCATGCTCCAAGCGGCCGAGGGCCAGGAGTAATTTCCCATGTGACCAGACTGCTGCTCTCTCTCTCTCTCTCTCTCTCGCTCTCTCTCGCTCTCTCTCGCTCTCTCTCGCTCGCTCTCTCGCTATCTCTCGCTCTATATATATCATGCTCTCTCTCTCTCTCTTGCTCTCTTTCTTTCTATATCCTCTCACTTCTCTCTCTTCCTCTCTCTCACTATCTCTCTCTCTCCCTATCTCTCTCTTGCTCTCTCTCCTCTCTTTCTTTCTCTATCCTCTCTCTCACTTATTATCTCTCTTCCTCTCTCGCTCTCTCTCTACCTCTCTATCTCTCTCTATCACACTATCTTCAAACGCCAATGACCCCACACTCACTCACAGGCACATTCAGAAACACATAGATGCACATTGTTTTATTATTATTATTCTTGGGAGGACATTTCAATTTACTTACTGGACACACACACACACACACACACACACACACACACACACACACACACACACACACACAGGAGTATGATTGGTGTCTGGTTGAAGTGTGGGTGATTGCATTTGAATGGCTTTTGAGGCTTTCTAAGGGGTCTGCGTGTAGCCTTTTTACAACGCATCTGCGTTTCCGACGCTCTGATTGGCCAGGTCATGTGACATGTGCGCCCAATAGCGTGTTTGCCCATTTCCGCGTCGAACAGCCTGCAAACTACCTGGCTTAATCAGTGTAGAAATTTGCCGTCCCACGATTGGCGCTCATGTCACATGACCTGGCCAATCAGAGCGCAAAACAGGAACCCGGAAACGCGGATGAGTTGTAAAAAGGCTTCAAGCGTCCTGTCTACTCTTCATTGTGTACCTGGAGGTTGAAAGGTCTATCCACCAGGGGGCAGATCAGGACCGAATCCTCCCTGGCCGACACATATAATTACAATAGAAGAAGAATATCTTCCTTGTGAACTATCCAGCGTCTGTATTTGCAACGTAAACATAAAACACAGCGATCCTCGAGGAGGTTACTATTGCTATGTTTTTTTGAATTTTTTTTATTATCTTTCTTCCCCTCTTTTTCCTGATTTTTCTCCCATCCCACCCTTCCTGGTTGTTGCGTACTTTCCCCTACTGCTTTCCTCCGACGCATGTGCAGCCTGCCGGCAGCCCAACCTGGCCGCGCAGGTTCTCACCGGGGAGAGTGTAGCGTGTGGGAGGCCACACTATCTCTCCTTAGTTCCAACCCTTGCTGAGCAGGCGCCCCGACCGAACTGTAGGGGTCGCTGTCCACAACGCCCAGGACCCACCCTTCAGCTTTCCCACCCTCTGATACAGCCAATTGTATCAGTGTGAGAGGCCAGCCAAGCTGATAGCAACGCCGGGAGCTGGATTCGAACAGGCAAATACAGTGTCTCCCGGTGTTGGTGACGAACGTAATCTCTGTGCGCCACCTGCCCCCCCTACTATTGCTATGTTAACAGAAATATTATTTCTCTGACCCGTTTTCCATTTATTTCTGCAGTTTTCTCATGCTAGCTAGCAAACATGTTTATCACAGTGGAGAGGCATGGACGCGTCTATACTTTCCGTAGCCGCATTTCTGGCAGACGCTCTCTGATTGGCCAACGCCAGTTTCTACACTGGTTAGGCTTAGGCACTCTTTCGAAGTAGGTTAAGGTTAGAGTTTGTCTTAGAGCGTGACGGCAAGTTCTTTCGACTGTTAAGCTTAGGCACTCTTTCGAAGTTGGTTAAGGTTAGAGTTTGTCTTAGAGCATGGCAATAGAACTCCAGGTAGTTTGCAGGCTGTTCGACGCGGAAATGGGCAAAGACACAGCTCGTCACGCAATTGGGCAAACATGTCAGTGGCCAATCAGAGAGCGTCTGCCAGAAATGCGGCTACGGAAAGTATAGACGCGGCATGGACACATGGATACATCATGCACATGCCTGTAGTTTGTTCAGTCTGCTGCTGACCTGCCTATCACGCTCTTCATTGTGGACGTCACAGCGCTGTAACGTAGTGTTAATTTCTGAGGACGTGCACAAAGTACACTCCAAAGGAACACAGGACTTGCAAATGCATATTTAGACGTATTTAAAAGCAAGTGTACTGCGACCCTAAGTGGCCTCACCAGACCTAGACCCCCCACAACACAAATACACCCATACACACACAGTTCATCGTTTGTCATCATCGACCCCGTCCCCAAGCCACAACATGAGATCCACCGTGTTTAAATACTGTAGTTTGTTGGGGAAACGCATTACAGTAGAGTATGTATACATCCAACCTCTTCACTAACTCAGTCACTCATTCAACTAGGGCCTTGGGAAAGGCTATGGCAGCGCAAGATGATCAGTGGTTTCATGACATCACAATAGTCTAATTAAAAGCAGCTACAGGTCGCGTCACCTTCTCTAGTGGGGACTGGTTGTATTCTCCTCATAACCCAGATAACCCAGCTGTGGGTCCTGATCCAGCCTTAGAGGACACTATTACCCCTGGGTCGTGATCCAGCCTTAGAGGACACTATTATCCTTGGTTGGTGATCCAGCCTTAGAGGACACTATTACCCCTGGGTCCTGATCCAGCCTTAGAGGACACTATTACCCCTGGGTCGTGATCCAGCCTTAGAGGACACTATTACCCCTGGGTCCTGATCTAGCCTTAGAGGACACTATTACCCCTGGGTCCTGATCCAGCCTTAGAGGACACTATTACCCCTGAGTCCTGATCCAGCCTTATAGGACACTATTACCCCTGAGTCCTGATCCAGCCTTATAGGACACTATTACCCCTGGGTCGTGATCCAGCCTTAGATGACACTATTACCCCTGGGTCCTGATCCAGCCTTAGAGGACACTATTACCCCTGAGTCCTGATCCAGCCTTATAGGACACTATTACCCCTGGGTCGTGATCCAGCCTTAGATGACACTATTACCCCTGGGTCCTGATCCAGCCTTAGAGGACACTATTACCCCTGGGTCGTGATCCAGCCTTTGAGGACACTATTACCCCTGGGTCGTGATCCAGCCTTAGAGGACACTATTACCCCTGGGTCCTGATCCAGCCTTAGAGGACACTATTACCCCTGGGTCCTGATCCAGCCTTAGAGGACACTATTACCCCTGGGTCCTGATCCAGCCTTAGAGGACACTATTACCCCTGGGTCTTCAATTGCCTGATTCCTCTCTCTCTCTACATCCAAAAATACACGCCAGCCAATCCTTAAATATTATTTATAATCTCGACACAAATCCCCCCCAAAATCACCCTTTGAAATAAAGTGAACCAACATGATTATGATTGTGCTGGCATCACTAGTGGCCGCCATATTGACACACTCTATTACCGCATGGTGGTTCAGGCCTGGAGAAAGAGTCTGAGCTGGTGCCCTTTGTTTAGTTCTCTGTTGTTGCTGTGAGCACAGCAGGTCAGAGGTCAGCTCTATACAGCTAGAGGGATAATGGATGTTTGCCTCAGAACCAGCCACACACACACACACACTTGTGCAAGTTTGTCCACACACACATGCACACACACAGACACACAAGGGCATGAACACACACACACACCCATACACTTGTGCAAGTTTGTGCACACACACACACACTGCTTTGCTGTGTCCTTTGTGTCCCTCTGCACTATGCTGTGTTAAATTGTGTGTATGCGCACATGCTGGTGCATTGATTGGCTGTGTGTGTGTGTGTGTGTGTGCATGTATGTGTGATGAGTGGGTGTGGGCGAGCTCATAAATAATTGAGGCGGACTCAAGGGGGGAGTGGTTAATGTCACCTCTACAAGTTTGTGGAAAACACTAACAGAGGAACCGGAAAAAACTAAAACTGATTGAATTGAACAGAACCTGACCCCCCCCCCCTCTCTCTCTCTCTCTCTCTCTCTCTCTCTCTCTCTCTCTCTCTCTCTCTCTCTGTCTGTCTGTCTGTCTGTCTGTCTGTCTGTCTGTCTGTCTGTCTGTCTGTCTGTCTGTCTGTCTGTCTCATATATTCTTGTATTTCTCCCAGTAGGTATGGGAGTTTTGAGTTATTGTCCATGTTTTCAAAGTCTCTTTGGGTGTTTGCAATTTGTGGGAAGTATATGTCTCTGATGTCTTGGTATAGTGGGCAGGTTGTTAAGAAGTGGAGCTCGGTTTCCACCTCATCTTGTGTGCAGTGGGTGCATAGTCTGTCTTCTCTTGGGAGCCAGGTCTGCCTATGGCGGCCTTTCTCAATGGCTAGGCTGTGCTCGCTGAGTCTGTACCTAGTCAAGGATCTTCTTAGTTTTGGGTCAGTCACGGTGCTCAGGTATTCTGCCATTGTGTACTCTCTGTTTAGGGCCAAATAGCATTTCAATTTGCTCTGGTTTTGGGTTGTTTCTTTCCAATGTGTCAGATAGTTTTCCTTTTGTTTTCTTATAATTTGATTTAGTCCAGTGTGGTTACTGTCTGGTGGTTCTGCTTGTGTTTGTGAGCAGAGTCCCAGAACCATCTGGGCATCTATCGAGGGTCTCTCTGTGGGTGAGGGCTATGTTGTGGAGTGTGTCTGGGTCGCTTTCTTTTAGGTGGTTGTGGAATTTGAATGCTCTTTTTTGAATTTTTATGATTAGTGGGTATCTTCCTAGTTCTGCTCTGCATGCATTATTTGGCGTTTTCCGTTGGGTTTCTCTGTCTGTCTGTCTGTCTGTCTGTCTCTCTGTCTGTGTGTACTACAAGCCCTTCTGGCTATTTATGTTTTTAGAATAATTGGAATCAAAACATAAACATGCCTTTTGTACAATTCAGAACACAAACCTTTGACTATCAAATGGGTCTGCAGACAGTCCTTTCATCAAACGCTTTGTCTATCAATTTGAATGTGTGTGTGGAGGGGGGGGGGGGGTCATTCAAATTCAACCATGTATATTCTTTGGTTGCCAGGCTGTTGTTGTTGTTTACATCTGAATCACCAATCAGAACTTTTAAGGAAATCAACAGGGAAAAAACAACAAATGATTTATGTTTCGTCAAACAATTTATGGATCCGTCCATCATAGCCGTGTGATTTAACAGCTGTTTACATGAAAACCAACTTCCTGGTTTCCACTGCGTGCATCAATCATGAGGAGAAAACCGCCCACGAGGCACAACTGTAATGCAGTGTTATTCCCCATCAATCGCCTTTCTTCCGTTCAATTAGTGCCCCCCCCCCCCCCCCCCCCCACCATCGGCCGGCTGCTATTGATTGCAGGTTCAATATGCTTCTGCTCTCTTGAGGGGTCATGCGGTTCAGACACGGTCCGACGGCTTTGCGTTGGTAAGGTTTACGGTCCGGTGTTTGTTTGTTTATTCATAAACACTGACTGCTGATGTGTACACTGTATACGCAATTACGCATGTATTGTTTTTTGTTTATCTTTTCAAAATCATTCTCATTATCTGTTGTTTCAGTTTCAAGACATTTTATATTTCCTTTTAGTATAGTTCAAAGTTACCAATACCAAAGCAGATGAACACAGGGATGATAATCTGTTCATTGGAAATTACAGTCTGATGCTTTGGCAAATCTAACCAAATATGCCCCGTTTTCAGCTACCCGCCTGCAGAACGACGTTATTGAGCATTTAGAATAGTCTAATTAGAGGACACTATTACCCCTGAGTCCTGATTCAGCCTTAGAGGACACTATTACCCCTGAGTCCTGATTCAGCCTTAGAGGACACTATTAGTCCTGATTCAGCTTTAAATGACACTATTAGTCCTGATTCAGCCTTAGAGGACACTATTAGTCCTGATTCAGCTTTAGAGGACACTATTAGTCCTGATTCAGCCTTATAGGACACTATTAGTCCTGATTCAGCTTTAGAGGACACTATTAGTCCTGATTCAGCCTTATATGACACTATTAGTCCTGATTCAGCCTTATAGGACACTATTAGTCCTGATTCAGCCTTAGAGGACACTATTAGTCCTGATTCAGCTTTAGAGGACACTATTAGTCCTGATTCAGCCTTATAGGACACTATTAGTCCTGATTCGGCCTTAGAGGACACTACACTATTAGTCCTGATCCAGCTTTAGAGGACACTATTAGTCCTGATTCGGCCTTAGAGGACACTACACTATTAGTCCTGATCCAGCTTTAGAGGACACTATTAGTCCTGATTCGGCCTTATATGACATTATAGACATCTTGGTCTTCACTGCAGCTATAGGAAAACAAATGGACTATTAATAGATTGCTCCGTTAATAGATCATTTCCCCCCCCCCCCCCCCTCTCTGATAAGGCACAGGATTCAGAATTTTAAGCGGCTGTTTAAAAAAGGAGAAATCACTATCCAGAACTAGCTTAGCATTGCAGATCAGATCCCCCAGGGTTCAGGGATTTAGAAATTTGAACATTAACAAAACATTCAATCTTTTTGGTGAAACGCATTCTTCCCATTAACCCCACATGCAGCATCAAGGACAAAATGACTGGAAAGGAAAATAACGATTTCTGCCATATGTGGAAAGAAACAACGCACAGGGGCTTGATGTCATAATGATGTGAACTTGTGAGACGTCTATTACCCCTGTGTCTTCAAATGATAGATTCCTTTCCAGTTCCTTCTCTCTCTCTCTCTCTCTCTCTCTCTCTCTCTCTCTCTCTCTCTCTCTCTCTCTCTCTCTCTCTCTCTCTCTCTCTCTCTCTCTCTCTCTCTCTCTCTCTCTCTTCTCTCTTCTCTCTTCTCTCTTCTCTCTTCTCTCTCTCTCTCTCTCTCTCTCTCTCTCTCTCTCTCTCTCTCTCATACACTCTCTACATCAAAAGATGCATGTCACCTCTCTCCCGCTCCTCCTCCCTCCCTCTTCTTCTCTCTCCCTCTCCTCCCACCCTTCCTTCCTCTCCCATTATGTAGGAAGTGGCCGGTGGTGGTATTTTAATGTCCATTAAGTGGTGGCTTGTTGGAGGGAAAGTGGTACAATTTGCGAGAAGCTGGTGTCGCTCTGTGTTCCTCCTCCCTTACCCCTGAGGCAACAACGGTTGCTCAGTCTAGACCCCACTAATGGTCCCCTCTCTCCTCCCTGCACAGCCCCGAGAGGGAGAGAGGGTAGGGGGAGTTAAAGGGAGACAGAGCCAAGAAGGAGATAACGATAATAGAGAGAAAGAAATACAGAGAGGGGAAGCAGACTGACTCATATTCAATTCAACTCTGCAGAGAGAGAGAGAGAGAGAGAGAGAGAGAGAGAGAGAGACTTTACTAAAGCATTACATCACACACAGGAGTGGGTTGTGAGAATTAGACCATGCCTAGGGGTGGTTGTTAGACCCATAGATATATATAGTTAGACCCCCCTAGGCATGGTCTAATTCTCACAACCCACGACTGCACGTGGTGTAATGGCTTTTATACAACTGGCGCATTCATCCAACCTTATTGCTATACAATAAACACACATTAATTGAAGATTTATTGAAAAAACCATCCGCAGAAAAAGTAGTTTCCAAAAAAAATAGAAGTTGCCTCCATGTGGAAGCAGCTCGGAAGTGCATCCAACTGTTCTCACTGTCTCTCAACTAAGACATCCAACAAACTAACACATCCAACTGTCTTTCAACTAAGACATCCAACAAACTAACACATCCAACTGTCTTTCAACTAGACATCCAACAAACTAACACATCCATCTTTTGTTTTGAACCTACTTTCTATAGAACTTCATTCTTAGGCCATGGTTACACTGGGGGATACAGCAACGTTTTTGTTGCTGAATGATTACGTTTGCTGTCCAAGTTAAAAAGAAACGCCGTTTTGGCAGGAAAACGCGTTGTCCTACTGGCAACACTGAAAAGGTGTTTCCGTTTTGGATACTCGTCAAAAATCGCAGACAATGGTGCCATGTAATCTGCGTGAGCCGGATACGGGGCCGTTGTTGCTCAACGCCCATGCGCAGTCGAGACCCGCACAGTTATTTCCAGTGTTTACAGCAGAGCTGTCCCAAGTAGCTGCGGCTACCATGTGTTGTCAAGTTATTGTTATAAGGAGCCCAGTCCAAGCTACAACAGTCTGCATTCCCATAACAATTGTTTGTATTGAGCCGTATTGTATTGTACCCATTCTGCAATCTGTTAAATAAAGTTTACATCCATTCATTCTGCTAGCATTAACGTTACCAAGCTGCTAGCCACACTGCTATACTGTTATAATGGCATATACCTATCACGTTAGCACGTAAGCTAACAAATTTAGCTGCTAGCCACAATGCTATACTGTTATACTGGCATATCCCAATCATGTTAGCACGTAAGCTAACAAAATCGGCGACAATCTTTTTGTGAGACTAAACTCCGGTCTTGGTGGTCAATTGTGTTGTTAGTTTAGTTTCATCAACAAATGAGAGGCAGAACACACAGTGAATGTATCCGTTTTGTTTATTGCACTTTTATTGCACTTTCTTTGCTGAAAAATAAATGCTACGTTGGCTAAATGGCTCACGCGAGGCATTTAAAGATGGTGGATTGTTGATTTTTAGCAGGAAGTGTATTGGCACATTCAACTGTTCTGATTGGTTGAAAATTGCCTTCATGTTTGAACTACATCGCCACCTACTGCCACCTACTGCTTTGGCATTGTACTACATGTATATACATCACTGTGCTCAGGAGGCAAAAACGATGTCTAACTTGCCTACCATTACGTAGCGTTCTGAAAAGCGAAACTGACCATGAAAACCAAACGAAAACTGGCAATAGTGTAACCGCAGCCTTAGATGCTTCTATAGAAAGTAGGTAATACAAATTAAAAAAAGTTTTCTTTGCCCTATATAGGGGGGGGGGAGAGTTTTCTTTGCCCTATAAGAGGGAATATATATATATTTTTTTAAACCTGCTTTCTATAGAAGCAGCTGGGAGGTGCGCTGTTTTAAGTGAGCGTGGATTATTGAATTGATTGATTGATTGCTAATTGTATTACTGTTTGCCTTGTTTCCAACTGGTTACGTTTAGGCACTCTTTTCGAAGTCGCTCTCTTTCGAAGTTGGTTAAGGTTAGAGTTTGTCTTTAGAGCAGGGTGATAGACCACCAGCCCTGATTCCAAACTCTAACCTTAACCAACTTCGAAAGAGAGCGACGAGTGCCTAAACTTAACCAGTTGGAAACAAGGCGGACAGTAATCAAATTAGCAACAATCAATCAATCAATTCAATAATCCACGCTCACTTAATACTGTCCGCCTTGTTTCCAACTGGTTAAGTTTAGGCACTCTTTCGAAGTCGCTCTCTTTCGAAGTTGGTTAAGGTTAGAGTTTGGAATCAGGGCTGGTGGTCTATCGCCCTGCTCTAAAGACAAACTCTAACCGTAACCAACTTCGAAAGAGAGCGACTTCGAAAGAGTGCCTAAACTTAACCAGTTGGAAACAAGGTGGACAGTAATAAAATTTGCAATCAATCAATCAATTCAATAATCCATGCTCACTTAAAACAGCGCACCTCCCAGCTGCTTCTATAGAAAGTAGGTAAAAAAAATATCTAATTTTTTTTTGCAATCAATGAATCAATTCGCACGGTTTTAATTTTGTTCCACAATGACTCATGACCCATCAATTACATCATCCAACATTGTTTAAGAAACTAACACATTCGCCGTGACAGAATCGTTTTTCATTTAGTCTTTATGACCCTATATAAACTATCCTTTCGTAAGGTTTACTGTCCGGCGTGTCCGCTATCTTGCTTTCACTTCTAAAAACTCGCACGGCGGAGTGATAGTAATGCGGTTGTGGGCGGGTCCTGGGACCAAGAGCGTGGGGTTATTACAAATACCCACGTGTAACTTGACTGTTTCAGCCAATCAGAATAGAGAAATTTGCATGCCGTTGTATAAGTAAGGGATAATGTATATATAAAGGTTATTGTCGCAAAATAATTTACCGACACGGAGTTTAGAACACAGAGGCGCCGCGCCGAGGTGTTCTAAACGCAGTGAAGGTCAATTATTTTGCGACAATGACCGAGTATATAGCTATACATTATCCCGCTTATTACATGGCTAACTTACTAACAATATACCTAATTCATTTTACACCATCGACAAGATGAGATCAAATGCAGACACAGTTGTTCTGTGGCTCCTCTGTCATCGCCGGCAACCGGCAGCTGTGTGTGGTCTGATTACCTGATGAGTGCAGCTGTGCATATGCTGAGCTTAGCTTTCGTGACTGTCTGCAACCAAAATGCTTGATTGTGATTGGTCAATAGCGCTGTGTTACCCGTATCAGCGGCCATTATTGCGCGTTGCCCATAGCAGCGGTCCGTTATCGAGAAATAACTGACCGCTGTCAGGGGCAACCGAGCGCTATTGACCAATCACAATCAAGCATTTTGGCGAATGTTAAAACGCCATGTAATAATTGTAGTTAAACCCCTTGGATAACCATTTGGACTTTACTTCATCAACTTTCTCTGTCTGTCTGAGTGCCTGCCTTTCTGCTCTATATCCCTGCCTCTACAACATACCTTTCTCCTTCTCTCTCCTCTATTATTCTCTTCTCTCCTCTGTTATTTTCTTGTCTCCTCTGTTCTTCTCTCCTCTGTTCTTCTATTCTCTTATCTGTTCTTATCTTCTCTTCTCTCTGTTCTTCTCTTCTCTCCGTTCTTTTCTTCTCCTCATCTGTTCTTCTCTCCTCTCCTCTGTTCTTCTCTCCTTTGTTCTTATCTTCTCTCATCTGTTATCTCCTCTTTTATTCTCTCCTCTGTCTTTCTCTCCTCTGTTCCTCTCTTCTCTCATATGTTCTTCTCCTCTCTCATCTGTTATTCTCTCCTCCTTTTATTCTCTCCTCTGTCCTTCTCTCCTCTGTTTCTCTCTTCTCTCCTCTGTTCTTCTCTCCTCTGTTCTTCTCTTCTTTGTTGTTCTCTTCTCTCCTATGTTCTCCTTCTCTGTTCTTCTCTCCTCTTTTCTTCTCTCCTCTGTTATTCTCATCTTTGCTCTTCTCTTCTCTGTTCTTATCTTCTCTGCTATTCTCTCCTATTTTCTTCTTATCTGTCATTCTCTCCTCTGTTTTTCTCTTCTCATCTGTTATTCTCTCCTATTTTCTTATCTCCTCTGTTATTCTCTTATTTGTTCTTATCTTCTCTCCTCTGTTCTTCTTATTTGTTCTTATCTTCTCTGTTCTCCTTCTCTGTTCTTCTCTACTTTGTTCTTATATCCTCTGTTATGTTCTTCTCCTCTTTGTTATTCTATTCTCTGTTATTTTCTTCTCTCCTCTGTTCTTCTCTTCTTTGTAGAGTTGTTCCGATACCGATACCAGTATCGGAAAAGCCGCCGATACTGGCTAAAATGCTGGTATCGGTATCGGCGAGTACCCTCTAATGCTGCGCTCCGATACCATATGACGTAATTTATCAACAACACTGTGGTCTGTTGAGTAAGCATTATAAAACAAACGGGTGCTTAATCGATTAAAGTGTCAATGCCATTTGTCATTTTAACAGCAGATACTTTCTTAAATGTCATCGTCCCGACAGAGCGGTGTTGACGGGGAGCTCATGGGTTCGCTTGGTGGCTGGTGTTATTAGCATTGAACAGCTAACCGAAAGCTAGCTTTAACATTACCTTGGCTAAAGTTGGGGCTATTCATATAATCCAGCAATAATGGCTGCAGACCTGCAAGCAAAGTACAGCAAGTTGGCAAAGGAGTATTCGTTAAATCACAATGTCACCAGTAACGTTACAGTCTTTTCATATACCGGCAGCTCATGCTATGCTAACTTAGCTCACGTTGACGTCGTCATTGAGACCACCTCGCGTACACAATTAATGACATGTTGCGGACAGCCATATCGGTGACAATGTTTAGCTTTTAGTGCCAAATGATAAGAGTCTGAGGCGGAGTCTCAAAAGAGAATGTTGAATATTTATTGTGCAAAAATCACAACAGATCCGACTGCTACTGAAACGGAGCCTTGTAGACAGACTGAGTAGGGTATATCTGCAGAGCCAGTGGGTAGCGAGTGCAGCAACGTATAATGTCCGTGTGGATCATTGGAGTAGGGTATATCTGCAGTGCTGAAGCCCCATACTCATTGATTAATGATACTAATACAAATCTATACAATCACCTGTTGTTGAATAAATACCATTACTTTCTAGTTATTACTAAAAAACAGTATATATAAAACAGTATTTGTTAAAAAAAATATATCTATATATTTATAAAAAATGTATATAATATCGTTTTTTTTTTTTTTTTTTTTTTTTTTTGTATGCACTGGTATCGGATAAGTATCGGTATCGGCCGATACCCAAAGCTTAGGTATCGGAATCGGATCGGAAAGGAAAAAATGGTATCGGAACATCTCTACTTCTTTGTTCTTCTATTCTCTGTTCTTCTATTTGCTCTTCTCTTCTCTGTTCTTCTCTGTTATTCTCTCCTCTGTTCTTCACTTCTCTCCTTTGTTTGTCTCTTCTCTTCTCTGTTATTCTCTCCTCTGTTCTTCTCTCCTCTGTCCTTCTCTATGTTCTTCTCTCATCTGTCCTTCTCCTGTTCTTCTCTATGTCCTTCTCTTCTCTGTTCTTCTCATCTGTTCTTCTATTCTCTCCTCTTTTATTCTCTTCTGTCCTCTGTTCTCTCCTCTGTTTGTCTGTCCTCTGTTCTTCTTTTCTCTCTCTCTCTCTCTCTCTCTCTCGCTCTCGCTCTCGCTCTCGCTCTCGCTCTCGCTCTCCCTCCTTTCCTTCAGGGCCACACTCAGTACGGATCAGCAGTCCAATGAAAGCCACTAATCAACAGTAACCTTCATTTAGAATGTAATCTGATATTAACCACCAGTGTCCTTTAGGTAAATTGGATTTCACATCCGAAGGACAGAGGTGTGTGTGTGTGCGTGTGCGTGTGTGCGTGCGTGCGTGTGGAGGCCAAAAGAGACGATTTAAGGACTACACCAGGGACCTCCTAAAGTGTGCAAACATCACGCAGCTTGAAACTCTGGCACTCGACAGATCAGCCTGGCAAGTCACTTGTGCCACTGCAATTTCCCAAATACACCAAACAAACCAAGACCGAAGATCTGAGAGGCGCACGCAACGACACCAGCGGGCGGCTGGCATCCCCCAGGTATCTGGCTTCCCTTGCGCCATCTGTGTGCGGCTCAAGGATCGGACTCAATGCCCACGAGAAGTGGCACCAGCGGCAGCGTTGCTAACCCCCCTCTCCCTCTCCCCATCCCTGGAGCAAGCGTCATCATCGAACACGATGGACAGCTAAGAGTGTGTGTGTTCCTTGAGATAGCTTTTGCAGTCGACCTGTTTGTGTAGGTGTGTATTGTGTGTGTTGGTATGTGGGCGAGAGAGTAGAGCTGCATTATTTGGTGAGGCCTTACCCTCTCACTTCAACCCCACCCTCCATATTTAATATTGATAACAGTGAGACATTGTGCTTCTTGGTGCATATTAATGCGTGTTCTGTGTTCATTTCTAAGTGTGTTGTTTTATTCCTTTATGTGGTAGGGGCGAGGCAGCATGATGGTGTAATTCTTGTGTGGATCTTGTTTGAGTGCATTCAAATCTATTTATAATTCACACACACACACACACACACACACACACACACTAGGGTCACCAGAATAAGGTGAATACTGTTCCAATTTATAAAAAAAATAAATCATTGTGAATTAGAATACAAAACCTCCAATTGTCAATTGTGCGAAAACAGCTGTATGTTTTGATTAACACATTCTTGAACATTTCTTTTGAACATATCTCTGGGCGCTGGCTCTCATTCACTTCCACAGATATCATGGTACAGCTCCTCTACTAGCTAGCTAGTAGCTACGTTACTCCTGAACATCTGAGAAGCGTTGTCTGGGAAATAATATTAGGGTTCTGTTGTTTACAAGATTCAGCAGAGGGACACTGTCGCCTGTGGACTTTACAAAGAGCAACTGAAGATGTATAAAGTCCACTACGATGAGGATCCATGTCCAAAATATAGCTTACATCTTACAAATTAGTGCAGCTTGAGCAGCTGGAAACCGACTTGTATAACAGTTTCCAGCTACTACCGAAGATGCTACAGAAGAATCCATCTTAATATGTGTTGATCTTTCTACTCTGCCGGTGTGTTTGTGGAGATAACTGACCATTTGTGTTGCAAAGGTACAGCCCAGTGCCTTTGGTTGTTTCCTATTGGTAGGCTTACTTGTCAATTCTAAACGCCCTCTCTCTATGCCTTGGTGTCATGTGATATTCCTCATTCATTTCATTCAATTCATAGTCAAATGGAATTCAATTGACAGTCCTAACATACTAACTCACACACGCACACACTCACACTCACTCACTCACTCACTCACTCACTCACTCACTCACACTCACTCACTCACTCACTCACTCACTCACTCACTCACTCACTCACTCACTCACTCACTCACTCACTCACTCACTCACTCACTCACTCACTCTCACAGCAACCCACATGCATGCACAGCACACAGCGACTCACTGACTTACTCACTCACTCACTCACTCTCACAGCAACCCACATGCATGCACAGCACGCAGTGACTCACTGACTCACTGACTCACTCACTCACTCACTCACTCACTCACTCACTCACTCACTCACTCACTCTCACAGCAACCCACATGCATGCACAGCACGCAGTGACTCACTGACTCACTGACTCACTCACTCACTCACTCACTCACTCACTCACTCACTCACTCACTCACTCACTCACTCACTCACTCACTCACTCACTCACTCACTCACTCACTCACTCACTCTGTTCCTGGTAGAACTGGTGTGAAATAAATGTATTCATGAATCTGGAGTGTGCTGGAGTAACCATTCACTTCCTCTGCCCTCTCCTGCATCACTGATGCGTGCCGGCGCTCCCAGAACTACATCAGTGTTGTTTGGAGGGAAAGGTGGTGAGCGAGTCTCACTGCACCGCCGCTAGTTACCAGGCCCAGCAACATTCCCACGAGTGCCGACATGGAATGGTAATGCGCCTCGTAACCCTGGCGATCCGACCCTCCGCTCTTGGCGGGGGGGGAAGAAAAGGCGAGGGAAATGAAATGGCACGCGTCAACCTCACCTCAAACCCCACGTACGCATTTAAAAAGCGGCTAGCGGCTTAGAGATGACCCGCGGGGGGCGCACACTCACACACACAGCTTTATGACCCTATAACCCCCCCCCCCCACACACACAGACCTCGACCGGCCTCCCAAGATGAGACCCCCACTCTGAACGAGGTTAACGAGCGTCACCATGACAATATGACCCACTCCACCTGATGTATCCATTAGACTTGCAAAAGCTTTACAAGGCGATTAATTGGGAGGATCCATTGCGCCCCACGCTGGTATGAATCATTAATGTAGACGTCCAACTCCCTGTCCTCATGTCTTCTGTCTCCTCTCCTGGCCTGGTTCGTTAGGACCAGTGTTTTCATTCACACCGCGTGGTGGTTATGAAATACATTACAGCTCACCACAAGGCCTTCTCTCATTTCAATGGAATTGCAAACTCTGACGTCGGAGCAATGTATTCGAAGTCGGCTACTTCTGAAAATCTCTGCGGTGTACAGTAAGCCGCAATCAGGCCTCCATCTCGCAGCGGATTACAGGTAGTGTGTGTGTGTGTGTGTGTGTGTGTGTGTGTGTGTGTGTGTGTGTGTGTGTGTGTGTGTGTGTGTGTGTGTGTGTGTGTGTGTGTGTGTGTGTGTGTGTGTGTGTGTGTGTGTGTGTGTGTGTGTGTGTGTGTGTGTGTGTGTGTGTGTGTGTGTGTGTGTGTGTGTGTGTGTGTGTGTGTGTGTGTGTGTGTGTGTGTGTGTCCGCAAACCTCATTTATGTGAAAAATCAGGACAGTTTCAAGACTCACAAAATCAGGACACGCTGCTTATTTAGTTTGACGAGCTATTGTAGTTTGATGGTTATTGGTTGGTGGTGATGGTTAAGGTTAGTGTTAATGTTAAGGTTAGGGTTAGTTAATGCATGTGAGTAAGTAATGAGTAGGGAGCTTTCTATGGCTGTGCATGTGTGTGTGGGATGAGAGAGGGAGACTGGATGAGAGTAAGAGAGAGAGAGAGGGGTTGTGGTAGTAAATCTAGAGGCATGTTTAATTAAAGCACGTCTAGGACTATTGACCCAGAAAGTATAGGATTCGTGTGCGTGTGCGTGTGCGTGTGTGTCAGAGGGGCAGTAGGTCAGAGAGCCTCAAGGGGAATGCTTGTCAGGTGATTTGTTGTCACCATGCAGAATTGTGTGTGTGTCTGAGTGGGTGTGTTGAGTGTGTGTGCGTGTGTTGGCACATGTGAGAGTGCTTGGGTGTGTGTGTGTGTGTGTGTGTGTCAAACTACAACTGTGCATGCATCTTTGAATGTATGTTTAGGCTATAAATCCATCTTTTTGTTTCCATGAATACGTGTGTTTTCTTATGTTTGTGTTTGTGTTAATATAGCCCTCCCAATTTACTCTGTCTGTCTGTCTGTCTGTCTGTCTGTCTGTCTGTCTGTCTGTCTGTCTGTCTGTCTGTCTGTCTGTCTGTCTGTCTGTCTGTCTGTCTGTCTGTCTGTCTGTCTGTCTGTCTGTCTGTCTGTTTGTCTCTCTCTCTCTCTTTCTCTCTCTTTCTCTCTCTTTCTCTCTCTTTCTCTCTCTATCTCTCTCTATCTCTCTCTCTCTCTCTCTCTCTCTCTCTCTCTCTCTCTCTCTCTCTTTATGTCCATCTCTGTCTCTATCTCTCCCTCCCATCGCATCTCTTTCCTCTCTTTCTCTCTCTTCTTCTTACATCTCTCCTCTTCATTATCTCTTTCTCTATTTCTTAGGGATGTCCGATATTATGCCCAAATTATCCAAATTAGCCTCTCATTATCAATTGTTTTTTTCTTTGCCGTTGATTACTCGTCAGATACCTCCGATTTGTAATCCATCCCCTCGGTTGATTTGATTGGTCCGTCGACAAGGTGACACTGATGTCGGTGCGCTCCGCGGCTAAAGTTGAAACCTTTTCAATAGCTGACAGTGACGGGTAATAAAGACTCTGGCCAGAGCTGTTCCCTTTGAAACGGAATTCTTCCGAAAAGGTCTATTGATTTGAACTTTCCCCTCACTGTCTCAATATTACAGTACTTATTGACGCTACGCTGTATGATACAGTATGCCAGCACAGTATTGATTGAACAGACCGCCTTGCTTTTACCCTGGTCTTTACTGCACGGGCTGGCCGGTAAAAGTTTACAACTCACTCCCGTCAAGGCATTTACCATGCTCTCCCCGAGGCTGAAACTCAAGTTTAATTATCCCATTTCACAGACTATCAGTCTGTTACAGCCCTCGTGTTATTCCAGGCTTAATTGATGGCCTGTCTGAGGGTTTAGAAACGGGTCTCTTTAGTCTCTCTATAATTCTCTCTCTTTGTCTCTCTCTCTCTCCTCATCCTTCTCATTAGAGGCAGACCATTCAGGTGTGCAAGCTCACATATGAGACTCGAATTTAGAGAACTGAACATTCTAACGATGGTGTGACAATGGCGAGCAGCCATTGAGTGGTAGAATTACGAGATAGAATTCTTAGAAAACATTAAAAAAAAATACATATTCTGATTCTTATGGTCTCTCTCTTGCTCTCCCCACTCTCTCTCTCCCCCAGCTCTCTTTCTCTCACTCTCTCTCACTCGTTCACTCACTCTCTATCTCATTATCTCTCTCTCTTTATCTTTCTCTCTCTAATTATCACTATCTCATTCTCTCTCTCTTTCTCTGTCTCTAATGATCTTTCTCTCTATCCCTCTCTCCCCCTCTCTCTCTCACTCTCTCTTTATGTTGTCCTAATGGAACACAACCTGAGATGATCTACTGTAATGACTGCGTACATGTGCTTGAGGTGGACTCTCTAGTAGATGGCAACCTCCACCCTCCTCTCAGCCCTTGCAACCTCCTTTGACAAGCTCTGTCCCCTCGTTGAGAAACCTGCCCGCCGTTCCCCACCCAGTCCATGGCTGACGGATGCAGTGAGAGAACAAAGACAGGTCCTGAGAGCGGCTGAGAGGAAGTATAGAAAATCACGCCTCACTGCTGACATCGACACATATCACAACCTCTTGTTAACATTCTCCAAAACCATTACTAATGCCAAAGCTTCTTTCTTTCACCATAGGATCGAGGCCTCTGCCAAGAATCTTCGCAAACTGCATGCTACCATGTCCTCCCTCCTCACTCCCCCCCCACCCCCTCCTCCCTCATCTTTTTCTGCCGAAGACTTTGCGATCTTCTTTGAGGAAAAAGTGGAGAACATCCGCAGCTCCTTCTCCCAACCCCCACCCATTCCAAACGCTGAATCGAGAACCTCATCCTTCACTCTGTCATCTTTCTCTCCCATTACAGAAGCCGAGACCCTGACACTGGTAACGTCGAACCGTCCGACTACATGCCAGCTGGACCGGCTACCCTCCCCACTCCTCCAGACCATAGCACCGGACATCCTCCCATTCCTAACTGCAACCATCAACTCCTCACTCAACTCGGGGGTGGTCCCCACCTCCCTAAAACAAGCCAGAGTCACGCCCCTCATAAAAAAACCAACCCTGAACCCCACCGTCATAGCCAACTATCGTCCTGTCTCTCTTCTCTCCTTTCTTTCTAAAACACTTGAACGTGCTGTATCCAACCAACTTACTGCTTATCTCTTACAGAATGACCTCCTAGACCCCAATCAGTCTGGCTTCCGGACTGGCCACTCCACAGAAACGGCCCTCATTGCGGTCACAGAGGCACTTCACTTAGCAAAAGCGAAAGGCCTCTCCTCTGTCCTGATTCTCCTAGATCTATCTGCAGCCTTCGACACAGTCAACCATCAGATCCTCCTCGCGGCCCTCGCAGGAATGGGAGTGGCTGGATCTGCGCTGACATGGCTGACATCATACCTCAACGACCGCTCCTACCAAGTGTCATGGAGAGGGACTCTGTCGGCCACCCGCCCCCTCCGGACGGGTGTCCCCCAGGGCTCGGTCCTAGGACCCCTTCTCTTCTCCCTCTACACTAAATCACTGGGTAACATTATCACGTCTCATGGCTTCTCATATCATTGTTATGCCGATGATACTCAACTCTTCCTCTCCTTCCCTCCCTCAGATATCCACGTCTCTGAGCGGATCTCGGCCTGTCTGTCCGACATCTCCGCCTGGATGACGACCAACCACCTCAAACTGAACCTAAGCAAAACAGAATTGCTCCACCTGCCGGCCAAATCCTCCCCCCTGACCGACCTCTCCATCACAGTCGAGAATGCAGCTGTGACCGCGTCCCCGACCGCCAAGAACCTTGGTGTTGTCCTCGACGACCAGTTGAACTTCTCTGCCCACATCGCAGCGACAACCAGAACCTGCAGATTCCTCCTGAGCAACGTCAGAAGGATACGCCCCTTCCTGACAAAAGAAGCCACCCAACTCCTCATCCAATCAACAGTCATCTCCCGCCTCGACTACTGCAACGCACTGCTAGCTGGCCTCCCGGCCACTGCCACCAAGCCTCTTCAACTCATTCAAAACGCAGCGGCCCGCCTGATATCAAACCTACCGAAGTCGGCCCATGTCACCCCACTTCTTAGGGACCTGCACTGGCTCCCCATTGCTGCACGTATCCGCTTCAAGGCCCTCGACCTAGCATACCGTGCAGCAAAGGGAACCGCTCCCGCCTACCTCCGGTCAATGGTCTCTAACTACACACCCTCAAGACCCCTACGCTCTGCATCTTCTGGCCGCCTCAGACCTACTCCTATCCAAGCTCCCGGAGGGTCATCAAAGAGAAGCCGCCTATTCTCAGTCCTTGCCCCACAATGGTGGAATGAACTACCCATCCCAGTTAGGACAGCCGAATCCCGTCCAATCTTTCGCCGTCGACTAAAGACTCACTTCTTCAACCATTATCTGAAATGATTTAAAAAAAAAAAAAAAAAAAAAAAAAAAAAAAAAAAAAAAAAATCTAACCCTGACTAACCTTACTGTCATGCACTTGTCCTAATAAACTAACCTACACTGTAACACGCAACACTTGATGAACATTGTTACTCAGCTGATAGAGTTGTACCCTTCTTGCTGTCTTGTCGTACAGAACTTGTAAGTCGCTTTGGATAAAAGCGTCAGCTAAATGACTAAATGTAAATGTAAATGTAGATGATTGATTTTTCAGCTGCTTCTATGAGCTGTATTGAGTCAAGTCAAGAGTTTTATTTGTCACGGCATACAAGTATACAGTGAAATGCGGGGGGTCTTGCCCACAATGATTGTGCATAATACAATAATAATAATATAATAAGAATCCAATAGAACGACATTGTGCAATAATACAAGTAATCAAAGTAGGGCATATCGGTATATGTACATGAGTTTTTTACAGAGCATGGTAAGACATGCTAGGTCCTGTGATAGTGCAATACACTGTTAGCTACGGATGAGGCACTGGGTCTTTATGTACACTGCTATACACTGCTATATTATACAATCTCAAGTTATACTATACTATTTTTAAAGTGATCTTTCCTTTTTGTAAAGTGACCATAAGTGTGAGCGTGTGCAGCATGAGTGTGTGTGTGCTCATGTTAAAGTGGCTGCTAGTGTGTGAGCGTGTACAGTGTGTGTGTTGTGTGTGTGCTCATGTGTGCTTGTGTGTGGAGAGTTCAGTGTTCAAGGCTCTGATGGCCTGGGGGAAGAAGCTGAGCCGAAGTCTCTCTGTCCTAGTTGCTGGTGTTTGCAGGCGTTTGCTTGAACAGGCTGGGGTGGTGAGGGTCTTTCATTATTCTGCAGGCTCTGGATTTGCACCTCTTGTTATATAGGACCTGCAGGGGTGGTAGTGCAATACCCGTAGTACGCTCGGCTGAGCGTACCACTCTCTGTAGGGCCTTCTTGTCCTGTGCCGTGCTGTTTCCATACCAGGCAGTGATGTTTCCAGTCAAGATGCTCTCTACAGCTCCGGAGTAGAAGGACTTGAGTATCTTCCCCGATACTCTGAACTTCCTTAACTGTCTCAGGTGGTAGAGGCGCTGTTTCGCCTTTTTTACGACTGAGTATGTGTGTTGTCAATGTCAGATCCTCTGAGATGTGGACCCCCAGGTACTTGAAGCTGCTCACCCTGTCCACGGTAGCCCCGTTTATCCTCAGTGGTGTGTGTGTCCCCTGCTGTTTTCTCCTAAAATCCATGATCAGCTCCTTGGTTTTACCAATGTTCAGGAGCAGGCTGTTGTCCTGGCACCAGCGTTCCAGTACCTCAACCTCCTCCCGGTAGGCCTTCTTGTTGTTGTCCGAGATCAGCCCCACCACCACTATGTCGTCCGCAAACTTCACTATGGAGTTGGAGCTGAACTTGGCCACACAGTCATGTGTGTATAATGAATACAGCAGGGGGCTCAGAACACAGCCCTGGGGGGACCCGATGCTCAGGGTGATGGTGTTGGAGGTCTGATCCCCCACCCTGACCGCCTGGGGCCTTTCACTCAGAAAGTCCAGTATCCAGGCGTGGACCTGTTTGGCCTGTATGCAAATTGCATAGGGTCCATATCACTGGGGAGGGAGGCACAAATGTGATCCTTAACCAGCCTCTCAAAACATTGCCTGGCCACAGAGGTGAGTGCCACCGGTCTGTAGTCATTGAGACATGTTGGGGAGGATTTCTTTTGTACCGGGATAATAGTAGACACCTTGAAGCAGGCAGGTACCACGGATTCAGCCAGGGATAGATTAATATGGTGGTGAACACAGGGGCTAGCTGGTTAGCACAGGACTTAAGTATGCGTCCTGTTATCCCATCTGGGCCAGCTGCCTTTCTGGTGTTCACCCGCATAAATGCTCTTCTCACACTGTGTTCCGTCAATGAGAGAGCGTCCCCGCCCCCCCGCGGATGCCCCCGCCTCCACGACAGCCGTTGCGTCGGTGACGTCACTAGCCGGTGAGCTAGCGTCGCCACTGTCTGCGCCAAACCGTGCATAGAAGGAGTTGAGTTTGTCCGTGAGAGAGGCGTCGTCGCTCCCCATTGAGGGGGCGCTGACTTTGTAGTCAGTTATTGTCCGCAGCCCCCGCCATAAGCCTCTTGTGTCATTCTGTGCCATTTGTGCCTCCATCTTGTCAGCATATGTCCTCTTAGCAAGTTTAACAGCTTTGCGCAGAGTATAGACTGTTGCCTTGTACTCCTCCATATTTCCTGTCTCTCTGCCCAGGTTGTAAGCAGTGGTGTGAGTTTTCAGAGCTGCTCTGATAGTACTGTCCACCCACGGTTTCTGGTTCGGGAACACCCTCGCCTTTTTTGTGGGGACGATACTATCGGCTAAGGTTGCTATGAAGCTAACAACAGTATCTGCAAACTTTCTGACGTCACTGGCACTTCCCTGGAACAGGATGCTTCAGTACGTCCACATAACGCTGTCTGAAATACAGAAGAAACACAGAAAATATATTGATCCTCTTAACGGAACACGCCAACATTATGGGAAATGTGCTTACTATCTTCTCTAGAATCGAACAAGAAGCTAGATTCCAATTTTCTTTTGGTGCGTTCAGTAGAAAGCTATCCGGCTGTAAGCTAGCCTAGCACAAATTAATGGAAGCGGATACGGACCACTAGGCTAGCTTGCAACTGAACCCACAGAAAGGAAATTGGTACACAATGTAGTCCTATTCCTTTAAATGACTGCAACTCTATTGTTGAGAGTGTGCGATTTGGGTGATTTAAATTCCGCATCTGAACTCCATTTTCTCATTCAGTAGTCATTCAAAACACAATATCACTTGAGCTCTGTTGAATTCTAGTGTTTTACAGTGCAACGGGGGTTCCAGTGTGAGCCTTTCTATGTATCATATACAGAGAGACTAAAAGGCTCAGCTTCTTCCCTCAGGCCATCAGAACACTGAACACTGATCTCTCCACACACAAGCACACATGAACACACACATACACACACAACACAACATTCTGCACTCGATCACACACAAATGCACCATAGGTCACTTTAAACACACAAGAAAAGGACACTTTAAAGGAAGGGGGAAAAAGGACAGTTTAAGAAAATAACTTGTTGTAATTATTGCATAGTATAACTAGTAACAGCAAGTATAGCATAGGGACATAGAAGTAAAACTGTATATTGTATAGGAGTGCACATAGGACCCAGTGCCTTGAAGTGATTTATTAACATTTTATCATGTCTATTCTACTTATTTTTATTACTATTTACTATTATTACTACTGTATTCATGCACAATCGTAGCAGGCATGGCCAACCGCATTTCACTGTATGCCCTGGTATGTATGTGATGAATAAACTCTTGAATCTTATATAAGGTGCAGCACGCCTCATCCGTAACCATCCCCATTCCTCTCCCATTTATCATGTCATAATCACATGGCACCCCTCGCCCTCCACCTCCCATTGTTATGGTATTGTGTCAGAATATGGCAGACAGTGACTTAAGAGTTTATATTATCTCCCGCCTGCCTTACACACCCCACTCGCCGCAAATGTATTATCTTAGCATTAGCCTGCAGGGCTAGGAGCCATTGGAATCAATCACCTGAGAGCTAGCTTTGATGCTAGGCAGACGGGAGCAGTGACACGGGGCCACACTGCAGGGCTTTTCTTCCCTCCCTCCTTGTACGGGGGAATTAGGAAAGTAATTAATCAAAAGTGCATTTGCATGCAACGCCTCGCTCACAGTCCCCTTCGCCACTCAGGAAAGATGTTTAGCCTGGTAATGTGAGGGGAGTAGCTGGAACCTGCAGCTGTTGTGGTGTTAACACAGCGACTGTTGCCACGGCCCGCGCAGCAGCACCAGGAACTCAAGTGTTCCCGCTTTCAAATAGCCTCGGAGGTTATTCCAAAACAGGGAAGCTAACATTAACATTATAATCTCTTTATTGCCAAATAAATGTTTTGCATACTACCAGTAATTTTGTTTAGGTTCTAATGCCAGTGCCTTGGTCAACTTGCCCCTTCCTCATCTCTCACCCCACCCCCTCTCTCTAGTCTAGTATAAAAAAAATTAAGTAAAAGTTCCAAAAAGTTAATCGTGAGTTAAAAAAAATAGTGGCGTTAATACCGCGTTAACTTTGACAGCCTTAATATATGTAAGGGATAATGTATAGCTACGAGGTCATTGTCGCAAAATAATTGACCGACACAGAGTTTAGAATACCGAGGCGCCTCGCCGAGGTGTTCTAAACGCAGTGAAGGTCAATTATTTTGCGACAATGACCGAGTATAGCTATACATTATCCCGCTTATTACATAAGTTACTAACAATATACCTAATTCATTTTACACCATCGACAAGACGAGATCAAATGCAGACGCAGTTGTTCTGTTCTGTGGCTCCGCGCTGTCATCGCCGGCAGCTTGCACTGATGAGTGCAGCTGTGCATATGCTGAGCAGCTTTCATGACTGCGATATAAATGCTTGATTGCTCCGGCTGCGAACAGCGGTCATTATTGCTCGGTTGCCCCTGACAGCGGTCAGTTATCGAAAAATAACTGACCGCTGCTATGGGCAACCGAGCGCTATTGACCAATCACAATAAAGCATTTTCGCGAATGTTAAAACGCCATGTAATAAATATATATATATCCATATCTGTCTGTACATACCTGCCTATAATCCTTTTTACATATGTAGATACTATATCTATATATGTACATATAAATGGTAAATGGCTGCATTTATATAGTGCTTTTATCCAAAGCGCTTTACAATTTGTTCCAAAATTTTTTTACCCATTCACTCACACATTCACACACTGACGGCGGAGGCAACCATGCAAGGTGACAACCAGCTCATCAGGAGCAATTAGGGGTTAAGTGTCTTGCTCAAGGACACATTGACACGCTGCCTGGGAGGAGCGGGAATCGAACCGAGAACCTCCGGATCACCAGACGACTGCTCTACCTCCCGAGCCACTGTCACCCCCACTATTAGGTTCTCATCAAACCATCCCAAGTAGGGGGGGGGCAGGTGGCGCACGGAGATTACGTTCGTCACCAACACCGGGAGACACTAGGATTCGCCTGTTCGAATCCAGCTCCCGGCGTTGCTATCAGCTTGGCTGTCCTCTCACACTGATACAATTGGCTGTATCAGGGGGTGGAAAGCTGAAGGGTGGGTCCGGGGCGTTGTGGACAGCGACCCCTACAGTTCGGTCGGGGCGCCTGCTCAGCGAGGGTTGGATCTGAGGAGAGATAGTGTGGCCTCCCACACGCTACACTCTCCCCGGTGAGAACCTGCGCGGCCAGGTTGGCCTGCCCCAGGCTGCACATGCGTCGGAGGAAAGCATGTGACAGTCTCCGGTCTCCCGGACCAACAGTAGGGGAAAGTACGCAACAACCAGGAAGGGTGGGATGGGAGAAAAATCGGGAAAAAAGGAGGGGAAGAAAGATAATAAAAAAAACAAAAAAAAACATCCCAAGTCCTTAGATTGATATATATATGGACCAGCTGACAGATTCAAGCGACAAAGTTGTATTTCTCAGACGGTGTCTTTATTGTCGAACACAAGAACACAGAACTCCGACCAGCCCTTCCATGGGGCTAAGTCTCCCAGAATGAAGACACATGACATATTTATACCCTCATGGATGAAGAAGAGAAGGGGAGGGTTGTGTGTGTGTATGTATGTGCGTGTGTATGTATGTGTGTGTGTGCTTGTGTGTATGTGTGCCTGTGTCAGAAGAAGGGGGGCTAGGGGTAATGGGTTAGAGGAGGGAGGGGTGTTTAGCTGAGATCATGTCAGCAGGTGGCCCAGGGCAGGGTGGCAGAAAGGCCAGGGAGGGGAGAGGAGAGGGATGTTTAGGAGACACACATAGAGAGAGAGGGGAGACAGAGAGAGGAGGGGAAAGGAGAGACACATGAGACACATGGTAGCATGTGAGCTATAGCATGTGAGCTGTCGTCATGCTGATCAGGACAAGAGCTAATTGAGAAAGTGGCTCCATTGACCGGCCTGTGACCAGGCACTGTGTGTGTCTGTGTGTGTGTGTGTGGGGGGGGCAGATGTACAGAGAGCCACAGAGACGAGCATGTGAGCTATAGCATGCTGATCAGGAGGGGCACTGGACCCTACAGCCTGAGGGCCCGAGGGAGACAATCATGCTATCATCAGAGGAGAGCTTCAAATATTAATGAAATATCCTATACCACATATCCCTTACCTACTCTTACAAGTTACGCTGCTGGCCAGTATGACTTACTACCATAGTGTCTTTATACCTGTATCACTGGACATATTAATACTACAACTATGTACATACATGTGCTCAGCACTATATTCAGTAGTACTCATTTATATATTTTATACCCAGCTTAATCACCTGTAATTGTATATTACTTTTGCACTTTACTGTTACATTTGCACTCTGGTTGGATGCCAAACTTATTTTCGTTGTACTGTACTTGGTATGGCATGGTGTGGTTTATTCTTAATTCTTAATCCCTGAGGGGAACCATGGTTTGCCACCAGAGTGAATACAAATACACAAACAAGAAACAATTACATACAGTACAAGTTACATAACACAGTAAAAAGAAGAGAGCCTCTCAAGTCTCAACACACTTGTGCTGTATAATGACAATAAATGTGAATCTAAGTGCCTTGGTCAACAGTTCTAACACCAGTGCCTTGGTCGAGGGCAATGACAGGAGTATGTACCTACAGTACTAGCATCAGTGTTAATTTTGGCAGCTATTTTCATTTTAGTTTTAGTCTTAGTCATGTGTCAAGTGCTCCTTTTTCGTTTTCATCATATTTAGTCATCTTCATTTATTTTTCGTTTAGTCAGTTTTAGTCAACTTAATGTCTGAGCATTTTAGTCTTAGTCAGTTTTTGTCTCAATTTTGTCTTTTTTGTTTTAGTACTAAACAAAACATTTATATTATATAAATTATAAAACTTTTTTATTTATTTTTTTTACAGCTACTGTTTTATATTATACTGTGTTTTAGTAATAACTAGAAAGTAATGGTATTTATTCAACAGGTGATTGTATAGATTAGTATTAGTATCATTAAATGACAACTACTGTATGCTCAACTATGCTTCACCCACGGAAAGGTTGTTGGTTCCACACGGACATTATACGTTGTTGCACTTGCTTCCAGAAGGCTCCGTTTAGGTTAGCTAGTAGCAGAGGCTCTGTTGTGATTTTTAATGCACAATAAATATTCAACATTCTCTTTTGAGACTCCGCCTCAGACTCTTATCATTTGGCACTAAAAGCTAAACATTGTCACCGGTATGGCTGTCCGCAACACGTCATTAATTGTGTGCGAGAGGTCGATCAGTGACCACGTTAGCCTGAGCTAGGTTAGCCACTAGTTAACGCGAGCTAGATGGAAATGCAAACAATGTAACATTACTGGTGAAAAAGTGATTTACCTTGGAACCTTTGCCAACTTGCTGTACTTTGCTTGCAGGTCTGCAGCTGGATTATGAATAGTCCCAACCAGGCCTGTACACTGCGATGATATGATCGCGAATTGCCCCTTTAATTGGCCGTTGCGATTGGTAAATATTATCTGGGGGCGGGCTTGCGAGTAGTGCTTTCAAGCCTTGCATTCGCATTTCACTCCTAAATTATCCAAGGCGTGTGATGACGCCACTCACGCGAGCTGTCAGTGCGACACAATGTCGTGGTGCTATGAAAGAATCTGTCGGCAATGAATGAATTTACAGTACTGCGATCACAGATAGCCTGAGTGAAAAAAAAGATTTGCGTGTGGAGTGAATCTAGGTCACGCTATATACTTGGTACTTGTAGTCTATCGTGCGATTAAAGACCATGTCCCTATCTGCGTAGTCTATACATCCAACACCAAATCCCATAATTCCTAGCAAAACGAAACTGAATGTGGCCTCTCTTCCTTTCAATATGGACTATTGCATCGCCAAAGAAGCACCTCATTTCAATACATTTAAGATAAAAATTTTGCTCTGCAAGAACAACGGAGTGGATATCAGTCCATCTTATGACAACCACGTCCGATGTGGAGAGATGATAAGATGAAGATGATTGACGTGATGATGTGATGATTGATTGACGGGGACACGGACACTTCTAACGTTCAGGTTCAGCCATGCATTAGGTGAGTAGTAGTAGTAGCCCACTATTAGGACGTGAAATACTGTCTACTTAAATTTATAAAATATCAACCTATCTATCTATCTAATAATGAGACAATATGCAAATAAGATAATACTAATAATTGTCACGGTGTCCCCGTATATGAAATGAAAGTGGCTTGCAACTTTACTGGCTGTCACAAACTGTTTATTTCTCGTTTAGCATAGTATTACATTCCACTTCTATAAACAAAGTCCTACCGTAAGAGCCTCATACGTAGGCCTGCCGCGATAAGCAATAAATCGATTAATTGCCGCGATAATTAAAATGAATGCAATGATTTTGACGGGCGCGATTAATTGCTATTTGCGCGTTTGTTTTAATGAGGCGGACCCAGTGCCCCTTGTCAGTCACTGTCCGTGTTGGGAGGCGGGCCGCTTTAACGTTACTCATACAAACAGAGTAAACACAGTTTTCAATCAATCAATCAATAACAACATTAACGAGACCCTCGTTGTGTCTATTCTGCTAACGCTAACGTTACCTCTCATTGTGTCTATTCTACAAGCGTTAACGTTAGCTAGGCTGTCTATGCTAACGTTAACGAGCATTAGGCTAACAAGCTGTAACGTTACCAGTCGCGTCTATTTGCTAACGTTAGCATTAGGTAATAACCGGTTTAAAATGGATGGTGATTACCTCACGTTGTGTCTATTCTACTAGCATTAACGTTACTCATACAAACAATCAATAGCGAGTTATATTGATCACGCTATGTACGATAGCCATGCTAAAACGCTAGCACAACATTAGCACCTAACCTAACAACAAGCCTTAACAAGTCAGCGATCTTTTTGCGAGACTAAACTCTCCGCTCGGTGGCAAATTGTGTTGATGTCGGTTTTGTTTAATCAATAAATGAGGCAGAATACACAGTGACTGTATCCTTTGTTTATTGCACTTGTGCCTGCTGCAAACATAATGATTATGAAATCCTAGAGACGCGTCTCTATTCAGTGGTCTGCAGTGTTTCACGTGACTTTTCTGGTACCCAAAAAGTACCTGAAATAATCACAACAATACTTCCGGTCCGGTCGGTGGGCTTCAAAATAAAAGTCTTAAACACCGGAAAAGACGGAGCGGTGGGCTTCAAAATAAAAGTTTTGGGAAATAAATTTCTCCAAAAAAAAAAATCTCTAACCGGTCGCAATAATATCGCTTATCGCGATATTTTCGGGGGCAATTAATCGCCCAGCAAAATGTGTTATCGTGGCAGGCCTACTCATACGGGTCAATTAAACCTTTTTGATTAGTCTTTCCTTCGAGCTAAGTTGGACTGAACATTTCACTGTCAAAAGCGCAAATGTAAATAAGGTTGCGTCGCAACACTGTTTTCAAAATAAAGGTCACATATACAAATACCTCTCAATTCTTACTAAAAAAAAGTCCCGGATATACATAAACATTAATTGGCATAGATCTCTATAAACGGCCCAACACATTGATCACTTTAGGCACACACTGAAACCAGTAACATCACAAATATGAAGCAGGTAATTACCCATACAAATAATAAACCTTTCATGGGGTTATTTACAATAATAATTCATTTGATTTCTAAAGCACTTTTCATTGTGAAACAAATGTATGCAGAGTTTCTTGTCCTCCTGATTAATGCAATGGTGTGTGTGTGTTGTGGTGATCTCATTCAAGGAGCACTACACAAGCGCGCGCACACACACACACACACACACACAGTTTGTTGTTTTTGTTCTATTAGTGATTTACACACTTTCTCGGTTGGTTCATTATAAAAGATACAAACCTGAAAACAAACGCACTTAAATGTTAAATAAAAGGACCACAGTAATGAGGCAGGAGGAACATATTTTTTTAATAATGGTAAAATTGTTATTTAAAAATGTGCCCCTAAAAAAATTTTTTTGCCCCTAAATGTCTCATTTAGGGGCAAGTGTGCCCCTAGTGAAAAAGCTTAGCGTACAGCCCTGCCAACTTTAGCCAAGGTAACGTTAAGCTAAAACTAGCTTTTCAAATAGCTATTCAGCTAATAACAGAGCTCCCTGTCACACTGCTCTGACTCGGGACGATGGCATTAAGAAAAGTTATAATTATTTTGTTTCGTCTTGTTTTAGTCAACAATATCAACATACATGAAGAGAAATTTCGTCCTGGTTTTTGTAATAACCTCAGTGTCATAACCGGAAATATTAGTTATCCTCCTTTCAAAATCACTCGTGGAAGTAGGCAAGGGGATCCGATCTCTGCAAGCTTGTTTATTTTATCCCTTGAACCTTTAGCCCAAGCTATACGGAAATCAGAAAACATTAAGCCAATCTCTGTAAATTCTACTGATCATCATATTTCGCTCTATGCGGATGACATCTTGTTATATATGAAGAATGTATCTCAGTCTCTCTCAAGCCAAAATGTATATGGCGAGGCAAGCGAGCTCGGATTAAACTTACTACCTTACAAAATTAGTGGCAATCTGGTGGTTTAACTGTGCCACATTTTAAGTTATATTTTCAAGCGTTATCATTTCGTCCTCTGTTGAGTTGGTTTAATTTAAATTCTGAGGCCCCCTGGCTTAATATTGAAAAACATATTGTGGCGCCGATTCGTTTACAAGACATTGTCTTCACAGATATTTCACTAAAGCAATGTAGATTACGTTATGGTCCGATAACAGCGCATGCCATATCTTTATGGCGCAAATATTAAAAGTTACTTAAATGGGATACTAAGTGGCATGAACAGACTCCCTTATTCCATAACCCTTTTTTGCTTAGCGGAGGCCGCAGTTTTGTAGCTCAATCATGGTCAAATTGTGGCATTCATGTACTTGCCGATGTTATGGAGGACAATGGTCTAAGAACATTTTCAGATCTGAAAGAGTCATATAACTTACCTGGCACCTCCTTTTTTATATTTACAGCTCCGTTCGGCTATGCGAGCCTATGGAGTTCCATGGACCAAACCAACTACTCACCCGTTAATTACTTTCTCTAAAAAAAAACTGCAGGTCTCTCCAAAGGACAAGTCTCTATAATTTATAAAGATCTATCACAAAGATGTACTTCGTTAATACCTGTTATGGAGCACAGAATTGGGATTAGAACACCATCACTCTTATCAATTGGACCAGAGTTTGGGGTAATATTACTATGGCATCACGAAACCCAAATCATCAGCAGATTCATTTAGATTTTGTCCATAAAACATATTTAACCCCCCATAAAGCTTATAGAATGAGACGTGCTATTTCACCAAACTGTACACTTTGTTCTCTAAATACTACTGGTACTTTTACACATAGGAATGCCCCACAGTCAAACGTTTCTGGGAACAGATAACTAATTATCTATCTAAAGTATTACAAAAACATATTCCCTGTTGTCCCAAATTACTTCTCCTTAATGATGATGATTCTTTAGCTTTAAGTATTGTTCAGAGACTATTTTGGCTGGCAAGTACTGCTGCAAAAAAAAATTGGCACTGCGATGGCAAGCTCCACACTACACTCTCTGCCCTTTAATCACTGGAAACAGTTATTAGCTGATGTTGTAACAATGGAGCTTTCTACAGCTAGATTAAATGGTGCAAGCTATCAAACAATAGATAGCTGGAACCATATTCTCTATCAAGTTAGGACCTTTACTATATAGCTAGCAGGACATAACTAATTATATCTGTATAATTCCTTTTATTTTTTATTTTTTTGGTCTTTGTTGAAATCTTTGTTCAATTATTTTTCTTCTCAGGCCTATGACGGGGTGGGTTGGGGGGGGGTTACTATTATTATTATTATTATTATTATTATTATCATTATTATTATTATTATTATTATTATTATTATTATTATTATTATTATTATTATTATTATTATTATTATTATTATTCTTTTATTTATTTTTTGTCAACGGTGGTTGGTGCAGGGGTTAGGGGGTAGGAGTTTTTATTTTAAACGAGGCAAGGGGCAAGCCAATGCGTGTAATTGGCAAATAATTTACATTTATATTTAAAAAAATATATAGAAATTTCGTCCTGGTTTTTGTAAATTACATTTTTGTGTCCTCAGTTGTGGTCAACAATATTAAATAAACGAACATCTTTCGTCATCATTTTAGTTGACAAAATTAACACTGACTAGCATGCACTGTTATATTGCTTTTATGATCCCTGTAGTTACTGTGAGAGTCCTGACAATAGTGTCATACTATGATGTATAGACTATAGACCACACTATAGATGTATAGTGTGGTAACATAGTTACAGTAGGCTGTACTGTCCCTGACTAAACACTTATGGATGTGTTTGAAAATGTACGTAACGTGTGTGAATAGCAACACCTTTACACAGGTACACATTTATTTATATAGTTATTACATTTACATTTAGTCATTTAGCTGACACTTTTATCCAAAGTGACTTACAAGTTCTGTACGACAAGTCATCAGGAAGGGCACAACTCTTATCAGCTGAGTAACAATGTCCATCAAAGTGTTGAGTGCTACAGTGTAGGTTAGTATATTAGTATATCAAGTGCATGACAGTAAAGTTAGTTGGGGTTAGACTATTATATTTTTTTATAATTTTTTTTAGATAATGGTTTAGTTACTAACTAATTCGCTAGTTAGGTAGGTAGTTAGATAATAGTATGTAACTGTTCTTGCATTTTTTTGGGGGGGGTGGTGAAATTGATAAATATTCCCAACTCAAATATTCCCCTTGCATCATCTAAATATGTGAGGTTCTGAATCAAATCTAACATGGATGAGGAAGGACGTGGAAAGGGTCTCCATAGGCGCGACCTTGTCCGATCCTTCCCATCTCACCTCCTATCTTTACTAATGTGATGTGTGTGATGTGTACTAATGTGATGTCACACTGAGAGAAAAGCCTCGCCCGCTGTCCGGCAAATTGCTGCTAACCCGTGTCCACTGATTTAATGGAGTGTGAACCCAGGGGTGTTAGTCAATAGGCATGGGGGTTGAGGGCCACATGGCTGCATGTTTATCAGGGCCCGGGCAGCAGAAAGGGCTTGGCGGGAGGTTACAGGCACAGTTTCTTTTATTTTTTACCAGGTTTGATTTGGGATACTTTCATACTCTGGACAGATTATTGAGTAGAGGACGACATTCATTTTCTTGACCATTTTCACCATATTTCACGATCTTTGCGGAGCTATTGTATATTCTATATTATAGCTATGGAGACGATAGTATGGCTCATTTGACAGACACTATTTCTAGTCCGACATGTAAAAAATAGTTTGTTTCTACACACTGTAGTTTGTAGTTTATTACACGCTAAACATCGCCCATTTCCAAAATAATCCAGTCTTTTTCTGTCAGTGCAGCCGCGGCAGGTGTGTCTGATTTGCTGCACTGATGTGGGCTTGATTGCGAACAGCTGCGCACATCGGTCATTATTGTCCCACAGCGGTCATTATTGTGTAATAATGACCGCTGTCGGGGGGCTATTGACCAATCACAAGCAAGCATTTCGACGAATGTGAAAACGCCATGTAATAAGATGCGTTATATGCAATAAGCCCAAATCGTTCTGGTTGATCGCCTGAAACCCCAAATACTCCCAAATCAAAGGTATATACCATGTACATATGTGCCTTCACAAAATCATCAATGGGGGCGGCTAAGTGGCGCAGTGGGCAAGGCGCTCGCCACTAACGCAGGAAATGCTGCGTTGCTTCCGGCTTGGCTGGTCGTTCATACTAATACAATTGGCAGTATTAGGGGGTGGGAAAGCCGGTGGGTGGGGATCGGACTCTGTGGACAGCGACTCCTACAGGTCGGTTGGTGCGCCTGTACAGCAGAATCAGGAAGTATCGGGGGCAGCGTGAGCCTCCCACGCGTTACTCCTCGCCACTGAGAGATCGCGCTGTACAGGTGAAAAGATGCGACGGCTGCCTCCTCGTGTACCGGAGGGGACACGTGATGCAAGGCTTCGTCCACATTGCAGCCGACCAGTGGGAGGCATGGTCCAGCAACGTTCGAGACAGGGGAGGGAAGAATTGGATAATACGAAAAATGTTGATGGGAGAAAAAATAAAAAAATGGGGAGAAAAAGTAGATAAAAAAATTACGAAATCATCAATGGGGGGGGGGGGTAGTCTTACCCCGAAAATGCGATCGTTTGGGTCCGGTAAAATATGACACTGTGATCGTTACAGAAACATGTTTCGGGTTCGGTAAAATAGACAGAATATACCTTACCTTAGCCAGAAGGTACTCCAATAAGAATAATTCCAATGATCCCATCGGCGATCGCGATTACTTGTTTATATGTAATTACTCGTGCATATGGGACACTAGGGCTGTCGCCGACTAAGGATTTGGATGGTCGACTAGGATTGGCCAAACATTTGCCGTTAGTCGACTATTAATAAAAAAAATAAAAAAAAAGTATAATATTTTGTAAATGTTTTATTTTAAAAAAATTTTAATTTTCGACTAAGAGGTTGGCCAGTCGACTACGGCTCCTTTCGACCGATTAGTCGACTAATTGATTAATAGGGGTCAGCCCTACGGGACACTATAGGTTTTGAGGCGAGAAGATCTCCTAGCGATTGCTCTGCAAGAGCTCCTCCCCCTCAGAGCGAAAAAAAGGGATCAGGACAGACACTGTCTGAACTAGACTATCAGAGTTCAAAAGGTAGGCGATACTGCCACCTGGTGAGATTCGATCATCATTGCAATTCCAACGTAGGCAGATGAGCCAGGGACACCTAAAGGGCTCCGGCTGACCATATAGAACGGGGATCAAAGGAAACAGATCAAAGGATCAAAACCCGATAAATCTCAGGTATGGCGCTCAACGCATGGCGAGATAACCAGACTTATCTCGGGTATGGCCACCAAAGAGTTAAAGCTGCAGTAGGCAAGTACAGATAAGTACAGTGAGTTTACCTGCCCAACAGAAGTAGAGCAAGCTCTGCATCACTTTAAGTCCATGCACACGCAACACAGGTTTTCCACAGACCTCCAGAGGCACCAGCAGCTTTAAGCTGAATAAAATAATAATAAAAAGCATTTTATTACCAGCCTCTGATTGGCAGATGGTTTTGCACATTGTGTACTTTTTGATGAGGAATGCGATGGTGGTATTCGTTTTCCAATGCGACCCCAATGGGAACACCACTTGGCAGGCCAGACACATCTGATTGGCCTGCCAAGTGATGTTCCTGGGGTCACATCAGAAAACAAAAAAACAGTGCCTCTGGGAGTGTGGAAAACGTTTGCTGCACGTGCATGGGCTTGAAAAGTTACACAGAGCTTGCTCCACTTCTGTTGGGCAGGTAAACTCACTCTTGCTAATTTCTTAAAAGTTGCCTATGCCTGTGCCTATGCCTGTTTTAAGTCGCACCAGTCCCACCAGGCTCACCCATGCTAAAAAAATATATTCTCTACACAGCGACAGTGGCTCAGGAGGTAGAGTGGTCATCTGGTAATCAGAAGATTCCCGGTTTGATTCCGGCTCAACCTGGCGGTGCGTCAAAGTGTCCTTGAGCAAGACACTTGACCACTAATTGCTCCTGATGAGCCGGTTGGCAACTTGCATGGTCACCTCCGCGGTCGGTATGCGAGCGAATGGGTGAATGGGAGGCATAAGTTGTGCTATATAAATGCAGCCCATTTACCATTCCTTTACTTATGGCACTACAAAGCACTTTGGATGAAAGCGTCAACACAATAGCATATACACGTACACAGGGAGAACATGGGACTTAAAACACTTAAAGCTACAGTAGGCAAGTTTGAAGAAATGACCAGGGGTAGCGTCTATTCGAATACCAACCGGTTCATGCTTCCGCGTTCGCGTTTTGCAAATCTGATTGGTCACTGCCGTTTCTGGTGCGATCTGATTGGCCACTGACGTTTCTGGTCATGTGCGCCCAATCGCGTGACGCGCCCATTTCCGCCTCAACCAGCAGCAAACTACCTAACGCCTAGTTTATCACTGGTTAAGCTTAGGCGACTCTTTCGAAGTTGGTTAAGGTTAGAGTTTGGAATCAGGGCTGGTGTTCTATCGCCCTGCTCTAAGACAAACTCTAACCTTAACCAACTTCGAAAGAGTGCCTAAGCTTAACCGGCGAAAGAACTTGCCGTCACACGATTGGTGCGACCAGAAACAGCAGTAGAAACATCAGCGGAAGCATGAACCGGTTGGTATTCGAATAGACGCGCAGGGGTAGCTTACCTGCCCAACAGAAATCGAGCAAGCTCTGCATCACTTTTCAAGCTACGGTTTCAAAAATGCCTGTGTACATGTGCACACGGCCTTACAGGGCATGGGAAATTAAAGTGGTACAAAGTCTTGTGTCTGAATTTGGTTACGAAAAAGCCAATGAATGACGCTGGGAAGAGTGGCTAATGCTATTGTTAATGATGTGTGTGTGTGTGTGTGTGTGTGTGTGTGTGTGTGTGTGTGTGTGTGTGTGTGTGTGTGTGTGTGTGTGTGTGTGTGTGTGTGTGTGTGTGTGTGTGTGTGTGTGTGTGTGTGTGTGTGTGTGTGTGTGTGTGTGTGTGTGTGTGTGTGTGTGTGTGTGTGTGTGTGTGTGTGTGTGTGTGTGTGTGTGTGTGTGTAAAAAGTTTGTCATGGTCTTGCGCCAATGTCCTTCTCACAAATGATGTAACTCCTCTAAATGTTTTCAGTTGCAGTGGTGTCAGATTTAGCACTTGGCCTGGAATACTATCATCTGCAATATCCACGACTCAGGAAAAGATTGTCCAACAAAGTGTCAATAAGTGAGTCAATGTGGCTTTGTTTCAGGTGTATCACACCTGTCGAGAGAGAGAGAGAGAGAGAGAGAGAGAGAGAGAGAGGGAGGGAGGGAGGGAGACTAACTTTGCCAAATACTGATCTTCTAAAGGACGGAGAGAAACATCAACTCATAGTTCAACAGTTTACCTTGTGCTTCAGTGCCATTTTAACAGGATGAAGGTCAATACATTTGAAAAGGACAAATTGGTCCAAATCACCTCTCAATGTTGGCAGATATATTATATACCATCCCCATCCTCCTCCAATACTCAACAAGGTATTTCACTGTGATTTGGATATAACGGTGGCTCATGAAGTACATTAGGAAAGCCCATTTCATCATTTGATCATTGGATTGTTGTCCTGGTACCCAGAGCCCTCTGTCTACATTAGTGGTGTGTCTATTGGACGGATGTACATCTTCAGGCCGGGCAATGTTAGCTCATATGTTGTTAGCAGCAATTATACCATATTTACCTGGGGGTGGTGCTGCTGAGCACAGGTGCTTTTTTTCAGCAACGCTTCACACTCACACAGTTACACACATTCACACCTGTGAACATGGTTTAAAGGTCAGGTCAAAGTAAGAATGCCCTTTTTAGTCAGTGTACATTGAGAAGTAAATCATTTGATTTGTCTTGTCACAATCACTGTAGAAGTAGCTTCTGATTGGTCTGCCTGTCCATGGTCAGTCATTTGATTGGCAGGTGATCCATGACCCCTCCCTTCAGGCCACAATTGGCCAATTGTAGTAATTACATCCTTATAGCTCATCTGTCAGTTAGTTTATTAATTAGTTGACAAAGCCAAAAGGCCAAAAGTGTGTGTGCATGTGGGGGAGGGGGGGGGGGGGTTAAGCATAGCCCCTCTGACAGTATTGTCTTGTTGTCTTATTGTTATGACTTTATATTTTGTTTATATTTTATATGCTTTGTTGCTTATTTCTGCATGTACGCTCGATGTGACTGTAAATGAGGGAAACCTCAGTTGCCTTTCGAGTTTAAGTACATGTTTGAAATTTTATTAAATTAAATCACCATAGTCCAAAACTAAGAACACTGCTTTGACTAATTGGAGGAAAGCTGGTTCTGTTTCTGTACAGGAAGCTGGTTCTGTTTCTGTACAGGAAGCTGGTTCTGTTTCTGTACAGGAAGCTGGTTCTGTTTCTGTACAGGAAGCTGGTTCTGTTTCTGTACAGGAAGCTGGTTCTGTTTCTGTACAGGAAGCTGGGTCTGTTTCTGTACAGGAAGCTGGTTCTGTTTCTGTACAGGAAGCTGGTTCTGTTTCTGTACAGGAAGCTGGTTCTGTTTCTGTACAGGAAGCTGGTTCTGTTTCTGTACAGGAAGCTGGTTCTGTTTCTGTACAGGAAGCTGGTTCTGTTTCTGTACAGGAAGCTGGTTCTGTTTCTGTACAGGAAGCTGGGTCTGTTTCTGTTTCTGTACAGGAAGCTGGGTCTGTTTCTGTACAGGAAGCTGGGTCTGTTTCTGTACAGGAAGCTGGTTCTGTTTCTGTACAGGAAGCTGGTTCTGTTTCTGTACAGGAAGCTGGTTCTGTTTCTGTACAGGAAGCTGGTTCTGTTTCTGTACAGGAAGCTGGTTCTGTTTCTGTACAGGAAGCTGGTTCTGTTTCTGTACAGGAAGCTGGTTCTGTTTCTGTACATGAAGCTGGTTCTGTTTCTGTACAGGAAGCTGGTTCTGTTTCTGTACAGGAAGCCAATTTTCAGGTTGTCCACATGGAATTTAAATGTAAATGTCTCATCGAGCCACATGCCCAGATATTTAGATCCAGTCAATGCTAGAACCACTTACGTAGATGTGCACATCTTCATAAGTAATATTTCTGGCTGTAGAAAACGGCATGAATTTTGTTTTACCAGCATTAAGAACCAGTTTAAGGTTAATACTATGTTCTTGTAGAGCAAGTTGGTTTAATGAGCTGAAATGTATTGATTTAATATGACTGAATAAAACTACTACTACTACTACTACTACTACTACTACTATTACTATTACTATTACTATTACTATTACTATTACTATTACTATTACTATTACTACTACTACTACTACTACTACTACTACTACTACTACTACTACTACTACTACTAAATAGTCAATTCGAGACAACCACAATTTGTTTAGTCAATGGAATAGACTAGAATTTAACTGTAGTATTTTATTATGCCTGACGGATCTAGAATTGACAGCTGTCGATCCACGGCCCCTCTATGGTGTTCCAGTGACTCATCTCTCACCCATTTTCATCGCCTCTTTCCCTCTTGCGTGGTTAGAACCTTTGTGACACAAACTCCTTCTGATGTGAAAGATTGATAGTTCTAATGATATTGTTTTCTAATGATATTGTCTTCCCTTTTGATGTGAATAACGTTATAATTTCACCTCAAGTGTAAAATGTATACCCCCCCCCCCCCCCCCCGGGAATCGAACCACGGTCTAGTGAAAGTCTAAACTTCACCAACAGCTCAACCTGTCTAACCTGTGCTGTGTATCAACAAACACATTGTCTGTGTGAAGCAGGCTACACGGCTGAAATGATTGTGGTCAAGAGATTCTCCAAAAAAGAGAATACAATTAAATAAATAAAACTTTGTTCAGCTCTGTTCATCAAAAGAATAGCTAAAGGCTGTAACAGCGGACACAGAGACGATCATTAATTACAGCAGATCACAGCAGTGTGCAGGTCCAGTGTTGTGGTTTTAACAGTGATTTTACTGCACCCCTGCCTAAAGATGTTGCCTTCTCAAACTGTGGTTTAATTAATTGTCAGACCTACTGAGGTCTCACCTAATGTCCTATTTGTAAATAGTTATGTAGTCAAATGTAACACGGTCACAGTGATGTCATAGTGCATACAGTGCATGGTATATTATAGTCATTTTGCCTAAAGTTGGTATTTTCTTCCAGTCATCCACTGGTATACAGGATATATGACACTACTATGAAATTCACTGCATTTCAGCCAAAACTCACCTACTGCTACAGTATTTCATCAGTCAGTGGGTTGAATGTGCACCGTTAAGCTAGGCTCCCCCTCCCAGGCAATCCTGGGAGCAGCACAGTGTTTCCTCTTCTCTAAAGCCGAAATTATGTCATTATTAGTAATCAATGGTGGCTGAAATTGTGCTTTGATTGGCTCTGAATACAGTTTGATGTGGACTTAGGCCATGGTTACACTAGGTGTTTTTGTTTTCGTTTTGTTGCTGAATGAATACGTTTGCTGTCCCTGTTAAATAGAAATGCCGTTTTGGGGGGGCCCACGTCAGCGTTGATGGACGCAACACTGTGAGGTAGCTGCTACGTTGCTGGACATCCTGCCCAAATGGCTTGGCAGCGCTCGTAGTGCAGGAGGATGACAAACACACTGTAGCACCCACTCCACACACTTATAGCACACACCCACTTTAAACAAACACACTGTAGCACCCACTCCCCACACTTTATATTTATGGATGAAGGATTGCACTACAACTCGTACACCTTACTGTAAATTGTACCTAAAATTGTACCTCATCCCATTTCTGCTTTGCACTAGATAGTACTGTACATTAGTACACTGCATAGTATTGTGTATTGTATATTATATGGTAACTCAGAACATTGTACATATGTCTATACCGAACACTGTGACCTCATTTTCTTCTTCTAAATTCATGCTATATTATGTTATTATGTTATTTGATACTATCTTGTCTAGCACAGTCTCTGGAGCGTAACAGTAAGAAGCATTTTGTATGAAAGTATTCTGTACTTCTGTATGACAACTATTAAAGAACTTGAACTTGAACTTGAACACGCCCATGGCCACTTCGCCTCCCATCGCCACAGGCCTTCCTGTTCCGAATGCCCTTCAACTTGGTGGTCACTTTCTCTGTGAACTAGGGCTGGGCGATAAAACGATAACGATAACTATCGCGATAAATTATTTCCTCGAAATAAACATGAAACGTGGTCGCAAAGTTTCGATATATCGATTTTCCAAGCTTGGATATGAGCACGCACTAACAACCAATCAGTGAAGGAGATGGCCGAGAGCGAAGGAGACCCGGAAGGAGACCCAGAGGTAGGACTCACTCAACAACAAGGCTTGCTAGGCTAATTAGCTTGCACGGCGCTGTTTTATATATTTACGTGCCGAGTATGTGTGTGGCGTGAATTCTGAGGCCACGTTTATAGTAGTGTGGGGTATACAGTGGACGTCGTTTCAATATATTGTGGCGGAAGAGAGTATTTTAGTGTCATATTTATTACATTGTCTCATGAGATACTCCGCTTGTCGGCTAACTGCTAACGTGCGCGGACTGATGACGACATCAACTCGACTCGAGACATTCGCTTAGAAACAACAGGCTGGCTAGGATAACTAGCTTGCACGGCGTTGTTTTATATATTTACGTGCCGAGTATGTGTGTGGCGTGAATTCTGAGGCCACGTTTATAGTAGTGTGGGGTATACAGTGGACGTCGTTTCAATATATTGTGGCGGAAGAGTATTTTAGTGTCATATTTATTACATTGTCTCATGAGATACTCCGCTTGTCGGCTAACTGCTAACGTGCGCGGACTGATGACGACATCAACTCGACTCGAGACATTCGCTTAGAAACAACAGGCTGGCTAGGATAACTAGCTTGCACGGCGTTGTTTTATATATTTACGTGCCGAGTATGTGTGTGGCGTGAATTCTGAGGCCACGTTTATAGTAGTGTGGGGTATACAGTGGACGTCGTTTCAATATATTGTGGCGGAAGAGAGTATTTTAGTGTCATATTTATTACATTGTCTCATGAGATACTCCGCTTGTCGGCTAACTGCTAACGTGCGCGGACTGATGACGACATCAACTCGACTCGAGACATTCGCAGCAGCATAAGAAGTTAATTAAACTTGACAGACATTATATCGACGATAATTATCGATATCGAATTATATGAAAATAATTTTATAATTTTATCGCGATAACGTTTTTGGTCATATCGCCCAGCCCTACTGTGAACAGAAATCACCAGAAAAAAAAGTTTACATACATGGTTATGTGAGGAACCAATAAACAGCTATTTTGTATCATAAACAGTACAGTATACTGTATTGTTGTACCCATTCTGCAATCGTAATAACATTCGATCAACCAATCAAACAGCACAGAGAGCAAATCCCGATGGGCTCAACTGAACTTGAACCCCCCTCCCCCCCAGCACAGACAAAGGGTTGCTAACGTTAGTTTGAGGTAATAATATTCATATTGCGAGCCGATCACAGAAGGTGCCAATTAAAATGATTTACCTAACCCACATAATCATGTTCTTCAATTTACCTAACGTTACTTGTTATATTACGAACAGGATACACACACCGTGTGCTACCCACCTACCCAGTGGTCCATAACATTAGCCACTGGACAATCATCACAGTCACATCACTTTTTATCAACAAGCCCAAACATTCCAGCTAACGCTAGCTCTACAACATACCTTTTGTGATATCTTGAGGGCTGTGTGGGAACTGTCTCCCACTCGCTGTAGCCTCTTCTGCAGACGGATACAATTCACAAAATCGAACGCACAGATCAGCATACTTTGTAGCCACGGACTCCCAGTCGACATTCGAGGCTAAATGGCTGGTTTTGTACTCCAGCGTGACTTCAAGCAGCAGTATGACCTCGTCATCGGTCCAAGTAAACAGGTCTCTTGAAACTTTCGCCATAGCAAACAAAATATTGTGGTTGATAGCTGTGTTGTTTACCTGTGGACGTGTGAGGCGGGTATGCACTCTCAGGATTTGTGCGCAGGTACAGTAACTACCTCCCCGCGCATGCTCGGTGCTGAATTTGACACACGATCCGTTGCGGTCTGACCACGCCTCGTTCTGACAAAACGAACGTGCTCAGGTCGCAAAACAAATGTCTAACTCGCCTACCGCTACGTTGCGACCTGGAAAGCTAAACTCATCTTGAAAACGAAACGAAAAACACCCTGTGTGTAACCGACGCCTTAGTGTTTAGTACAAAATGTCTCAAGAACTTTGCCCAGCAAGGTAGCCTGGAAATAGGACGATAGTTGTCCAAAGTATCCCTATCACCTCCTTTGTGCAGGGGAATCACCCTGAAGGATTTCCAAACTAGAGGAAAACACCATGTGGCAATGGAGAGATTACAAATGTATGATAACTGTAATAACTGGGCAGCCAGTTTTATAAACAAATATATATAAATAAATTGTCCTCTTCAATAGAGCACTTTGGTCATTGCAAGGCACCAAGTAAATGGTAAATAGCGCCTTATCCAAAGCGCGTTACAACTTCTACCCCACATTCACCCATTCACTGACACATTCACACATTCACTGACACATTCACACATTCACTGACACATTCACACATTCACTGACACATTCACACACCGACAGCAGAGGCAACCATGCAAGGTGCCAACCTGCTCATCACGAGTAGTTGGGGGTTAAGTGTCTTGCTCAAGGACACTTCAACACGCTGCAGGGAGGAGCTGGAATCTAACCGGGAGCCTTCTAATTACCAGACAACTGTTTTATCTGTCACCCCCCCAAGTACATCAATAAATGAAAAGGGCTTTGGCCGGCCGTCATACTGGCTCGATTGGCAGAGTCAGCGGGAGGGAAGCCGGTGGGTGGGTCTGGGTCGTTGTGGACAGCGTTGTGTGACCTTCCACACGTTACACTCTCTCAGTGAGAGTCCACGCTGCCAGGTGAAAAGAAGTGGTGGGCTGGGTACACATGTGTCGGAGGAAGCATGCGATAGTCTCCGCCCAGACCGACGGTAGGGGGTAGAGTGCGCAACGACCAGGAAGAGGATTGGGAATTGGCATAACGACTAACATTGGGAGGGGAGAAAAACGGAAAAAGAAGGGGGAAAAAGATAATAAAAAAATTCAATAAAAAAATTCAAAGGGCTGAAAGGAGAAATGACATCAGTAACTAACAGCATCAACAAGAGGGGCCTGTATACTGTATACTATATCCTGTATAGTTTCTATCAAACAAACATACCTCTGTGAAGACACGTTAAAGACGAGACACATTTAGTTCTGATCAGAGAACACAGTTGTCTACTTTAACATGTGTATGTTGGGAATTAGTGGTTTTGTTTTTGTTTGAGTTAACAACTTTCAAGAATGTTGACTGGTTTGAATAAGAGCTGGTAATTAAGTCTAGATATTAGTTTGTTTTGGCTTTTCTCACAGCTGCGGTGCATTTATTTCTGAGTTGTCTGAATGACAACCAATGTACAGCATCAGCGATGCGTCGGGCTCCAGACGAGGCACTGTTCCTTTCTCTAAACAGCCTTGAGAAGAACCAGGGTGCTATTCTGTCTTTAAGTGTAGGTCTTTTGAAAGGTGCATATCAACAATTGAAATAAAGGTTTTCATAAAAAAAAAAAATAGAGTGCTAATTGCACATCAGGGATCTATTATTATTATTATTATTATTATTATTATTATTATTATTATTATTATTATTATTATTAGGGTTGTATTATGTACGTCTCTACGGAAAATGTAATAAAGCTTGATCATTAAAATGTCTGAGAGATCTCTTTGTAACTGTGAGATGTTGTCTAACTATGATATGTTGTCCTTCAGCTGTGCACTTCTAACACATGCAATCAGGCAGTGGTAGCTGATTCCAAGCTCAAAAACACCACTGGCTATCATTTGGTCAACTTTGTTAGAGTATAGCAAATCAATAAGAGTAGACTTAGCACAGTCTTTCAAATTTGGCCTAGTAGGTTCTGTAATTAATTGTGCTAAATTGAGGCAACAACCAACATCCTTAAGATAGTCAGCTGCGCTGTTAAGCCAATTAAGGTTAAAATCACCTACCATACTGTAATTAACTCATCATCAGAAAAACAAGAAAGAAGATCCGCCAAGATATCGATGGAACCCAGATTTGCAGATGGGGGTCTGTAGACTCCTCCCACAACCACAGATGGGGGTATGTAGACTCCTCCCACACCCACAGATGGGGGTCTGTAGACTCCTCCCACAACCACAGATGGGGGTCTGTAGACTCCTCCCACAACCACAGATGGGGGTATGTAGACTCCTCCCACAACCACAGATGGGGGTATGTAGACTCCTCCCACAACCACAGATGGGGTCTGTAGACTCCTCCCACAGCCACAGATGTAGGCCCCATCTGAACTCTTAGAGCAAGTACTTTTACTTTTGATAGTTGAATATGTTCAATATACTTGAGCACTTGAATATTTTTTACTTATAGTAGACATTGTTTTTTGTTTTTAAAAGTACTCTTTTATCAGGATTACTTCTACTTGTACTTATACAGATTTGGGTTTGATTGATTGATTGAAAACTTTATTAACAGATTGCAGAATGGGTACAATACAGTACAGCTCAATACACACAATTGTTAAGGGGATGCAGACCAGAGAAAGACTTTCGTCTTGTTTACATCAGGGTCCCCCATTTTCAATTCATCAGGACATATATGACATACATGACATACAGATAGTCAGTACTGCTACATCTATACATTTATGACATACCAGATTTGCAAATACAGTACTGTTTGTGATACAGAAGGAGTCAAGAAAAGGGAGTATATACATTTGACGTAGAAACTGTACATTGGAGGAGGTTGGGTGGGGGGGGTTGGGTACATTGGGATATTGACAACCATACTGGGTAATTTACATTGGAGGTGGTTGGGGGGGGGGGGGGGGGGGGGCACACTGTATAAACAAGTAAAACTGTACATTGAGGGGGGGGGGGGGGAGACACTGTACAAACAAACAAAATTGTACATTGGACTATTGACAAAACCATACTAGGTAAATGACTGTACATTGGAGGGGGTTGGGTTAGGATATTTACAGGGGCCAGTGTTGAATTGCAGTCTCCCGTAGGTGTCCCTTGAGAGAGGTTTTGAAAGTGGGTAGTGATCCACATTCCTTTACAGCTTTGGGTAGGGCGTTCCACATTGATGTGGCATAATTGCGAAACGTGTTTAGTCTCTTATTTGAGCCGAATCTGGGTTTAACATGATTTGTGGAGCTCCCTCTGGTGTTGTGATCGTGGTATTCACTGACCTTTGGGAAGTATTTTGACATGTACATGGGTACCTTGGTCGTGTAGTGTATCTTGTAGACCAGGCCCATTGCAAGTTGCTGTACTCTGTCGTCTACTCTAAGCCATCCTAGGTTGTCAAAGTGGGCAGGGGTGAGGTGGGTTCTAGGAGTAAGGTCAAGCAGTAGTCTGACCAGTTTGTTTTGAGATGTTTGTAATTTTGTTTTTAGCGCCTTTGAGGTGCTTTGGTACCATGAGGTGCAAGCATAGTCGTAGTACCCCTGAATGAGTGCTCCTGCCAGAGTCTTCAGGGTATTCTTGTTTACCAGAGAGGAGATCCGGTACAAGAAACGAGTTTGTTGGTTGACTTTTTTTATTACATTGGATGCCATTTTGTCACAGGAGAGATTAGCCTCTAGGATGGAACAACAACCTATAGAACAGATAGCCTGGGAAGTTGGACGTTGATACACATGTACATTTAAAAATCAAGTACTCTCACACCTTTACTAAGTAGAAGTGTAGTAGAACATCAAACGGAAAACATTTACTTTTAACGGAGTACTATTTTACAAGGGTTTTTCCACTTTTACTTTCAGTGAGTAAAGGATTTCTGTACCTCTTCCTCCACCGAACAACAACCTATGACCACCATTAGAGAAAACCTGGCAACCTTCTCACCTTCTCATAGGAGACTTGACGTCTGCTCCCAGCCTCCCCTGACATGGAGTCCGTTGAATGGCTGTGATTTACAATGCAGTGTAAAAAATACAATTGAGACGAGTAAGAGGGGCTGGGGGATGAGAGAGAAGCAGAAATAAACTAATACTGGCGGGGCTATTGATCTGTGGTCGTACACACACACACACACACACAGGCTTGTTGCCAAGCAGCGGTGCTAGTGTTCAGATATGTATTGATGAAATTGCATTTGACACAGGCACACAGCACTGTAATGTAATCTGGGACTATAGTCCCCACTGGTGGGTGGGTGGGTGGGTGTGTGTGTGTGTGTGTGTTCTGAATGTCTGACTGACTGTGTGTGTGTGTGTGTGGATGTGTACAGTAACAACATGTGTGTGCCTTTCTGTGTGTGTGTTTTATAACTAGATTGTGAAGGGATGGAGGGAGGCAGGGAGGGGGAGAATGAGAATGAAAGAGGGATAGGTAAGGGGGGGCGAGGGAGGAGATGAGTGTTTTTATTTTTTCACAAAGAGGGGACAGGGATTTGCCGTTGGGTGTAAATGTGATGTATTTGACCGCTGTGTTTTCCTCTCTGCTCCAACCCCATGGGCTGCTCTACCGTATGTAGGAGCAATGACCTGCCTCCTGCCACACACAATTACACTACAGGAGGACCTGTGTGTGCGTCTGCAGTGAATTCCACTATTTTCTTTTCATTAATCTTTCATGTCGACACATTTCAAACAGTCAAATGAAACACATTTCTTTCAGATAATTTTTTACGGCAGTTTTTGTTTCTACAATGGCGTGTGTGTGTGTGTTAAGTCTCAAGTGTTCCTTTATTAATCATAGTAATAGAACATAGTGATAATAGTAGTGAATGGCATGATTCAATCGGCCACTAATAATAGTGACGATGGTATACATGGCCCATGACGTAGTAGCACACTGCACCAGAGTCTGTGTATTAAGAGTCAGACAGTCCCAACAGTTCTGTGTATGTGTGTATGTTCCATCTATAGCTTCCCTGTTGTTGATTGTGCTTTGTGCCTGGTACTCTCCATCTGTCTGTCTATCTGTCTTGCTGTATCTCTGTGTCTGTCTATCTGTGTTGCTGTGTCTCTGTGTCTGTCTCTGTGTGTTGCTGTATCTCCATCTGTCTGTCTATCTGTCTCGCTGTGTCTCTGTGTGTCTGTCTCTTTGTGCCTGGTTACTCTCTGTCTGTCTGTCTATGTGTGCCGCTGTGTCTCTGTGTGTCTGTCTCTTTGTGCCTGGTTACTCTCTGTCTGTCTGTCTCTGTCTTGCTGTGTCTCTGTGTGTCTGTCTCTGTGTGTTGCTGTGTCTCTGTGTGTCTGTCTCTTTGTGTTGCTGTGTCTCTGTGTCTGTCTCTGTGTTGCTGTGTCTCTGTGTGTCTGTCTCTGTGTCTCTGTGTGTCTGTGTGTCTGTCTCTGTGTGTCTGTCTCTTTGTGTTGCTGTGTCTCTGTGTCTGTCTCTGTGTTGCTGTGTCTCTGTGTGTCTGTCTCTGTGTGTCTCTGTGTGTCTGTGTGTCTGTCTCTGTGTGTCTGTCTCTGTGTGTTGCTGTGTCTCTGTGTGTCTGTCTCTGTGTGTTGCTGTGTCTCTGTGTGTCTGTCTCTGTGTGTCTCTGTGTGTCTGTCTCACTGAGCGCTCCTCTTCCAGGCCTTCGAGGGGGGATCGATTTGAGCAACTTGATAACTGAGTTATCAGACTGTTCCATTGACTGACTGTCTCTCTTCTTCCTCTCTCTCTCCATCTTATTTACTCCCTCCGTCCTCCTGTTCTCCTTCACTCCATTGACTGACTGTCTCTCTTCTTCCTCTCTCTCTCTCTCTCTCTCTCTCTCTCTCTCTCTCTCTCTCTCTCTCTCTCTCTCTCTCTATCTCTATCTCTATCTCTCTCTACTCCCTCCTTCCTCCTGTTCTCCTTCACACCACGGTTGTTGATCATCGTTCTTTCTTTCTATCTTTCCTTCCTTACACTCATACACGAAGCACAAGGAGGCATTGTAATCACACTGTGTGTGTGTGTGTGTCTGTCTGTAGCACAAGAACCTTTTTTATTATCATCAGATTTTGCTCAGACATGGGGGGATGGGTTGATACTCCGCCATATACTTGTGATATTGATTTTCCAGTCAAAGATTGACACAACAGATTGACCTCAAACATTTCTTTGAATATATCCGGCTGAGGGATGTGAGAGTGAGAGGTTCTGCTATGAGTCTCTTCACTCTCCCCAATACATATTCAAGACTGGAGGGCAGGTCTATAAGTTGATTGCAGCGTGGATGTAGCATCTCCCCTCCCAGTTGTTATTTCTTTCTTTCTACTGCCTACCAGCTCACACACTCACCCACTGACCCCCCTAACGTACTTACCTACCTACCTACCTACAGCCCAACCTTCCGATATGCTGACCTCCTTACCATCAGCATCTCTTACTTACCTGTCAATCTCCCCAACAGGTCGACAGACATGCCCACCTGAGAAGTTCGACTGTGGTGGAGCTACCAGCAAATGTGTCTCGTTGTCATGGCGATGCGATGGAGAAAGAGACTGTGAGAACGGGGCCGATGAAGACCAGTGTGCCGCAGGTAAGACATTGTTGGATATCTGGAGGGAGAGTGGCTACTCACTGGCTATAGGCGGTTTCGACTAGAAAACGGAAACATTGAAAACGGACTACATTTGATTTCCTTCTCGTCGTGGTAGAGATGAAAGAGATGGAGTGGGTAGTTCCTGTCCACACAGTACAGTACATGCTGTCTCACTGACGCATGATGTAGAAGAAGACTGCCTGACTCAGACAGTGTTGAGGAACAGGATGCCTATTGCTTATTAACAGCGAAGGAGTGCGCCGAATGCTTCCGCGTTTTCCCTGATTGGCTGCGACACGCCCCGCGGCAGGCGCGGCAACCGCAGAGCGGAGCGGCAGAGCTTGCGGCATTATTTAGCCGTAAACCGCCATGATTCTCATTCGAAGCTTAGCTCACCTGGCAGCGCGGCGGTCCTGCGGTCCTGTGGTCCGTTGGTTTCAAGTTCGAATCCCATCAATTTTTTTAATTATTTTTTTTTAACGTGTATTCTTTCGCCGGTTAAGGTTAGGCATGGTTAAGGTTAAGGTTAGGCATTGTTTCGGAGTTGGTTAAGGTTAGAAAGGTTAAGTTTAGGCGCTGTTAAGGAGCTGGTTAAGGTTAGTGTTTGTCTTAGAGAATGGCAATAGACAGCCTATTTCCGCACTGCCGCTCTCTCGCGCTGCCGCGGTCACATGGTCACATTGTCACATTCTTGCACTCCTCCGCTGTTAAAAAGCAACACGCGAACAGGATACTTCACAAAGGCCCTCTATCCATCTCTGTGGTGTCAGTTCATCACTAGTGGTGCCTTCTCTTCTCCTCGTTCGCTTGTTTTGGCTGTTGGATTGGAAGATATTTTGAAGTTTGAAGTCAAACTTAGTCCAACTTTCAGCTGAGATTTATTTTTAAACTCTTGCTTTCCACCTCAAAAGGATAATGTTTTGATGTGTCTAAAAATGTCTCGCTCACACGCACGCACACACAATATTTCCCTTTATCCTTTCCCCCACGGTGGCAGGATGAGAGAAAACTGAGAGAGAACAGGTGTTTATGCAGTCATTTGGAAGTAGGGCAGCTAGGCTGTATCTGAATGATGTGTTGAAGGATGGATGTCAAGCTACTGCACGATACTGTACAGGAGGGACACATAGACATGTGGGCCTAAACACATTCTGTAGATCATAAAACTGTCAAATCGATGACTATTATTACTATACACACACACAAACACACACACACACATTGTAGGCTCCCTTGTTTCGCTCCCTTGTTTCTCTGTCTCAAAGAACAGAATGCCTTTAAAGGGCAAATATATGATCCATATTCTCCTGGGAATTGTGTGTGTGAGTGCATGTGGGTATTGTGCATCTGTATGTGCGCATGCTTGCACACACGTACGTGCATGTGGGTGTTGTGCATCTGTATGTGCGCATGCTTGCACACACGTACGTGCATGTGTGTGTAAATCAATAGCGTTATAGGCCAGTTGTCTAAGACAAGGAAAATCAATAGTGTTTTTATGGCTGTCTGTGACACTATGGACATATACGTCAGGACTATGGGCTGTTTCTATGTATCTGTGTATGCACTTTATATGGAGGTGTACATATGTAGCACACACACACACACGTACGTGTGCCTCGCTGTCAGATCCTCTACCATTGTGTGAATGTGTCACTGTGGCAGCTTTAAGGCTGCTTCTCTCAATACGATACAAAGACTTGAATTTATAAATGTTTTGACAAATGCGTCCCCTTGCGTGTTTCACTCTGAGCATAAAGAAAAAGATTACAAAAAGCTGTTTTCATCTCCCATCTCTGGTCTAGCTTCTCACATCCTCAGGCAAAATCCAAAGTGGCGGGCCTCCTTAAAATTGCCTCAAAGATAATCGGCAAATCCATCAACCAAACATTCCTGGAAAGTTACACAAAGGATTTTGTAACTATTCTGGCAATATCTTATTTCTTGCCCTAAACATAATTAACACTGTTTGAAACTTAACCATGTCTTCATGTTTAATTATTCTAGATTTAATAAATAATATGTTTGTGTGTTCTCGATAATTCACTTTATGTGTGATTCTTACAGCCCTATTCTGTAGTATATGTAATGGTTTTATATTAGTCCCATACGTATTCCCCCATACTTCAACACAATAACTAATTACATTGTTGCCTGGCAATATTGGCAAATCAACAATAATGATGTGACTGCTTTATGATGATGACGATATACTGTACACCTTTTCAATGTATTGAATGGAATAAGTGCCTAACAAACAGAAGCTCCGCTCTAATACACGTGGGGTACAATCCTGTGTCACACAAACACATTTCTCTGCAAGCCATGGTGCTATTGTGTTATTGGATATTCTAACATTCTGAACAACTGGGGTCTTGGTGATTCAATTGACATAACTCTTACATACGGTATGGGTAGTTCTGGACCCTCTGTATTATCACTGGCTAGCCACAATAGACGCAGGCATTTATTAGTGTTTGTGAGTCCAATTCCTTTTTGGCTCTCGCTCTTAGTTCTCATTATTTTTGCAATGATCCTTTATTTCTGTTGAGACGCTGTGGGCAGTGTTGGGTTAGTGATGCCACAAGCTAACCTCGTTATATCAATCAACGTACTAGTCCAATAGCTGCTCTCTTGTGCTATAATGCTGTTTTCAATGCTTGCTTTGCTTTCTTTTTCTTTCTTCATTCTTTTTTTCTTTCCGTCTAATATTTCTCTCCATCCCTCTCACTCATGTTCACTTACAGTACCTCCCCCCTCTACTATATGTATTTATCTCTCAAGCTCTCTCTCTCTCCCTATCTCTCTCTCTCTCTCTCTCTCTCTCTCTCTCTCTCTCTCTCTCTCTCTCTCTATCGCTCTTTTATCAGTGATCAAAAACATGTTAAGCCTGTTATCATATGAAGTGCTTGCCTTACAGACCACACACACACACACACATCTCTATCCAGTGTAGCAGTTATCAAAGTGAAGTGTCTTATTATCCCACACAGAGTTTACATTAGGGAGTTATTGGTTGCAGCCTAATGAAGCCACTGTTTGTTTAGTCACATAAGATAATCAATACCTCGTTCAGCCCTCAGATCACTCATGGATATAGATCACCTTCTCTCTCTGTGTCCATCTTAGTCGACCCCTGCTTTTTCATTGTTATCTCTCTTTATATTTTATCTTTTTTTTTATCTCACTCGTTCTTCTGCTTCTAGTTCTCTTATTCTCTCGTCGTTCGGCCTGTCTGTCTGTTAATATTCTCTCTCTCCCCACATCACATTAGTAATTATCTGCCCATCAATGAGGCCAAGCACACTTATTAATTCCCTTTCAATATTTCTGTATTGACACGGAGGTGCAAATCACAGCCTAAACATTTTCCACACAGCCTTTAATCTACTAGATCACACACTGTGTGTGTGTGTGTGTGTGTGTGTGTGTGTGTGTGTGTGTGTGTGTGTGTGTGTGTGTGTGTGCTGACATTGAAATGGGAAAAGAGGTTATTACTTTTTTGAAATATTTCATGCAGGTTTTGATGATAATTGATTTCCTGCCAGCCATGGTGTGTATGTGTGCATAGGCCTTTAAGTGTGTTCTAGTGTGTGTGTGTACTAATAACCTGTAGCAGAGGGCTTTTGATCTATAATTTAAGAGATGAAGAGGCTGATGCTGAGCAGATAGAAAGAGAACATGTCTCTCACAGACGGACAGCTCCAGTGTAACAGCAGAGGATCATCTCGTCTCCTGTACGTAGGAGATCACAATGTGTGTCTGTGTGTTTTCCTACATATCTTAACAACCGCTCACCATCGAGCCAGGAAACAAACAAAACAAAGAAGAATATAAATAACCTCAGCTCTTAGGCGGGACAATATGGCCAAAATGATCTTATCTTAGTTTTGAAGGCGTGGCGGTATTACGTTTTCCCACCACAAACTACAATGTGGTACAACATCCTTTAATGTCTTTATCTTGTAATTCAATTATGATTGTGCTATTCCATTCAAAATGGTGTCATTTCTCTCTAATCGTTCATACTTCTTCAAGGAAACTTGTTTTTATTCACTTAAAAACACATGGTACAGTATGTATGTAATAGGCGTCACACATATCATTGGCCCATAAGCTTTCATCCAATGTGCCTTTTCAGTATGAGTGCATAACTTTTTGGCATGGGTGGCCCCTGGGTGACCAGTAACCTCTGGCAATGTTACCCATTGTTACACATCAGCTACCCATTGACCACATATATCTGAGGAATGATGCTGGCTTCTAGTCACTGAGCTGTTGGAACTGGCCAGAGGTATTGGTGGGCCTGTGGAACGTTGGAACTTCTCTTACATGCCTCATTCTAATATGTATCTATGCCTCTGCTTGTATGTTAATTTGTTTTAAATTAAAAAGTATCACAGACATTGGCTAAACATTAGTTGAGTACTACATTTTATACGCTCAAATAGCACTTAATTGATCATACATTGCAAATAAAGTGTTCATATTATTGTATGTACAGTACATTTCTGGCAAAGGTAATGATGAAGCAAACATTAACTCATTCTAGAACTGGACCTTTATCAGTATCACTGCCAACATACAAATTCTGTTTCATTCTGTGTTTGGCAGATTGGTATTCTGGACACATGGTCGTTAGGACCTTTATAATGAAGTCTGGTTGGGTTCCACATTGGAACATCATATTGGAAGCCAGGACCTGGAAATAGCAGTAATGGGAGGATAGTGTTTATTTGGGGCTTTTAAACTTGCTCACGGCATTGACCATAGGCGGCGGGTATATATAGGCTAGTGGGGGCTATGCCTACCCAGAATATTATGCTCGGAATCTTGAAATGTATATAATATGTGCGCAGGCTGCTGGCTATTGTGTGTGTCTTGTGCTGCAGCCGGCTGGCCGAGGTGTCAACGACGAAGGTGTCAATCGGTGGCAGTGTTTAACATTCCAGGTACAGGCAGTAACCAATCACGCATAGGCTCAGGTTAAATAATGTAGCCAATCACATCATTCACATGATCATCCTGATCCCGCAGGCCGCAGTAAGCAACATCTGTGTTCTGAATTTCAGCCCGCCGATCGCTTTGTAGCGAACACCAGCGCACTATTTTGAGTCAAATTTCAAAAAGCAAAATACAGTATTTTTCCAAGACATAAACAAAGTAATTTAGAAGCTGCACCGGGCTGGCCCTGGGCATAACTACGGATCACCTGAGGCTGTATATGTTGTTTTATCTTGCCATACAGGGCTTGCTCTAAGAGGACATGATGAGAGTCAGAGTTCATCAAATCGTGGAAACTTTTTAGAGCTACTACTGTATGTACATTGTTTTCAAAGCATGATGAGATCTAAATTACGAAAAACGTTCACTTCATTGCAACTTGTGATTCAAGTTGTGAACGGTCTTTCTCACCAAGACGAAACGTCGCATTTATCTGCATTAAGGTAAGACTATGGTTAATATATTATTGGATGCCTTCATTTGAACACTTAATTTGCACTATATGAAATGAGTGGGGCTCGCTGTAGTAGCCTAGTAGTGTGTGTGTGTATATGAAATCAGAACCTGGTCATCATTTGCGTGCAACCAAAAAAAAAGGGAAAAAATGTCGCGCTCCGCGCGAGGTCCATTCTATAGCCTTCCCTAATGTCAAGCTCACCCGCCGCCTATGGCATTGACATTTATTCAGTTATATCTCTAATGTGTTAAATTATGTGAGCAAATATATTACCAGAATCCGTAGTTGTTCCTGTACTGACTGCAGCAATAACGACAGCTAACTGTCTTGTATAGAGTAGCATCATGCCCTAATGGGCAAATCAACCAGTTTGTCCTCAATCGAAAAGTTGACCTTTTACGGATGCCAGGTTTCCGCAGGACAATGCCAGTATGTCTGCTCTTTATGGCAGCAGAAGGTCACAATCACTCCCCACGCTCTAGCACTTGTTCAGAGCCTCAGCACTTGTTCAGCACCTCAGCTAGGACTGGGAAGCATACTGAATAATTACGTCATGAATCCATGCAAGGTTGTTGGTTTTTACTATCCCGTCATCAAGGATATGTACAAATCGTCAAATGACGCATGGTTTTCTTTTAAGTTAATCTAGAAATTGTTCCTTGCAGCATTATTATAAAGAGTTGGGGATAAAATATTGGATTAAAATATACCCTTTTGAAGGAAAAAGCACCATGACAATTGTATTACACAAAATACATCATGAAAATTAGCATATAGCTAATATTGGTATACTGTCCAAGAACATACCCTAGCCTTCTTCTCCATCTCTCCCTCTTCCCCTCTCTTTTCTTCCATTTTCAAAATCCTCCCTGGCCATTTCACCTCTATATTAACCATCTCCTCTCCTCTCTCGCATCTCTACTCTCCTCCCTTCTCTCCTTTCCTCCCCTCTCTCACCTCTCCTCTTTCTCCACACCTTGTCCTCAAAATACACTTCTCCCTTCCTTCTTCCCAGTCCACCTTACTCTACTTCTCCCTGTCTCTCTCCCTCCTCCTCCTCCTCCTCCTCCTCCTCCTCCTCCTCTCCGGCAGCCAAATTGCCATGCTGCGTCCGTTAATTATGTCTGCTAATTGAGCATATCCATATGTTGAATAATACATGGGTCCTGGAAGAGAAGCTCCTTATTAGATTTTATAAGTTATAAGTTTACCCGTCCTTAATTTATGATAATGGAGAAACACATTCACTTACACACACGGGCCCACCCGCTGCTAGAGGAAAGAGAGGTGTGTGTGGGTGGTGTGGGGGTGTGTGGGTGGGTGTGTTTTCTTCCTCAATAATGACCCATACCTTTTAAGGATGATTGTCAGAAATGTCAGCACTAATTCATCATGTGATGTTTGCCTCTCGCTCTCTCCCTCCTCTCTCTCTCTCACTCACTCTAACTCTTTCTGTCTCATTCACAAACACATACACTCCCTCCCACACACACACACACACACACACACACACACACACACACACACACTGACACACATACACAATGACACAGCCTCATACCTACCTTCTCAGCCAATCACATGGTGGGGTTTCCTGCCAGTCACAGATGCACAGTGGTGGACAGTGCACAGACTAGTCAAATCAATGAGCTGCATGTCTGTCCAGGAACCTGTCTGTCTAACAGTCATTCTCTCTGTCTGTCTGGCTGGCTGTCTAGCAGTCCATCTGGCTGGTTCGGTTTTGGGGTCACTGTTCAGTACGAGTTCGGTACAACAGGAAAACAATATTTTATTATTATTATTATGTATAATTAATTATATATATAAATTAGACTTAGTTCCACCTAGGCTTGTCGCGGTGGTCAGTGATTTTAAGTTTCAGTTTCACTTCTAGAGAACATTTAACTTCACGTGAAGCAGAGAAAGAAGACTCTATAAGAGATGACATGTTTGCAATGGCAGAGGATTTTTCAATATTTTGGATTTAAACACCGCAGCAGCTTGACTGGAGAGGAGCTCAGCAAAAGTAGGTTGTGCGTTTTTTTTTTTTTTTTCTCAGATCAGCTGTGAGCGAAAGTCGCACGGAAGAAAGTTAGTGTGGGTGGGTGGGGGTGTGTGTGTTTGTGTGTGTGTTATTTGGCGAACAAGACAATTATTTTCATTTTCAGTAATGACCCTGCTGTGTTACAAACATATATTTTGGGAAGGGGTGAATTTGGGGGTTTGAATAAAATTCTGCACGCAAAGAAAAGTTCTGCACATGCGTTTCGTTCGGTACATAGCGCGTAATGAACCGAAGGTCCAGTACTGAACCGGTACGGATATGTGTACCGTTACACCCCTACTAGCTGGTCATCTGGTTGGTTGCCTGCTTGGCTAGCTGTCTGTCTGTCTGTCTGTCTGTCTGTCTGTCTGTCTGTGTAACTGTACGTATGTCCAACTTTCTTTCAGTCTGGTTTCTCCTCTACATGCCTGTCTGTTGAATGCCTGAGTGCATATTGCTGTAGGATGCAAACACACTATATTTTCACCCACGTGTACTCTCTGTCTGTGTGTGTGTGTTGTGTGTGTCTCTCTCTCTCCTCTCTCTCTCTCTCTCTCTCTCTCTCTCTCTCTCTCTCTCTCTCTCTCTCTCTCTCTCTCTCTCTCTCTCTCTCTCTCTTCTGTGGTGTCAGCATCAGTAAAATGATCTACAGACCTGACGGAGTTCAGTAGACCTGGATAGCGAGAAAGAGCAAGTGAGATGGAGAGAATAGCAGTGAGTGAGTCAGAGAGAGACAGAGAGAGAGAAGAGGCAGATAAGAGGGAGAGAGTG
>NC_140167.1:64663054-64715812 GCF_963971535.1 Notolepis coatsorum | reverse complement strand
TAATCATGTCATTAACCGCACCAGCACGCCATGGTAAGAATGCCAGGATGACATGTATATCTGAGGGATTGTAATCACTATGCAAATTATTAATTGTTCATTGCATTTTTGGATGTACTGCTTGAGTTCATGCAGCACGGTGGGGGGGGGGGGGGGGGGGGGGGGTACATAGAGGACATGGGGGCAGGCAGTGGCTCAGGAGGTAGATCGGTTTGTCTGGTAATATATGTTCGTTTCTGTGTGTGTGTGTGTGGATGCTGTCTGATGCTGAGCGTAGTCCCCAGCTTGTCAGTGGTTGTGAGTGAGTGTAGGATACCCTAGTGTATTATGTCAACCCTTTTACCTCCTTGTATCTGTCTCTCTCTCTTTCTCACTCTCTCTATCTTGCGCTCTCTCTTGCTCTCTCCCTCGCTCTCTCTCCTCTCTCTATCTCTCTCCCTCTCCTCTCTCTCGCTCTCTTGCTCGCTCTCTCTCTATCTCCTCTCTATCCTCTCTTCTCTCTTCTCTCTCTCTCTCTCCTCTCTCTCTCTCTCTCTCTCTCTCTCTCATATCTCTCTCTCTTCTCTCTCTCTCTCTCTCTCTCTCTGAGTTCCTCGTCTTCTGTGAGTTGTGATAGTTAGAAGTAAGCGTACCCTAGTGAACAACCATCATGTCACCCACTGTATTTCACCTCCGGTAAATGTCTGCTGTTTCCTCGAGCTGCCGTATTACCCAGAATCCCCTGGCACACCACACCCTAACAGACTACACTCAGACACTGTCACTGACAGGCAATTTGCATTCAAGAGTGTTCTGTCTATAGCCGGAGACAGCTCAGTGAGCAGTCAGAATATTAACAAGTTTTGTGTGTATCGCTGGTTCCATCCCCCCAGTCCAGCAGGGAAAAACCAGTAAGAGGGATGTGAATGAAAAAACTGAAACTGTCTCGCATCCCTCAACACGCACTGTTGAAGTGCCCTTGAGCAAAGCACTTAACCCCCAACTGCTCCAGTGGGGCTGCTCAGTGGTCAACAGTGTCAAACTGTGGTTGTACTGTGTGGCTCCACAGGTGTGAATGTATGTAACTGAGTGTGAAGCAGGGCGTTGCTGAAAAATAGCAAACGTTGAATGTGAGGCATGGATTGTAAAGCGCTTTTGGATGTATGCAGTCCATTTAAATGTCACACACACCATTTAATTGATTACCAAATCAATGAATAAACAAACGACATTCTGCTCTTCGGCGCTCAAGCGGGAGGCGGAGAGCCACTGCTGCTGCTGTTTGTTTGTGATGGTTCTGAGTCTCTCCCCTGCTGTACCTGTCTGTTCCACCGGGGAGGGAGCAGTACTTTTATATCTCAACTTCAAACACCTAATGGAGTCAAAGTACTGGTAAACGCTTTCTGCCTGAGACCTCCGCAGAGGCTTCTGCCTGTCAGGCAGGCAGGCACACACACACGCAGGCACACACACACACACACACACGCAGACAGACACACACACACACGCAGACAGACACACACGCACGCACGCACACACACACACACGCAGGCACACACACACACGCACGCACGAACACACACACGCAGACAGACACACACGCAGACAGACAGACACACACACACACGCACACACACACACGCAGACAGACGCACGCACGCAGGCAGGCAGGCAGGCAGGCATGTACGTCATGGTTGCATCAGACGTACAGTATTCGTGAAATTGTTCTTCTTTCCTTCTCCCTTCTCTTCATCATCCCTATATTTACCCATCTCTCTATCTCCCTGTTCTTCTCTCTACATCTCCCTCCTTCCTCCGCATCTCTTCTTCCCCCTCTCTATCGCCTACCTTTTGAACTGGAATAGCTTAATGTGGATACACCTTTTTTATGTATTTATTTTTTAACAAGGGTTCCTCCTCGGAGACAGAGCGATCGCCTTGAGATTTTATTGCCTGAAGCCTATTTCCCGTATACACGAGTATAGACATATACACTGGTAATCGCGATGGCGATGCGATCACTGAGAATTATTCTTTTTGGAATACCTTCTGGCTAAGGTAAGGTATATTCTATGTCTATTTTACCGAACCTGAAACATGTTTTTGTAACGATCAGTGTTGTGTTTTACCGGACGTAAAACATGCTCGACAAACACGATCGCAGTTTCTAGTTTAAACGACCCCCCTTGATGATTTGGTGAAGACACATATGTACATGGTATATACCTTTGATTTGGGAGTATTTTGGGTTTCAGGCGATCAACCAGAACGATTTGGGCTTATTGCATATACCGCATCATATCTCGCAATCTATTTTGGAAAGGGACGATGTTTAGCGTGTAATAGTGCACAACCTACAGTGTGTAGAAATGAACTGATTAGTCAGTAATGGACTATGAACAATGCCTGTTAAATGAGCCATACTATTGTCTCCATAGCTATAATACAGAACACACGATGGGTCTGCAAAGAGTTAATATTCCATATTTATACCATCTTGTTGCACACTCCTGGCCATCTTCCGCAGCACGCGCACATACATACGCACGCGTACTGTATAGTCTACGTGCGTAATGAATTAACAGTAGGCTTATATTATTCTAATGACTTGTTTTATTAGGAGATAGTATACTGTATGCGCTGCCCTATAGTTTGACCGCAATCGTTTGAGGTTTCAGTCAAGCCTACTATGGAATAAGAGATAACCCGACTATAGTCCTGGTTGGCCGTGAACGTGTTAAGTGGTGCTAGGACAAAAATGTGTCTGATCTTTTGTCTTAAGTTTGTTGGTGAATGAGACCCATTCTCTCTATCTCCCTCTTGCTTGCTCTCTCTCTCTCTCTCTGTATTCCTCTCATCCTCTACCTCTCCCTCTTCCTTCTATTCCTCTATTTCCTCTAGATCTCCATATCCCTTTATTTTTCTCTCTCTCTCTCTCTCTCTCTCTCTCTCTCTCTCTCTCTCTCTCTCTCTCTCTCTCTCTCCCTCTCTCTCCTAAACAAAACTGTTGTGGCTCTGGTTAAGTGACATGCTGACATTTCCCATGGCAGAAGCCAGCATACATCCTACATGGGCCTTGTTACACACAGCGATCTGGGAACCCTGCAGCATCAAACTACCGGTATCGCTCTCCGACACAGACTATTTTATTAGCAATATTTAGGGTAATAATGCCTCCTAGCCAACATTATCTTGCTGTCTGTAAAGCAGTGACTCAATAAACTGGGCCGGAGGGAGCTGTGTCTGACTGGAGTAGAGCAGCAGAGTGTTACATGAAGTATGTGGGGGCTGTTTTTTATTTATTTATTTTTATAAAATGTTAAAGCACCAATCCGTGATTTCTTTGACCCCCCCTAATGTGGGATATATTAACATACAGTCTTGAAGGGTTTGATCTCTAGATTAAAATACACTATTCATTCTGAATATAGATCGGACAAAGCTTTTATAGCCACAAAAAACACCAATATCTACCCATTATCTAGTGTTAGGTGATGTATCAAGAGCTCAGTCAATCCACTAAAGAAGCTACCCGTTTGTTTGGATCACTGATTGGGCATTTAAGATATTTCCTTTTTTAGTACACAGTGACAGGAAAATACATATTTTCGTCGCATGAGTCCATATCCATGCAAATGAAACATGACACCTACTCACAAGATGCCACGGCGTACAACGCACAAGCCAGAGGGCAGGGAAAAAACATCCAAGCCAAAAGATAAAAGAGAAGAGGACCGAACGGCAAAGTGTCTTCTTCTCCTTTCTCCCACGTTATCATAAATATAGATATAGCTTCTTATTGTTCAATCAGTCACAGATGTCGGCAAGTTCTGTGTGGTTCATTCAACATGGATTTAGTGTTTATCGATCGTTCTCATGTGGTGGATGATGTATTGATATTCCATAGTGTACACTACCATGTTGTCGTCTTCGACACGGGTCATTTACCCCAATGTTAGGAGAAATAAATAAATAAACACAACTAAGATGTCTACATCTGTCTCAATGTGGTGCAATGAGAGAGAGGGCGGGGGGGGTTGAAGGAGAGGGAGGGAGGGAGAAAGGGAGAATCACTAACCTATAGATAACATTGGATTTGTTCATGTCCACTATGCCACTGTAGTGTCCCTCGTGTGGCTAGTAGTTTTTTATTTAAGTGTTGTCTCAGATATCACCAAGTGGACGGGGCCACCAGCGGCTCGCCAGAGGCAGACTGTGCCAGAGCGCTTCGCATCCATGACACTGCGTGTCCTCGTTGTGCCCGGAGGCGCGTTGTGTGGGTGGTTATTGAAAAGGAAACTCTTTTTTTCCACCCTATTCCTCATGAATACGTCGCTGTTGATGAGTAGACACGCTGTTCATGCTGCACGGTCCATTAAGCCAGCGACTCTAAGCTCTTAAAAACCTGCAGGTGTTTTGTGCCCATTTCCCAGACACACGTTGGGCACTTCAGACTTCAGAGAGGGGATAACACGGAACGTTGGTTTAAAGATGCGAGGTACAGGGTACAGTATGTGCCTCAGTCCACTATTCCACCGAGAGCCTCAGAAAATATCCTCCCCCGTTGCATATAAAAAGAGTAGACTGATGTTTGTCTTCTCCACAGCCAGTTAACTTAACACCCCTACTAAAAGAACACCCTCAAGCGTATGCATGTCTGTTCCCATTCCTGTCTCAATGTGGGCTTTCAGAAAGACGGACACAATGGCCATAAAAGGTAAAAAATATATACAAAAGTGTTTTATGTAAAACATGCAAGAAATACCCCTAAAAGGATAAACTACTTACAGAATATCAATATTGTATACTAATAGATCCATAGTAATGCATAATTATAATAATTATAGTACCAATTATCACATTGAGTGTGTTTTGATTAAATGTCCCTATGCTTGGAGACTAAGGGCGGGATCCACTAGGAATGGATTGTGTGGTGGGAATTGCACCCTTAACTGTGCGGGGTTTGCACGCAGATTCTGCTCCGTCTTTGCGAGCTATAGGACATTGCGCAGATGAGATACCAGCGCAGACACGCCCATTATGTGTGGAGTTTTCCCCTGATCTGCTCGAGTGCATGCATTTGGCTGGAAAAATAAGCCCAAAATGAGGCATATAGAAAAAACGAATTAAGCAAGCTCTATACATTACAAAGTAAACAAAGTACAATACGAAATGAACGGAATACTAATGGTGAAAAATACGTTATGCAAATGATTTCAACCTTTAGTATTCCGTTCATTTCGTATTGTATTTCGTTTACTTCGTAATGTATAGACTAGAGCTTGCTTAATTTGTATTTTCATGACACATTGTGTCCTTTTGTTTTTGTCACTATCTTTCGTCATTGCATATGTTTGTAATGTCCTATTCCAATTACATTTGTCACTTAATTGTACTATATTCTATTGTGCTATATTTAATTTAGTTTATATCCCTAATTGTATTAAATCTCTTTATTAAGTTGTAAAGCCCTGGCCTATATTTGATTTCATAATTATATTATATTATATTGTGCTTAACTTAGTTCATATTTCATTTTATATTACACCACCTCTTTATTGTGATTATAACCTAACCCAGCACCCAAAGGAGTGAAGGAAAGGATTTATTTTTAATTTAATATTTAATAATAATAATAATAATAATAATAATAATAATAATAATAATAATAATAATAATAATAATAATAATAATAATAATAATAATAATAATAATAATAATAATAATAATAACTTCGTTTTATATACTGTAGCGCCTTTCATAAAACCCAAGGTCGCTTATAGGGGATTTTTTTTTTATAACAAACAGACCAAGCATTTGAAATTACATGGGTTAGTGCTTAGCCTTATTTATAATAGCATTCACTGCCAGACTTGAAGCAAATCACGGCACTTTGCAAAGGCTATCTCGGCCTGTGGCTTTATATTTCTTGAACAAATCATATACTGTTTATAAGATTTATTTTCTGGTATTCCAACGAAACCTCAATCAACAAAATCCATCTATAGATTCTGGCTGTACAGGTCGTAATGTAAGGGAGCGTCCTTATTGGATAATTACTGTACTACTGTAACTTTTCCCGCGACAACACACACCTCTTGACAATTTAGGCACTGTGCCAGTGAAGATATTTTATAATTAACAAATATTTTGAGTGAGCAAGTTGTATTTAATGTTTAGTTATATTAGAACCTCAGCATTATCCGCCAGAAGAAATGTTTCATTGGCCTGCTTCTTTCTTTCTTCTTTATTTCTTTATTTCGCACCATTTCAGCAAAACAGTAAAACACATTGACCATGACAGAAAGTGTATAAAGGTGCTGAGTAGAGGCAAGAGACCCAGATGGGCCTATACGGGGCCTCAACTCATTAAATCATTGGATTAAAAAAAATAAACACAAAAGTAAAGTGAAATAAGTTCATAAAACAATTTTCATAATATTAAGATAATAAATAATAAACGGTATGAATTTGCTCTACGGTATGGATTTTGACTATACCTTGTAACCGGTAGAGCAGCTCTAAAATAGCAATGACGTCCTCTTAACCACAGTGCGACTATTTCAATCGCATTTGCCCCTAAAAATAGATAGAATTAGTCATAGATAATAGATATGTGCAAACTGGAAAAGTTATTTAGGAGGCTTCGCGCAGTGGGCGCACTGGGCGTGTCGACACGCAATTGTCATTTCATAATAAACACATATCACCGCGGCGCACAGCAAGTTTCAATTTCAGTTCCTGGCATTTTTAACCAGTGGAGAAAGGTAAGGGAATTTCCCTATAGTTTTTCTTATATGAATTATTCTACGTTAATAAAACATACCTGGTGATCAACTACAGTTTGCTGTGAACTAGGGCTGGGCGATATAACGATAACGATAAATATCGCGATATATTTTAATAATCGATATCGAATATCAAAATATCGATTTTTTTTTTCTTCTTTTTTTTTCTTTTTTTTTTCTGGCAGTTTTAAAACCAGAGACAGTGGACAGACTTGTCTTTCTTGCCTGCAACTTAAAGTAATGGCTTTGCTTGTCCAAATGACAATACTGACCAAATTCAGATTTCTTTTCTCTTATTTTGTTTGCTTTCTAATTTAAAATACATTTTGAAACCGTCTGTACACAGTAGGCTATGTGTGCTAGCAGAACTAGACTCCAGTCACAAGTCACAGTGCACATGTGCGGTGGTTTGTCCACCAAAAAAGCGCCAAAAGATCGAAAATAAACTAGCAGAGCCAGAACTGTTCAACTCCTCTGGAGCCACAGCCAGCAGAGAAGCCGGTTTACTTTAGCTTTTAAACCAGCTGCAGCCTGAGAACTGGAGTGTGAGGGGATGTAACACTAAAGATGGCGGCAATGACAAAGAATTGCTGCAAAATAAACATACATCTGTTGTTAAAAAAAAAAAAAAAAAAAATATTTTTTTTTATTTTATTTTTATTTTTTTTATACTTATAACAATTCGACAATTATCGATATCGAGAAATAAAATAAAATTATCATATCGTTATCGCGATATGATTTTTTTCCATATCGCCCAGCCCTACTGTGAACATTATGATATGTGTGTAGTGTTCTCAACTTCTGATAACGACGGCTGGGCAGCGGGAGCTGGATGCTGGATTTTGCGAGAAGCATGCAGCTGCAGAGCCGCAGAGCTCGACAGCTGTGCCTGCACAGTGCAATACTCCAATTCAGCCATTGGCAATTCAGCCGTTGGGTGGGGGGCGCTGTTGAGCGGGCCTGTGACCGGACCTGAAAGCACCCCTGCTCTGCGGCTCTGCAGTTGCATACTATTGGGATTCGTTGGGAGCAGCACGGAGTCTCGACTCGGGACTTATTTTATTTGGAATATAATGACTGTATACGCAAAAGTAGCCTAGTTTTAAGTTAAAATATTATAAATCTACATGCCTTGAGGATGTCATTCTTTATATAGCCTGCCTATCAGGCAAAAAAAATTATTCTAACGGAAACACTGATACCGTGATATATACCGTTACCGTCTATGCTTCAAATTATACCGTGATATACATTTTAGACCATACCGTCCACCCCTAACGCCGACCACATTTGGAAAGCCAAGGTTAAATAACAATATTTAAATAATAATAAATACGATTGCATGGGATCTCTGGGTGGCTGCATGGCTAAATGTCATCCTTTATTTCATCCAGTAGATCAAGGTTGATTAAGCTGGCAACCTGTGTCTCCAGGTGATTTCGGACTCGATTAAATAAAAAAGGTTATATTCTCTTTCAAAATATTCTTTCATGTGCACGTCTGGCATTACGATGCCTGCGTCTGGCAACAATTACTGCTGCCATGATGCCTCTTTATAGCGCTTTAGGGATCTGTGCTTATTTACCACCATGTCTGTGAAGACGGTAGGTGCGTAGCAATAAGTGCTTGGTGCAATTGACACAGGGCGTTGTGGATACCGAGCATATTTCGACGAGGCTCATTTACAGAGAAAGGGGACATGTTCCGCCCATATTACCTCATTTAAAGTGCGCCAATTGCACCGGAGGCAATGCTGATGGAACGCATGCGCCACCTCATTTCACCCGTTTTGCGTTCTCTGTGGATACCAAACAAGAGTTTCGGAGCGATATGCATCAGCTTTGTGTCGGAAAAAGCTGTGTAAACCCTTTGTGGATCCCGCCCTGAGTCCCTGATGCTTGTGATTTGAACTCATAGAACTCACTGAACTAACACAACTGACAGTGCTATGTGTGGGGGCATGTGTTGAAAAGTAGTGATGCCCCGATCACGTTTTTTGCCACCGATACCGATCGTCTTGAGCCATATCGGCCGATACCGATCAGATACCGATCGTTTTTCCTTTTATATTAATTATATATATATATTTTTATATATACTTTTTTAATTTTTTTTTTATAAAATATATATATTATATAATTATACTTGTAGTTGTATTATCTGCGAGACATCACCACCACGCAACAAGTCAAAATGCTCGCTATCTCCACTGTCTGTGTGTATACTCTGCTTTGGTCAAATCACATTCAGCATGCCCTCAGCAGGGTATCTGCGGCTCTGCAGATATACCCTACTCCCTCAGCTAGCCCCTTTCGTGACTGCAATGCAAGCCGGGGCTCGAATATGCATCGAATCAATGTTATAAGACATTGATATCAGGAGCTATCTGTAGCTACTGCTAGCCGGCTAGATAACGTTAAGACAACGCCTCAGTGAAGTATTTAGTTTACTGGGACATTTCGTTTTGAACAGTGAGCTAACGGAGGTATCAACATGCACTACTAGATTATTGCTGGAGCATTTGTTGATATCAGGAGCTATCAGTAGCTAGCCGGCTAGATACCGTTAGACAATGCCTCATGTATTAAACTAAAAGTGAATAGTTGACTGGGTCATTCTGTTTAAACAGTAACGATAGCTAGGTAGCTAACGTTAGCTCACGGAGATCTCATGCACTAGACTAGAGCGGAGCCTCCTCTGTGTTTACACGGGTAAGGGAGGGGCAGGGGAGGAGGAGGCGCGGCAGTTTGCAGCTCTGTGTGTCTGAGACAGAACTCAGCGAGTGAGATCTCCGCTAAGAATTGGATCATGTTTTTCGATCGGTTTTCACGATCGGCGAAAATAAAGCATTATCGGAATTCACCAATCTCATATTTATACTGAATATCGGCCGATACCGATCGCTGGCCGATCGATCGGGGCATCCCTATTGAAAAGTGTCTCCCCTCTCCAATATCTCGTGAATAGCTATGTGTCATGTGCCAAATTAGCACCTTACTCTGTTTCAGTAATATTGAGAGTGAATCTGATATCATCTGAAGATGGCTCTATGTGTAACCTTTCATTAGAGCCCAAGATTTTGACTAGGTTGAAGCGTTCAAGAGTTATAGCGTTTGGAGACATATGGTTTCTGAGCTGAGATTGCTTTGGCACAGCCACATAGAAAGAATTAATCTGCCTCTGTCTGGTGAATCACTTTAATGTGGAATTCCGCTTTCAAGCGACAACGTGTAACATTCTTATTAATTCATTAAGTTCTGGAGCGTGTACAGAACAAACTGTGACTGTGATCAACACACCACTCACTTCCCCTGCTGGAGCGTCTGTAAATGTTCTGGTGTGACCAGCTTGGTCAGACTTCACCATACCAGACCATGCCTAGAACAAATGGGACCTGTTAAATATGCCACCTCAACCGCCAAGAAACCAAAAATTCACTCTGCAGAAAAACAGAACGCACACGGATGCAACAGACAATTTTCACTTTAACGTAGCACTTGACACAGCCTGAGAGTGTAGTAAATGTTTTATATCCATTTCTGTTTGCTCATCTGTGAGCTCAGATCAACAGCACAGCTGGTGATGCTTGGTTCACTAACGTGTGTGTGTGGTGTGTGTGTGTGTGTGTGTGTGTGTGTGTGGTGTGTGTGTGTGTGTGTGTGTGTGTGTGTGTGTGTGTGTGTGTGTGTGTGTGTGTGTGTGTGTGTGTGTGTGTGTGTGTGTGTGTGTGTGTGTGTGTGTGTGTGTGTGTGTGTGTGTGTGTGTGTGTGTGTGTGTGTGTGTGTGTGTGTGTGTGTGTGTGTGTGTGTGTGTGTGTGTGTGTGTGTGCGCGCACCATGGCTGGTATGCTAGACCACAGAGAGTGATTGGATATCATGCTTTGGAAACGCTAGACCCACTCACTCGTGAAAAACGGCTGAAGTGGTCTGTGAGGATTTTTGGGGGAAACATTTGATTTGGCTGGTCAATTTGTATCCCCAGTCTCTGTCCTTGCATACCTACTTTGTGTGAGAATGTCTGCATCCTTCCGTCCATCCTCACCAGCTTGCTGTGCTCCAAGCAGGAACGTCCCGCTCTGAAACTTCAGTAGTCCTTAGGTGAAGATAGTGGCTGTGGCTTGGATTGGGTTTTTCCCTTTTTCTTTTCTTTCTACTTATGTAGTCTTTATTATATATATTTTATCATTATTTTATTCTTTTTTTTTAAGTGAATACTATTGTTTTTGTATAATGTTTATCCTACATTTTTAAAAGATATTGGCGCAAAAAAAGAATAAAGTAGTGAAGGGGATAAATTTGTCCATTTTCAAAGTTCTTTTTTTTTTATCTATTTTTTCTCCCGTCCCCAATTTCGTATTGTCCAATTCTACCCTCCCCTGTCTCGAACGCTGTTGGGCCATGCCTCCCACAAGCCGGGTGCAATGCGGACGAAGCCTTGCATCACGTGTCTGGGGGACGGGAGATGACCTGTCCAACCTCTACGTCCCATCTGTAAACGCTGCATGCTTATCTCCGTATTTATCCTCCATCACATCCACCTGGGCCTGTGTTTGTGCGACAGGTTGGTTTAGGGTTATAGGAACCGCTTGGGCCTGGTCTCCTCGATTGATTGATTGATTGACTGAAAATTGTATTAACACATTGCAGAATGGGTACAATACAGTACGGCTCAATACACACAATTGTTAAGGGGATGCAGACCAGAGAAAGACTTTCGTCTTGTTTACATCAGGGTCCCCCATTTTCAATTCATCATAACATTTATGACATACACGACATACAGATGATATACAGTACTGTTACTCTCCTTCCACATGTTTCTGGATCTCATGTGAACTTCTCCTCTGTCTTCTGTTCTTGTTCTGTCTTCCTATCATTATAGATTTTAATGATAGAAATCCATTACATTCTCTTTTTTAACTTTTAATTTTTAATTTAAAAAATATTTGTAAGGAATTTTGTGTCTACTCTACATCACTGCTGTGAAGCACTTTGGGCTGCAATTATTGTATGAAAGGTGCTATACAAATAAAGTGTATTATTATTAATATTCTATTCCTATGATTGATTGATTGATTATTTTGTTTTTGTGTCATGCACACAACGTGCCCAATCCTCATGGGTTTAAGAAGACACCAAAAATACTGTATTTTTTCTTTGTCCAGAATATTCCACTATAGGACTGATGATTTATTTTTATTTTAAATATCCACACAGTGTTTCTATTGCCAAGGCCCTGCCGTGTGTTTTGTGGTGTTGAGGTTTTGTCGACTTAAGGTTTTCACTTTCAATCTGTCTCCTCCTCCCAGGGATTGATGGGTTTAGTTTGGATCACCCTCCCTGCCTCCTCTCAGCACCTCTCCTGTCATGTGTGTTCCTATTTCTGGGCACGTATCCACTATAAACCATGCTGGGGATCATGCGAGATCCAGGATAGAGCTGTTTACTTCTCTACATTAGTAGATATATAGAGCTGTTTACTTCTTTACATTAGTAGAGATGAGAGCTGTTTACTTCTCTACATTGTGTGGCAGATATCACCCCCTGTCTCATGGATATGTGAAGGACGGGAGGTACTACTGCCACGGGAGGAGTGGAAGCAATTAGGCAGCTGATTAGTACTGATAGAATACACCTGTGCACCATTAGATCACCCACATCCCACACACACACACACACCGGACACACACACACACACACACACACTATAATACACTAGGACAGATATAGTTGAGTTGAGAGGAGGTGAGGTAGGAGCGAGATATTGAGAGAGAGATTGTTGTTGACAGAGTTTTGCGAGGTGAGAGGTAGTGAGAGGAGAGGTGAAGGCGAAAAGGTGTTCATTGTGTACTGGACCCTAGACTGGCTGAGAAACCCCCTTGTGTACTGACCCTGGACCGGAAGACAACTCTAAGTACTGAACAATCCCTTCTTTTGTACGAGAGCCTGATACGTGTTTTGACCCTGGACTGTTTTTGGTTTACCCTATTGCCCATTGGACTTGTGCTGATAAACAATAAATATCCTTTATTTATTGAAATTGTGCTTGTGTGGACATTGAAATTGTTTTTTTTGGTCCGTGTCGAGCTTGAACAACACCAGGCTCGTCACAAGTAGTAGGTAGCTGTTTACTTCTCTACAGTAGTAGAGATGAGAGCGGTTTACTTCTCTAGATTAGTAGAGATGAGAGCGGTTTACTTCTCTAGATTAGTAGAGATGAGAGCTGTTTACTTCTCTACATTAGTAGAGAGGAGAGCGGTTTACTTCTCTACAGTAGTAGGACTACTTAACAATAGACTCCCCTTCCACCTGATGGATGCATATCATCTCTATTTTTATTATTATTTATTATTTATATACATATAGAATTGGATTTTAATATAGCATGCTTTTAAATACTGTAGTTTTAATGTAGTTGGTGTTTTTATAGTGGTCTTTTTTACTGTAGTTTTAATGTAGTTGGTGTTTTATAGTGGTCTTTTTTACTGTAGTTTTAATGTAGTTAGTGTTTTTTATAGTGGTGAGTGTATGTTTGTCTTTTAATCACTGCACAAATGAAGTTCCGAAAGGAAAATAAAGTAGTTTGAAGTGAAGAGAGCTGTTTACTTATCTACAGTAGTAGATATATAGAGCTGTTTACTTCTCTACAGTAGTATAGAGCTGTTTAATTATCTACAGTAGTAGAGATGAGAGCTGTTTACTTATCTACAGTAGTATAGAGCTGTTTACTTATCTACAGTAGTAGAGATGAGAGCTGTTTACTTATCTACAGTAGTATAGAGCTGTTTACTTATCTACAGTAGTAGAGATGAGAGCTGTTTACTTATCTACAGTAGTATAGAGCTGTTTACTTATCTACAGTAGTATAGAGCTGTTTACTTCTCTACAGTAGTAGAGATGAGAGCTGTTTACTTCTACATTAGTATAGAGCTGTTTACTTCTCTATAGTAGTAGAGATGAGAGCTGTTTACTTCTCTACAGTAGATGCCACTAGATTCACATTATTTTATTGTCATAGCTTTTTTAAATGTACATAGCTACATTCAGAAAAACGAGAGATGCTTGTTTTTCCCGGCTCCTCAACCGTAGTAGATTTGTAAATAACAATACACAACGATCTATATAATCCTATATACAAGGTAAAAGAAAAACTGCAGATAAAATATAGAATCAATTATTCTACAGTGTAAGTAGCAGCAGTGTGTGCGTGTAATAAGTGTCCTTGTGTGGTGTACAAGTCACTTAACACTTTCAGAGCCCAAGCTTAATTCCTTTTTACCTCCTTGAATGCCCAGCACCACTTCAATGTTAACGTTAATATCGCCTAATCTATGTTTTAAATTATGTGTCTAATCTGCCCGTCGTTTATCAAAGACTCATTTTCCAGTCAACATTGTCGTAGCAGATTGTTTTTTTATCGCTTCATTTCCCTTTTCTTTTTTTCTTTTTTTTATTGGTCTTTTTCCCCCTCCATTTTTCCTCCGATTTTCTCCCATCCCAATGTTAGTCGTATGCCAATTCCCAGTCCCTTCCTGGTCGCTGCGCACTTACCCCCCACAGTCAGATCATCTGGGAGAGTGGAGGCTACCACGTGCTTCCTCCGACACACGTCCAGCCAATCACCGCTTCTTTTCACCTGGCAGCGCGGATTCTCATTGAGAGGGCGTAGCGTGTGGGAGGACCACACTATCCCCCTCACGTCCAATCCGCGCTTAGCAGGCGCCCCGACCGAACTGTAGGAGTCGCTGTTTACAACGACCCGGACCCACCCCGCCAGCTTCTCCCACCCTCTGATACAGCCAATTGTATCAGTGCAGACGGCCAGCCAAGCTGGTGACAACCCCGGAGCTGTGAGCTGGATTCGAACAGGCAAATCCAGCTCAGCTCCGGGGCTGGTGACGAACGCAATCTCCGCTCGGCCACCTAACCGCCCTTCATTTCCCTTTTCTAGCATTTTGAAAAGCACTCGTTTTCACGAAAAAAATAAGACATTCCATGATAATCGCCCTTTACTGGAATATTCTAGAACGTTGTCATTTTTCGGCCTATTTATGAATCGTTTTCAAATAAACGCTAGATTATCGATAGTATATGTGTACGCATGCGCGCTCTGGCCGCGAGCTGAAAATCGATTCTCCTATTTCCTGACCGCTCGCACAGTCAATCAGCCATATCACATAATCACATAAAAGCTTATATCTCCGTGAAAACGAGTCTGATTATCCTAAGACTGGTAACATAGATTCCTTACCTGAGATCAGATGGTATCCAAATGGATTATTCCAATTCCTGATCGCCATTCGAAAAAATCAATCCTTTTATTGATCCACCGTGTATTAGAGCTGCCGCGATTACCGCATTACCGCGGTATCGCTGTTACATCACGGCCACCGCAGAGTAGGCTGAATACCGCGTCACCGCTGTTTTTTATAATAATAATAATAATTTACCCTCCTCTCGTTGGGCTTGCGCTCTGCAGATATACCCTACTCGTCTATCGAGGTTCCAAGCGACCCTATTGGGTACCAGAAAAGTCACGTGAAACATTGCAGACCACTGATTGGTCAGAAGAGAGACGCGTCACACGTTTTTACGTCCTGAATGTCAGTTCATCACAACAGCTAACGTTAGCTTTAACTCTCCGCCGGAGTGGACTATCATCGCTCTTCAGGAGTACTAAACGAGACATAATGATTTTACTGTCTGCAACGAATGTTATAATAAAAGCCCTTCGTTCTATACACTTGTCTGATTGAAAACTTTATTAACAGACCGCAGAATGGGACAACTCGGCACGCTCTGAGCAAAGAAAGGAACTGAGATATGAATAGAGTATTGCTTGCCTTGATATGGTCCGGTAAATACGCTGATGTTATTGAACGTATAACTATATAATGTCAATGCCACAAAACGAATGCCTTTATTATAAAGTAGTAACTTTATAGTAATAATAAGAAGAAAGGGTCGGGGGGGTGCCCGCGACACAGAGTGAACTGCGCATCCGTGTTTCACTTTCAATAACTAATGCGTGCTTGCCGAATCCCAAACAATATTCATGCTGCAAAGTCATCCTCTAAAGATAGACATTTAGACTAGAGGCAGGCTATATGCTATAAAGAGTAGACTACTACTAAAAAAAAATGCATTCAAACTTTTTTTTTAATTTTTTGTGTGCGTGCGGTAAAAACCGCGGCGGTAGGAAATATTTTGCAAATTTGTGCGATAAGGAAATAATCAATACCGCGGCAGCTCTACCGTGTATACTGTAAAAACACATAATCCCCGCTGCTCTGAGGCTCCAGAGTGGAGCTGATCGACCCCGGCTGCGTGAGTGAGAAGTAAAATGTGGAGTCCGGGATTTTTTTTCTCATTCATTTTCATTGAGTTCAATCCAAAAGGCTGAATTACCATTTGGGAGACGATGGGGGCGCTTTTTTCACATCTGAGCGCCTGGTGTGGCTGAATTTCCAACGGTAGACTCGGTTGATGAAATATGATTTCAGATCGCTAATAAAAAAAAAAAGAGAGAAAATACGAGAATTCTCGTGAGTGGGCATTCAACCCGCGGTGGGTAAACCCGAGAAAACTCGGGTTGGGCAATCAAAGTGTTAAAGTGTATGTTCATGTGATAATTCCGGAAGTAGCTGTTCAGTGTTCTCTTGGATGTGGACCTGCGACTGTGGTACCATCTGCCAGATGGCATGAGCTAAATCAGTTTGTGGTTTGGGTGGCTGGGGTCTTACTATTAGGAATGTCTGACTCTGACCACTAAGTGTGTCTGGCTCTTAACCACCAAAACCTGCACGGACTACAACGTATGACTATTACTGCCAGTTAGGGTACCTTGTGTATACTGTTTACTTTTACTTACTTACTGTTTGCTTACTCATAGTATATATTCAGATTACATTTCTTTAGCTTATATTTATATTTTACAACATATAATATAACCAATAGGGCATACAGACCCTCATCTGCACTTTTCTATATTCAGATCGAATTGTATTGCCTATATTTATGTCTTTCTAGAGTTACCCTGCCCATACATGTACTTCCCCTCCCCCATGCTGCTATTGTAGCACTTGTGTTAATAACAGTAACAGCTGTTTGCCACGGGCACAGTTCTAGGTTCGAATGAGACGAGGAGTAATATGCACAATTAAAAGAATAGTAGACCAGAGGCAGAGTTATAACAATAACCGGTGTTTTAATTAAAAGCGCGCTAGATAAACAGTAATAATACATACATACGTAAAGTACAAGTTATGCTTTGAAGTATCCCTTTTAGGTTAGGTCAGTAACCATTCCTTTCGGGAGGGTTAGGTCGATATCAAGGCCTAGGTCGATTGAACAACACATTGGGGTTTGTTCAGACGTCTCTTGAGGTTATCATCGGTAACTCTATATTAGTTTATCAGGGAATGCAAATACCTTATTAGGTGAATTGGCCCTTTAAACCCTTTTTCTTTACATGAAGTGATTCAGCTATAATCGATATGTCATCTAGAATGTTCTATTATGACATCACCACAAACGTTCTAGAATATCAAAATAACACAAGATGAACGGGATCGACTCCCTTGGAAGTCCTTGTAGTCTCGTTCAGTTCAATCCTACCGGACTGTTGGTTTAGCAATAGTTGAGCAATAGTTGAGCATCAGGCTGGCATTAGTCTGGAGGTATATCAAATGTTCCGGGGTTGGCTCGCCATCGGGTATCGATCCAGCTGAGCACACTTGGTGATGGGTGGTCTGGACTGCTCCGGGATGCTGGTTGAGACTTGCGGCTTTCAGTCGGTTGGTTAGTCCGGTCCGTCTGGTCGATGTTGCTGGTTCGGAGGTCGAGGCGGAAAGAGAGCTGGCTGTTGGAGAGCTAGCTGTTTTTATAGGAAACCAAGATGTTCCGGAACGTTCTATATGACATCATAGGATGACATCACAAAGGTTCCAGAACCTTCTATCATGACATCATACGCTGGTTCTAGACTGTTTTACGTTCTATATACAGGAAGTGGGACCTCATGGTAAAACAGGAAGGGGTAGCTCACAGATAAACAGGAACTATTTATGTTCCTATGATAGTTTATGAATCTGAACCCTGGGTTACATTCTCCCCTTCTATCCTAATGCACATCTCTGTGCATATTATCCCAGGACTACATTATCACAATCCTATGGGGTTCCGGGGAGTCTGGTCCTAGAATGTTTTACTTTCTAGAAAGTTCTTACCTACTAACATTAACTATTTATGTTCCTATGCTAGTTATGAATCTGGACAATGGGTTACATTCTCCCCTTCTATCCTAATGCACGTCCCTGTGCATATTATCCCAGGACTACATTATCACAATCCTATGGGGTTCTGGGGAGTCAGAGTCACCTAAAGAGTCTGCGATTACTGAGCTTAGACTGTAATATTGACTGGATTATGACTAGTGGGTTTCCTATTCGGTGATATGTCAGGGTTTCCGGAGGTTCTCTATGTCTGGTCGACCTTCTTGGCTGTTCAGCTATGACCTCTCTTTCGGTTTCTTCTCCCACCTCGTTGTGGACATTCTCCTGTCCATCTGGGTCGGTCTCCAGGTCATTCATGTTAGTATTGTTCTCCTCTGAACTCATAACTGGTAAGGTCTTGTCGGGTAGATTGTCCTCTTCCTGATCCATGTCAGGTAAGTGATTTTCCCGATCCGCTGTATCTGGGTCAGGTAAACTGCCTTCAGTAGGTCTCACTGCGGGTGGGATAGTCTTGTTCAGTGTCGTCGGGCCATCAGGTGTCCCTGGTGTAACCTCAGGAATAATGACTGCGTCTGAAGGGTCTTGTTCGACAGTAGACCCTGGAAAGGGTCGTGTTTCCTCCACTAGACCTCCCTGGTCATAGTGATAAGGGAGATCAAGATAGTCATCATCTGGGTCTTCTCCCTCTGATTCATTCGAGCTTTCTTCTCTTGGGCTCTGTCGAGTTCTGGGTCGTTTATGTTTGTCCTTTACAGTAGGTCCATCTTCCACAGGGGTAGTAGGAAGGAAGCCGCAAGGTAGCAGTAGGTCTCGGTGGAGCGTTCGTAGTGGACCATCTCTGGTTTCAGGTCTCACTACATAGACTGGGACATTTCCAGTGTGTTTCACTACAATATAGATTGTAGGAATCTGAACATAGGTTCTATTTTCAGCGTCCCAGGCATGCTGTTTTTCTTCTAGTAATTTCTTTTTCGAGACCACCAGAGAGGGGGTCGGTTCGCTCTCACAGTTGGGTCTTATGTGTCCATCTTTTCCACATCTGAAGCAATACCAGGGTCTGGGTCTATTGCTTGTGTAGTTCTTTGGGTTTGGAGTCTCTGACTTTTGGGACTTGGGAGTACCTCTGTTAGTCGTCGGTTTAACTGATGCCGGGGCTTCTTGCTTGGAAGCTGGCCTCGCTTGTCTGTTCTGGTTGTCCCTCATTCCCATGATCTGTGTCTGTAGGTCTGCAATTAGGTCCTCTAACCGTTGGAAGTTGGAGCTGGTGTCCGGAATCGACTTTGGAGCGTATTCCTCTTCCCTTTGGGTCCAGCTGCCCTGGGCGTTACTCGATACCCTTGGCCTCGAAACGTTCGGGCTCTGTCTCATGCGGTATTCTTTGGAAGAGCGCTGGTCTTCTGCAGTGCGGATTAACAGGAGGAATTCTGTAAAGGTAGGTGGGTTGTTCTTTCTCTGTGCTAGCTGCAGCTCGGTTATCATGGCGGTGTCCCTGCAGCCTCTGATGAATTGGCTTAGCAGTTGCTGATCGAGGGCGGTGGCCTCTATGCCCCCCCTCCTATAGGTGGTAGTCAGCATCTCCTGTAGTCGCGGAAGGTAAACTGATGATTTCTCTCCAACGTGTTGCACTGTACTCAGGTACTTTGCAAAATGATCAGCTCCATCTTCAATGGTTCCGAAGGCGGCGTCGAGGCTCTCCAGGTACCTCCCTGGAGGACAGTCAGGTTCCAGGTGTCTTACGATGCCACTGGCGGGTGCCATGAGGCTATCCAGGAGTTTCCGGGATTTGTGTACATCAGACACTCTTGGGTCGTTGAGGAGAAGAACCGCATTGTTACGCCATGTCTCGTAGTCTACTTCTCTGTCGGGCTGAGGGCTTCGCCCAGAGAAGGGTCTGAGTCTCAGGGATGCTTGACTGAGCATGGCTGCGTCTTTGTTTCTCATTAGGTGCTCCACAATTATCCTTTGCATCCCAGGTGGGTTGACATCAGCTTGTGTCAGAACAGGTTGTGCATTCTCTTGCGGGCGCACTGGTGCTTGAGGCCAGCGGAGCTCGGGTACTGGCTCCGCTCGGCTTGTCCCGGGTGAGGGGCTTGCTTGTGTTGCCGGCCCCGTGCCCTGTGGGGCGTCCATTCTGAATGCGTCCCCCCCGGTCCCTTCGTCGGTTTGGGGGTCGGGCTGAGGGCGGCGGTTGCGGGCGGCGCTGATGGTGGCGATTTCTCTCTTGAGGACTTCCACAAGGGCTTCGCCCCTCTCTGTCGCTATCACCGCTAGGTCTGTGAGAAAAGTCTGTGTAACCGTGTCACTGGCTACAGGGTCATAAACGCTGGCTAAATCTCTAATGAGGTAACTCGCTTGGGACGTGTTTAATCGGAACTTGGAAACTGCTTGTGGGCCTTCGTATTCTATAATAACCCGTGATTCTGGCTCTAAGCTGACAGGGGCTACAAAGAACATCCTCCGAATGGGGCCGCGTTCCATCAGATACTCATTCAGTTCAGCGTCAGTGGTAATATCGTCTATACCGCGGACTATGATTGAATTAGGAAGTCTCACGCTGCTAGTTTGAACTACTTCCATCGCTACACGCTATTTAAGCTTCTGCCTTAAAGGCTAATAATCCAGTTAACTGTGATATACTCCTCCTGGCTGGCTCGCCAAATTTATGTAGCACTTGTGTTAATAACAGTAACAGCTGTTTGCCACGGGCACAGTTCTAGGTTCGAATGAGACGAGGAGTAATATGCACAATTAAAAGAATAGTAGACCAGAGGCAGAGTTATAACAATAATTTTAATTAAAAGCGCGCTAGATAAACAGTAATAATACATACATACGTAAAGTACAAGTTATGCTTTGAAGTATCCCTTTTAGGTTAGGTCAGTAACCTCTCCTTTCGGGAGGGTTAGGTCGATATCAAGGCCTAGGTCGATTGGATCAACACATTGGGGTTCGTTCAGACGTCTCTGAGGTTATCATCGGTAACTCTATATTAGTTTATCAGGGAATGCAAATACCTTATTAGGTGAATTGGCCCTTTAAACCCTTTTTATTTACAGGAAGTGATTCAGCTATAATCGATATGTCATCTAGAATGTTCTATTATGACATCACCACAAACGTTCTAGAAGGTTCTATAGTCTAGAAGGTTATATTATGACATCAACACAAACGTTCTAGAAGGTTCTATGTTCTAGAAGGTTCTATTATGACATCATACAGTGCTTAAGCATTTACTCTCTAATTCTTATAGGAAAATCCCCTATCCATATATCAAGTTAAATCAAATCAAATACAAAATACAATATCAAAATAACACAAGATGAACGGGATCGACTCCCTTGGAAGTCCTTGTAGTCTCGTTCAGTTCAATCCTACCGGACTGTTGGTGTAACAATAGTTGAGCAATAGTTGAGCATCAGGCTGGCATTAGTCTGGAGGTATATCAAATGTTCCGGGGTTGGCTCGCCATCGGGTATCGATCCAGCTGAGCACACTTGGTGATGGGTGGTCTGGACTGCTCCGGGATGCTGGTTGAGACTTGCGGCTTTCAGTCGGTTGGTTAGTCCGGTCCGTCTGGTCGATGTTGCTGGTTCGGAGGTCGAGGCGGAAAGGGAGCTGGCTGTTGGAGAGCTAGCTGTTTTTATAGGAAACCAAGATGTTCCGGAACGTTCTATATGACATCATAGGATGACATCACAAAGGTTCCAGAACCTTCTATCATGACATCATACGCTGGTTCTAGACTGTTTTACGTTCTATATACAGGAAGTGGGACCTCATGGTAAAACAGGAAGTGGTAGCTCACAGATAAACAGGAACTATTTATGTTCCTATGATAGTTTATGAATCTGAACCCTGGGTTACACTATGACGCCTGGATTTCCCCAAGGGAAGACCCCTACCACCCCACTCCCTTCATAAGGCACATTCTCAGCACTGTCACCTTGATTTACTTACACACTTCCTTAAATTAGATTTTTTTTTAGATGGGCAATATATGATATGATATCTTGAATTGTTTTTACCTGTGTTCTTTATATTGTAACGTGTGATCCATAACTGTATTTTATATTATTTACACATTTCTTCCATCCTTTTTATATATATATTTTTCACTACAAAATCCAGTGTGTATTCTTAATGCCTGCAAAGACCCCCCCCCCCCCCCCCCGCGCGCGCGCCCCCACCTCCTTTTCAACTCAACCCCATGATAAGCAGTTAACAGGCAGCAGCCAGGCCTGCAGAATGCAACCAGTACAGCTCTCCAACCGCCCTGAGATTCACGTTTGTGTAGCCTACTGTAGGTTCTCTGAGTAGCGGAGGATGTATGATTTCAGGCTTAAATCTCCTGTGAATCTCAATTTCAACACTCTATGTTCTCAGTTGTTCCCGCGAGACACTATTTCCATCGGCGGTAGCATCGCACAGTAAAAAAAAACACACACACATTAAAAACCAACAAATAAAACACGACTGCTTTGCAATCGGGCATGTATCTCGACCCCCACTGAGGGACCTGGCATTAACTCCAGTTAAAGTGTTAAACATTTTTAAATGCAAACTGTTAATTTTGTTTGGCAGCAGTGTTCGCAGTTCAAACACATGGGGGAAAAGCAGCAAGGCATCGGTCCCACGGATGCTCCCAATCCTCCCATGCTAAGTGCTACCGTGTTTAATGCTGCTGTCGATTGTAGTAAAGAGCAGTCATTTGCTCAATAGCCTTATTGCTTTGGGCCCTGAGGAAGCAGGCAAACACGTCTGAGAGTGTTGTTTTGTACCAGGAGTAGAAGCAGCATGATTCCAACCCCCTTATCAAAAAAGTAGTGTGATGTTGATTTCAGTTTTTACCATGGTACCAGCCACTGCATTACACATGCATGGTCAAAGCAGGGGCGATTTTATTTGAGCTTTGGTAGGGACACAAAAAAAAACGTTGTAAATACTCTCTTTTGTTTGGCTACAAAGAGCATCAGATGATCCTGATGACGGTTTCTTTAATTAACCTCCTGAACTGCCTTAAAATGCCTTAACAATCACTTAGCAATGTTTAAAAATGCCTTAAATCCATCTTAATAAAAATCAAGGGGTACTTCAAACATTGCAGACCCCTTAAACATGCCTTCATTTCAGTCAAGGGTTAACACCTTAACACATTCAGAGCCACGCCCCTTTGACCATAATAGGGCTACCGTGCCAATAAGGAAGTCAATGGGAGGTCGGGGAAATTTGCGAAGGCTTAAACTATATCTTAAATTATGGCTATGGGTCTAAAACACCCCTCGCTTATCAATGACTTGCTTGCAGTCAACATGTACGAAACGGATTGTTTTTTCATTGGTACATTTCCGCTTTATACCATTTTGAATACGAGTATAGTTTTGGAGAGTTCTAGTAATTCCATAGAAATTCCACGATAATAGCTCTTTAGTGGAATACACAAAACACGTATTTTTTTCCCGGCTGATTTATGAATAGTTTTCAAATAGACGCTAGATTATCGATAGTATATGTGTACTTATGCACGCTAGAGAAGCGGGCTGAAAAATCGATTATCCATGCTGTGCTTAGCGCTAACGTTACGCACACACACACACACACACGTTGTGATCGCTGTTAAAAAAACATCTGATTAACCCAAAACTGGTAAAATAGTCTTTACGTCACATCAGATGTTCTGCAAAAAGATTAATCCAATTCCTGATCGCCATTCCAAATATTGATCGCGTTTATTGATCCAACGTTATGGTCCAAAACACATAATCGAAAGCTGCTCCCAGCCTCCCCAGTGAATGTGGTAACGGATACTGCTTGCCAGAGAAGGGAAAACCCTGGATCAGACTTTTTTTCTGATGCACATGCCCTACCAATCCAATCCATATATGTGCAATACCATCCGGGAGACGATAGGCGGCGGTATTTGCCCTTTTCAAGCTCAGACCCATTCCCAATGATAACGTCAGGCTGGATGGATGGATGAAAAATTAATGGATATTGCTAATAAAAGAAACGACGATTAAAAAACAAGTTTTCTCGTTTTTTTCTCAGGCCTTGGCACTCAACGCATGGCGAGTTAAAACTACTAATCTCGTCGTTGGCACTCAATGTATTAATCAGCAATGTCAGGGGAAATTAAGTTTAATTTAAATGAAGGGGTCGTAATTTTTAAGGGTCAAATCCTGTGTTTTTGCCCCTTAATCTTACTCCGCTCATGTGCAATTCTACTTAATTTCATTCTTATTTTAAGTGTTTATTAACCATTTGGTTGCCGAAAACGTAGAACTACGTTTCTGTCGCCCGATCGTTGAGTGCCGGAAACGTAGATCTACATTTTTCTCACGGTATTTCTTTTATTCGCTATTGCCATTCATAATTCAGCGGGGCACCTTGTGCATGCTGTATTGAATGTGTCTGAGCTGGCAGACGGTCTTATACCGCCCTCTAACGCCTTCGGCCATTATTGCACCCTGTTAGAAACAGATTTGTTTATTTTCTATACCTAGCAGCGGCGTGGGGGCGGGTCCTAAACACTCCGGCAAAACACACCCCCCCCCCCCCGTTGAAGTGCAATGCCCAACAACGTCGGAGACAGGATCGCTGTGGATAACTGGAATGGCTATCAGATATTTGGATTCTTTTTTTTGCATTACATCAGATACCAGGTAATGAAACTATATATGAAAGCTTGCGTTGATCTGATATTTATTTCTACGGCGATTGAAGCTATCTGTTTTATGTGTATAGTTGTTTGCCATTGGGTTGCAGGAGGGGGGGGGGGGGGGGAGCGGCGCGCCGGTCTAAACCACATTGCATGCTTGCACGAGGAAGGATAATAATTATGATCTAACGTTGATTTCAGGAAGATCCGATAATCAGGCGAAAATGACAACGTGTTTATTGAATTACACAAAAACGCAGTTTTCACGTCTTTTCCCTGGAATGACTCGGAAGCAACCAAACTATATTCATATTCAAAACGGTATAAAACGGAAATGTACGGATGAAAAAATAATCTGTTTATTGCACGTTGACCAGAAGCAACTCACTGAGACTCGACTGCGTTATTAGACCCATAGCTATACTATAAAATATAGGTTTAGCTCTACAAACTACAACTACGTTTACATGGGGTTAATGGACGGCAAGGAAGGGGTCACTTCCCGGAAGGTGTTACGGTGTAAAATGAAGGGAGTCTGCTCCCTAGTGGTACCAAGACATTATTATCATCAGCTATCCAGGCACAAGAAACCGTTTGCTTATTGCATCTCATGCCTGGCAGCAAACCTCCGTTGTTTACACAGCCTTCACTAATGAAGTAACGTAACAGTTCCTCACCTTGAGAAAGTGTCAGTAAGCCAACACACATCCTTGCACAACTTCCGGCTCGCACCCAATCCTAGTGCGACCCCTCGACCTCCAGAGCTTTCTAGTAGCTTGCCGGTTGTTTGTTCACATTAATTAGATGACAGTGGATCCGGCTGGGGCCGATTAGCATGCAGCTGTAGGAACTAGCGGGGAATCCAACCAATTATTATCATAATGAGTCCCGGCGGCGGATGCATGGTGGGAAACATCCAGATTCTCTCCCTTTTTTCATTTTACCACATTTGAGTAGAGAGGCATTTCGCAGATTTTTTACGTGGATCAATCCTTCTGTTGTGGGGGGAGGACGTGTGATAATCAGACATTAAATGAACACTGTGTTCTGTGTCATAGAGATGCACCCTGTGGTTTGGCTCAATCTGTACTGCTGTCATGCTGACGAGCGGTGTTCAGCCTGGGAGAGGAGGTGAAAGTCCTTGCTTGCATGAACTAATACCTGCAACAGATTATATTAGATTAGATTAGATTCGATTCAAATACTGTACAACGGAAATAAGTTGTCATCTAACCAGAGTACAAGGTAACAGTAAAGTGCATTAACAATATTACAGTGAGATTCAAGTGATTAAGTGGAATATACAGTATATAATGGAATATAAATACTTTATTCATCCCGAGGGAAATTTGGCACTACAAATCACTCACCGTAAACTGTAAACATTTAGGTAGGCAAAGCAAAAGTCACGAATAAAAATAAGACTAAGAATCAAATAAAATAAAATACGGTCCGGGATATACATTTCCTATGTTATGTATATACATTCTAAAATATACAGTAAAAATATACAGTAGTGTAAAATTGTACAATGTCTGTTTTAAAAGTAAAGGTAAAAGTCCAGGAAGATAGTACTGTCACCCTGTGCTCAGTGATGCAGTGAGGCACAGTGATGCATTATAAAGTCTGATGGCTGTCGGAATGAAGGACTTCCTGTGCCGTTCAGTGCTACATCTCGGGAGTCTTAGTCTAGCACTGAACGTGCTCCTTCTGTCAGCCAAGTCTGTGTAGTGGGTGGGAGGGGTTGTCCCTGGTGGCATGGAGTTTAGCAAGGCTCCTCCTCTCCGCCACCACCGCTAGAGAGAACACTACTACTCAGTAGTATGCTACTCTGATGTATGTACAGTATTATACAGTGATACAAGTATAGCATGGTTGTAAGCCATACTGGCCAGTGGCATAACTAATAAGAGTAGGTATGGGATATATACAGATATATAATATATGCAGTGTGTATATAAACGGGAATAAATATATAAAAATGAATATATGCAGGCATATACATTTACATTTAGTAATTTAGGTGATGCTTTTATCCAAAGCGACTTACAAGTTTTGCACGACAAGTCATCAGGAAGGGTACAACTCTTATCAGCTGAGTAACAATGTTCATCAAAGTGTTGAGTGCTACTGTGTAGGTTAGTATATTAGGTATATTATAAGTGCGTGACAGTAAGGTTAGTTAGGGTTAGAGTTTTTATTTAATTTTTTTATTTCAGATGATTGAAGAAGTGCGTCTTTAGTCAATGGCGAAAGATTGGACGGGTTTCAGCTGCCCTAACTGTGGTGGGAAGTTTGTTCCACCATTGTGGGGCAAGGACCGACAATAGGCGACTTCTCTTTGATGACCCTCCCGGAGCTCGGATAGGAGTAGTTCTGAGGCGGTCAGAAGATGCAGAGCGTAGGGGTCTTGAGGGTGTGTAGTTAGAGACCATTGACCGGAGGTAGGCTGGAGCCGTTCCCTTCGCTGCACGATATGCCAGGTCTGCTTTGAAGCTGATTTGTGCGGCAATGGGGAGCCAGTGCAGGTCCCTGAGAAGTGGGGTGACATGGGCTGACTTCGGTAGGTTTGAGATCAGGCGGGCCGCTGCGTTCTGAATGAGTTGAAGAGGCTTGGTGGCAATGGTCGGAAGGCCAGCAAGCAGTGCGTTAGTAGTCGAGGCGGGAGATGTTGATTGGACGAGGAGTTGGGTGGCTTCTTTTGTCAGGAAGGGGCAGATCCTTCTGACGTTGCTCAGGAGGGATCTGCAGGTTCTGGTTGTTGCTGCGATGTGAGCAGAGAAGTTCAACTGGTCGTCAAGGACAACACCATGGTTCTTGGCAGTCGGGGACACGGTCACAGTTGCATTCTCGACTGTGATGGAAAGGTCGGGCAGGGGGAGGATTTGGCCTGCAGGTGAAACAATTCTGTTTTGCTTAGGTTCAGTTTGAGGTGGTTGGTCGTCATCCAGGCGGAGATGTCAGACAGACAGACCGAGATCCGCTCAGAGACGTGGATATCTGAGGGAGGGAAGGAGAGGAAGAGTTGAGTGGGAGTATATGCAGATAAAGATAAATCATAAATATATGTACTGTATGGTACATGCAGTATTATTGTACATATAGCTATCATACAGTGTTATATGGGTAGACTATAGGTTGAGGTAGTTATGATTACAGTGTAAGGCAGTTGTAGGCAGTGAAGACAGTACACTGTACTGTATAAACTGTGTATAAGCAACAGTAGATATTATGTAATACATACATTGTAATACAGTAGATACAATCATGTTTCTGGGCCCACTCCTAACTAGGTCACATGAATCACATTGATGTGTTGATCTGTTGATATGGACTGAAATGGGATGATGTCACTACAGGGACACAGCAAAGGCAATCTATCTAATACACAGGCATGTGTGCAGCATGGGAATGGCATAGATGAAAGGTTAAAGTGTCATTTGTCATGTACTTTATCATGGGAATGGTATACTGTAGATGAACATTTAAGGTGTGATTTGTCATATTTAGTGAACATTTCCCACTGGTCTGCAGATTTATGAGTGTATGTGTTGTGTCTGTGTGTTATGTGTGCGTATGTGCCTGTGTGTATGTGTATAGGCATACCTATGCATGTGTGTCTCTTTGTGTCAGAGTTCTGCCTCCACCTGTCACATGTTTTATTTTAGGTGACAGTAGCTCAGGAGGTAGAGCAGTCGTCTGATAATCAGAAGGTTCCTGGTTCGATTCCGGCTCCCGGCAACATGTCAAAGTGTCCATGAGCAAGATAGTTAACCCCTAACTGCTCCCGATTGCTGCATGGTTGCCTCTGCCGTGTGTGTGTGTGTGTGTGTGTGTGTGTGTGTGTGTGTGTGTGTGTGTGTGTGTGTGTGTGTGTGTGTGTGTGTGTGTGTGTGTGTGTGTGTGTGTGTGTGTGTGTGTGTGTGTGTGTGTGTGTGTGTGTGTGTGTGTGTGTGTGTGTGTGTGTGTGTGTGTGTGTGTGTGTGTGTGTGTGTGTGTGTGTGTGTGTGTGTGTGTGTGTGTGTGTGTGTGTGTGTGTGTGTGCGTGCTCTATAAAGAGCACATAAAACGTCCGTACCTTTCTGCTGCTCCCAGGTCCGTTATCCATTTAGCTCAGCTGAGCCTATTAAAGACTGGAGCGGCACCCACACACCACCCACTGAAACCCATTTAACGCCCGGCCTGCCCCTGGCTGAGAGGAGGGGTGGGGGGGGGGGGGAAGAGACACTGAAACCTATTTAACTTCTACCGTTGACGGGGAAAGAGAGATGAGGTAGCCCCCCCCCCCCCCCCCCGCGCTACACAGGATAGAAATCGATGGGGCTGTACACACAAACACAACCAGTACATGTTTACATACACGTCCGTGCACCTGCATACACCCGACAACACACACACACACACACACACACACACACGCAGGCAGGCATACATGTATGCACACACACACACACACACACACACAAGAGAACCAGCTGGCTATGCTAGGAGCCACCCATTCATCACATAGAAACACGCTTATTTATGCTAGGCATCTTGGCTGGTTTGGTTTCTGTGTTTTTTTTTTTATCCACTTTTTCTCCCATTTTCTATTTTTCTCCCATCCCAATTTCGTATCGTCCAATTCAACCCTCCCCTGTCTTTGAACGCTGTTTCATGCCTCCCACAAGCCGGCTGCAATGTGGACTAAGTCATACATAGCACGAGTCCCCTCCGATACTCGAGGTAGCAGCCGTCGCATCTTTTCACCTGCGCGGCTCGATCTTTCAGCGTCAGGGGTCTGGGCTTTGGAGGGGCCCCGCCCCCGTCGCTTCCTGATTCTACTGCGCAGGCGCACCAACCGACCTGTAGGAGTCGCTGTCCACAACGCCCGATCCCCACCCATCAGTTTCCCTCCCCCTAATACTGCCAATGTGTATTAGTGCGGACGACCAGCTAAACTGAAAGCAATGTGGAGCGCTGGGCTCGAACAGGGAGGCGAACCTGTTCGAGCCCAGTCTCCAGTATTCGTGGTGAGCGCATTGGTTTCTGTGTTCTCAGCGTTGGACACGATCATACAACTTATTATTTCACAATATATTACCTTTCTATTAGTACTCGACTTGAGAGCAGTAAACGTATGTCACCTGTATATTATGGGTTCTTAGACTGTTCAGCTGGTTTTTAGTCTCACCCTGTGATCCAGGCTAATTAAAACAGACTAGTAAGTTCAGTTAAGTCAAGTTGTACTTTATTGTTCCCCGAGGCGGAATTTATTCCTCTGCATTTGACACGCTCTAACGATGTAGGAGCAGCCGCGGTCCAGCTGGGACCAGCTCCAGTTGTAATGACACTTCCACTAGTATTCGGTGTGGGAGGAAACCGGAGGACCCAAAGGAAACTTGTGCAAACTCCACACAGAAAGGCTTCACCCATCGGGTTCAAACCCAGGACCTATTAGCTGTGAGGCAAACGGTGCTAACCACTGCACCACCATGCCCCCCCCCCCCCCCCCCCAATAAGAGTACTATTATCAAAGTATCTCTCAAGTCTGCTCACTCCACCGCCATCTTGATAACGGCAACTAACAAAGACTTAACACCTGACCACTTCTACACACATGTGCTGCAGTTTCACCGCAGGGATTGTTGTTTCCTCTGAATGTAGCAAGTAATTTCGTCGTTGCCGTCATCTTTAGCGTTCCGAATTCATCGGTTTTAAAACTCCCAGAGTGCTCCATCTCCTCATTACATAGTGTCTCTACTATCTCATGCTCTCTCGTGTGGGATTATCAGAAATAATCCCCCGACCCATACCAGTAGTTTTAAGAAACCCTGCCATAGCTCACCCCCCTCTAAACAGAGTTTAAAACCTTGATCTCAAACTCTTTTTTCAATCAAGTTGTACGTGTTTCAATCAATTTGTTATCCTTCAATATTGGCCGGGTTTCAGCTGTCCTGACCTGACTGTGGTGGGGAGTTCATTCCACCATTGTGGAACAAGAATAACCTGCTTCGTCTTGATGACCCCCGATGAGCTTGGATAGGAGTGGGTCCGAGGCGGCCAGAAGATGCAGAGCGTAGGGGTCTTGAGGGTGTGTAGTTAGAGACCATTGACCGGAGGTAGGAGGGAGCCGTTCCCCTCGCTGCACGGTATGCCAGGTCAAGAACCTTGAAGCCAGTGAGAAGCTTTCTGAGAAGTGGGGTAACGTGGGATGACTTTGGTAGAACTTAGAACAGGCGGGCCGCTGCGTTTTGTACGAGTTGGAAGTGGCTCGAAGTGGTAATGAAATGAAACTAAACGCTCTGCCTCTTTGTCTTCTCTCCCCCCGCCAGACGCCAAGGCCTGCCCGTCCGAGGAGTTCCATTGCCGGAGCGGCAAATGCGTGGCTCCCATCTTCGTGTGCGACGGAGACGACGACTGCGGCGACGGCAGCGACGAGGAGAAGTGCTCCGCCCCCACCTGCGGGCCCCACGAGTTCCGCTGCAACGACTCGGAGTGCATCCCGGCCCTCTGGAGCTGCGACGGGGACCCGGACTGCAAGGACAAGTCTGACGAGTGGATGGAGCGGTGCAGCCGGCGCACGGAGCCCCAGAAGCCACGCTGCCCGCCGGGGGAGTTCCAGTGCGGCAGCGGCGACTGTGTCCAGATGAACTGGAAGTGTGACGGCGACGCGGACTGCAAGGACAAGTCGGACGAGGCGAACTGCCGTGAGTTCACAGTCACCACATGCACACCTGATTAGGGATGCACGATAAATCGGCCGATATGGTCGTTTTTTTACACATCTGTATCGGTCCGATATCAAGATCGGGCCGATATTAAAAAAAATTATATTTTAAATAAAGATTTTATATATTTTTTTTTGCTTGATTGGAAGGATGGATGTACTGTATACTTGATTGGATGGATGGATGTACTGTATGCTTGATTGGATGGATGGATGTACTGTATGCTTGATTGGATGGATGGATGTACTGTATGCTTGATTGGATGGATGGATGTACTGTATGCTTGTTTGTAGGGGTGGTCAAAATGACGATATTAAATAAATATCGGGTACAGTTCATTAACGATACACTTTTTAAGTATCGTGGACATCGTGATGTTTTGCACAAATAGGCGAGTCAATCTATGAAAAAAAAGCACTTAACCCAAAAAAAATGTATACAAAAGGTTTTTCGATGGATTCCGATAGTATTGAGCGTGCTAAATAACATACTAAAAGTCGACCAAAATCGACCCCCCCGAAAGCCGCCATTTCCAAGATGGCGTCCCAGATGGCGGTGGAGATATTAAAATGGCTATATCTCAAATTGAGAATATGGTGCAAAGGATTTCTCAACTGATTCTGGTACCTCTGGGCATGTTCACTAACATACTAAAAATCTAGGAAAATACACCTTCCAGAAAGGCTTAATTTTCTAGATGGCGTCCAAAATGGCGGCAGACCAAGCTTAAAATGGCTATATATCTCAATAGAAAAAAATATATAACTATGATTTTTCACTTGATTCTGGTACCTCTAGACATGCTTGTGAACATACTAAAAATCTAGGAAAATACACCTTCCGGAAAGGCATCATTTTCAAGATGGCGTCCAAACTGGCGCCCAGGAGCTTAAAATGACTATACAAATACAAATAGCTTACTAAAAAAGGTGTTTGCACTCTCCAGCTCTCAAGCTAGCATAGTTGAAGCCTTCTTTTTGACCATTATAGTTGTTATAGTTAGAGGTGTTTGCACTCTCCAGCTCCCAAACTACCATCGTTGAAGCCTTCTTTTTCTGAATCAGTTTCTTTCTTTCTTTTCTTTTCATAGCCCATATGATGACAGGCAAATCAGTTCAGAGAGCATTCCGTGGCCATCTTCTGGTTGACAAATGTCTTAACCGCATGATAATATCAGAAATGGTAGATGATAGTCGTGAATTTGCAGCAATGGTTGAACAGTCTGAAGCAATGTATACCTCAATAGTTAAGGGTGAAATGCCATTGGAAACAGTGTTCACATCAGAGACCCTCATTACAATAAATGAAGAGTTGGGAAAAAGGAAGATGGAACTGTGTGCTAGATCCAAAACTAGTCAGTTGTGGCTAAATTACCAACACATGTTAGAAGTTGCTAGGTCACTGATAACAGCAGATCTCACAGGTTCCTGGCTTTTGCACCTACGCGCTGTTTCTGAATGCATGCCGATATTCGCTGCGGCTGGGCATTACAATTACTTGAAATCGGCACACTTTTATGTCCAAGAGATGAGTCAGCTTCACATCAACCACCCAGATGTCTTCAGACAATTTGAAAAGGGTTTTCATGTTATCCGTCGCAGCAGCCAATCATGGGCAGGCCTCAGCTCAGATCTTGTAATCGAAACAACATTGATGAGGTCATTGAAGACTACAGGAGGGATGACACATGGAAGTGGAATGACCGACAATCAGAGATCCCTTTGGACAATGTCAAAGGGCATAACATCAGAGTATAACACCGCAATGCAGGAGTTCTCAAACCAGACATACACAACATCAGAACAGCACAAGGATTCAACAGAGGCAAGGATGAAAAGGGATGCTGCTGACCTGGAGAAGATCACTTCAAAACTTGCTATATGTTCACCTTTCTCTCCAGACTCTTCTTTAAGGAATGTTGTTACAGGTGTTGTCGCTGAGGATGGAGTGAACGTGCATGATTATGACTCTGTTGGACGCAACATCATGCACAAAATGATCGGAAAGCCGGCATTCACATTTTCATTTCGTAGAAAGGATAAAGCCATAACCCTTGGACAAAAATCGTCTATCAAGGTTGCTCCTGATCGAATCATTGATTCTGCACTTCTTTTTCAACGTTTCCTTATTGTCTCCCAAACTGGAGAGCTGTCATTGGAGGAGGTTATGCGTTACGAACTCAGTCCTTTCCCTCCTGCCCTCTTTGAAGCCGGAAACGTCTTCCGCAAAGCTGATAAACCACAACTAGCGCACGCAATCTGTGATCATGCAAGTGATGCAATCCTAGATTCTGTACCAGAAACGGAGCATTATGTTCTTAATGGTGGTTCACTCCTTCACCGAATACAATGGAAGCACAGACAAAGCTATGGTAAAATTGCACAGTCATATGCAGACTTCACCATCCAACATTATGGCTCAGCTACAACCATTGTGTTTGATGGCTATGAGGATGGGCCATCCATTAAAGACAACACACATCAAAGAAGAGGAAACAATATTCATCCCATTGTCAACTTCACTGCTGAGACAGAGTTCTCAGGTAAGAAGGAGGAGTTCCTGTCAAGAGATCTGAATAAACAGAAACTGATCCACATGATAAGTGATGAACTGAAAGAACGGGATTGCACTGTGGTCAATTCACTTGGAGATGCTGATGTAGACATAGTAAGGGCCGCAGTGGGATCATCTCTTCTTCACACCACGACGCTGATTGGAGAAGATACTGATCTCCTCGTCTTACTTCTTTACTATGCACAGAGAGATAGCAAGGGCCTTTATTTCAGATCAGACAAGTCGAAAGCTGATGGCAGTTTTAAAGTGTACGCCATAAACCATTTGAAAGAAGTACTCGGACAGGATGTGTGTTCTCAGTTGCTGTTCATCCATGCTGTGACTGGCTGTGACACAACTTCCCGGATCTTCGGAGTTGGCAAAAATACAGCATTCCAAAAACTTGTAAAAGGGGATCCTGTCCTTCAGGCTTGTGCCAATGCATTCACTGTACAAAACCAGACAACAGATGTGATCGATGACCTTGGGTGCCAAGCAATGGCTGTCTTTTTTGGTGGAAAGTGCACAGATTCGCTTGCAAAAATGAGATATAACATTTTCAGCAAGAAGGTTGTCTCAGCTTCATCAACGGTAACGCCTGAACGTCTACCACCAACTGAATCTGCTACCAAATTCCACTGTCGTAGAGCATACTACCAGGTCATGGTCTGGATGGGAACAGATGATGGTATAGATGCTCTAGACTGGGGCTGGAACCTGCAGGACAATAGATTTGTCCCACTCATGTCAACAATGAATGCTGCTCCAGACAGTCTCTTGAAGGTCATTCATTGTAACTGTACCACTGCCTGCAAGACACTTCGCTGCTCATGCAGAATATATGGACTACCTTGTACTACTGTCTGTGGACCATGTCAACTTCATGAATGTGACAATCCACATAACAAGTTTCTCCCAGAGGATCCTGAAGATGATGATGAGTAGGCCTAAAGACCACAATAAGTGGGTCATTTATTTTGTGTTCAACACCAAAGCCAGCTTTCTAGGTTGAATATAATAACCAATTTAAATTTTAGCCAAAATAAGCTACAGGCAGCCATTTTGATGATGCAAATGATGCATTCCTAGCAGATATATTTAGCTAGATATTTTGCTCGTTATTAATGTATAGAGGTGCCAGAATCAGTTTATAAATCCTTTAGAAATGTTTTCCCATTTGAGATACAGGCATTCTAAGCTCCCAGTCGTCATTTTGGACACCATTTTGAAAATTAAGCCTCTTCGGAAGGTGTATTTCCCTAAAACTTTAGTATGTTCCTAAGTATGTCTAGGGGTACTTGGGGTACCAGAATCAAATGACAATCATTTATATAATTTTTATATTGACATATATATAGCCATTTTAACACTTTGATTGCCTAAGGCTAAATTCATGATATACCATAGGTTGCCAGCTCTATTTGTCTATGGATAAGTTCCCCTTCTTGGCAGGGCTATAACTTTTTAAATTCTATTGCTAAATTGCCATTATTAGGGCCCATTCAATGTCCTATATGTATTGTTCACGGTGTATGAACGTTAAACTTTTTCATTCACATATTCATACTAAAATATGATCTAAAGTATAAGTATGTTTTCATCTCTTTCTGCAGCTTTCTCCAGAACGTGATTTATAGCCCCAAATGCATTATATTGATGATCAAATACAGTTTGATAGCAATCGGCGCGATATAAAAAAATCCAACTGGACGGACTTCTGGAAGTTACTACACGTCATCTGATGTTGACCGGATGGGCGAGGGGGCGTTTATAATTCCGTGGGCAGCGTTATACCATTCATCTAATGTGGGTCAAATGTTCATCATAGCAGTTAGTGTCGAATACGGAAATATTACACGCTAAAACTCACCCCAGTCTCCGCGGGCCGTTGGGCGATCAGCGTGGGGTAGACAGTTTTCCATTATGGGATGTAAAAATATCCGGTCCATTTCCAGCTTGTATAATAGTATATACGTCCAAATCATGTTGTTTATCGAGTTATTGGCAACAGATCGCTATGTATTGTGACGAGCTAGAGTGCCGGAACCTATACCGAGTGCCCGGAAGTAATATGGGTGAACAGCACATCGTCCAAGTAACTTCCTGTTTGGCGATTGCGCCGATCGGCCACCAGATGGCGCTCTTGAACCGCTAGAGGGTTCAGTGGGGCTTTTTGGTGGGTCTCAGGCCAGCGGATGGGAAATATGAATCCGATCACAGATTTTTGAAATATTGATATCAAAGACGAGTTACGGCGTCTTCGGCAACTTGAGCATGGCGGGGAAGGACGCCTAAACTCGTCTTCTGGCAGTTAAAGTGTTAAGCTTGGCCAGCCGCAATTTTGGACGCCATCTTGAAGATGAAGCCTTTCGGGAAGGTGTATTTTCCTAGATTCTTAGTATGTTAGTGAGCATGCCCAGAGGTACCAGAATCAGTTGAGAAATCCTTTGCACCATTTTCTTAATTTGAGATATAGCCATTTTAATCGCCCCGGCGCCATCTGGGACGCCATCTTGGAAATGACGGCTTTCGGAGGGGTCGATTTTGGTCGACTTTTAGTATGTTATTTAGCACGCCCAATACTACCAGAATCCAAAAGTCTTAGGCACCCAAGAGTTTTTATATAAGTTGTCTTAGATGTTAATAAATATTGTTCTGTATTAGTGTGTCAGTAGACTACTCTTTTAGATTTTTTTTAAACTTTTAATTTAATTATTTTTGAAAGCATCTTCATGGTTTAATGCAGACATATGTTGCAGGGACTATTACAATCATGTTGGTGTGACTGTATGTATGCATCAAAGGCTTAAATCTAGCATTTGTAAGTGCTTTAGAGGAAATGTCAAAATATTGTTTGTGATATATATTGTGTATCGTGACATAGCCAAAAAATATTGTGATATCATTTAGAGGCCATATCGCCCAGCCCTACTTGATTGGATGGATGTACTGAATGGATGGATGTATGGATGTACTGAATGCTTGATTGGATCAATGGATGGATGTACTGTATGCATGATTGGATGGATGGATGTACTGTATGCATGATTTGATGGATGGATGTACTGAGGATGGATGGATGAATGTGTGGATGAATATATTGTATGATTGTTTGGATAGATGGATGGATGGATGTACTGTATGCCTGGATGGATGGATGTATTGCATGCTTGGATGGATGTAATATACTTGGATGGATGCTTGAATGGATGGATGGATGATTATGGTACTGTATGTACTTCACAACGTTTAAATCACTGTTCAGCTCTGGGGTCAATTCCCTTTCAAATCAATAATTGGATTTTCTGCAAAGTTTTTTTTTCTCCCATAAAAATGTTTTATAGCTAATCAGACGACACATGATTGAATGACTGAATGCAGCTGTAGCAGGCTGCACACACACACACACACACACACACAGTATTGCTGCTAGTGTGTGCGTGTGTGTGTGTGTGTGTGTGTGTGTGTGTGTGTGTGCGTGCGTGCCTACGTGCATATTTGTGTGTGTGTTCTATTATAGCCAGTAAATTACAGTTTCAATTTTCCTTTCAACAGAGTCGAAGGTCAGCCTGCCTTTTCTGTGCGGTAAATACAAGTGGCCATAATTTGATGTGTATGTTTTATACACAAGGAGAAAGACTGGCATTCATTATCTAAACATCGCTCTCCACACATACAGTAATGTGCACAGAAAAAATATTCTTGGGTTAATTTTTTCTTTTATTTGAGTGCTCAAAATGGTTTAATTTGTCGATGTCATTAATTCATTCAATCTTTATGAAGATCTTTAATCTTGAATGATCATTGAAAGAAATTTCCAATGACGTCACGAAGTACAGCACATAATAAATACAATACATGTGACCGGGACCAGCGATTGATGCCACATGTCTCCATTTTCATTTTCCAAATGTTTACAGATTGTGAAAGTACAGAATGTAAGCTTTCAAATGTCGTATGTTGAAATCTGAGAATGTTTGAAGAAGATGTGCTATTTTGAATCTTGTAAAACGGTATTTTTTCTAGATGATTAAATCTGAGAAATCTAAGCCAGATTTGAACACTTCTGCCAGTTTGGGCTGGGCGCTAACAATACTCCCCTACAACCAGCCCAGCCACTCCTCTCACCTGAATAGCATTAACATAAGTATGTCATTAAGTGCTGTCACAGTAAATGCTGTCATACAAGAAAATAGCTGTTATACAAGCTTAAAATTAAATAGAATTATAATAATAATAATATAATAATTTATTATTGATTGATTGAAAATCTTTATTTATCCCAGAGGTGAGATTCAGATGTCCATCACAGCATAACAGCAATTTAAAAACAGTTAATGAAACAGTTAATACATAACATACACTTATTTAGTATGTGTTAAAAACAAGATTTTGGATACATTTTGGATACATTGTATACAGTATGTCTAACCCTCCCACTCACAACCTCTCCCTGCCCCCCACCCAATACGAAGTTCAATGTTGAGGTCATGAGTTTTTTTTCGATTCTTAATGCATTAAAATGTGTTGAAACCACAGAGCTCTAATTATATTATATTTATATATATATATTTCAAAGTTGTAAACAATGGAAATTTTACTTAAACACGCCAATAGTAGTAACCATAGTATGTACTGTATGTGAAATGAATCTATGTTTAATAGGTGGACAATCACATGTGTAGGTGAGTATATAGAGTGTGTCTATCTGTCTGTCACTGCAGTGGTTTTCAAACCTTTTCTCAGGAGACCCACATTTTAAGAATAAATATGCTCATGATCCTAAACCGATATGGCAGATTATTGTGCAGGCTAATAGGACAACACTTATCCTGATTTGAGACCACCGAGACCACCCACATGAGCCAAGACCACCAAGACCACCCACATGAGCCAAGACCACCCACATGAGCCGAGACCACCAAGACCACCCACATGAGCCAAGACCACCAAGACCACCCACATGAGCCGAGACCACCAAGACCACCAAGACCCCCCACATGAGCCAAGACCACCAAGACCTCCCACATGAGCCGAGACCACCAAGACCACCCACATGAGCCGAGACCACCAATACCACCCACATGAGCCGAGACCACCAAGACCCCCCACATGAGCCAAGACCACCCACATGATCCAAGACCACCAAGACCCCCACTACAACACTGTGTTACTGTTCTGTTTTCATGTATGTATTTGTGCTTATAGTATGTTTGTTAGTGTGTGTGTGTGTGTGTGCTGTGCTGTGTTTGTGCACAGCACTGTGACTGTGTCTACAGGACAAAGGATCTCAAATAGGTATTTCACACCGGCCGGGCTCCGTGCCGGAGCCGGTTCCCGAACGTAATCTCGAACCGGCCGGCGCGTTCACACCAGGAATAATTGGTTCGGAACATGATGGAGGCTTTAGTTCAGCCCTCTAAGAAAACACTGATCATTTTTCATGTTCCGAACCAATTATTCCCGGTGTGAACGCGCCGGCCGGTTCGAGATTACGTTCGGGAACCGGCTCCGGTACGGAGCCCGGCCGGTGTGAAAGGCCTAAAAGTGATAAAAGGAAGACCATACTGTCATTGCCACAGCGACACATGTGTGTGGTGGGGTTGCTATGCAACCATGTAATGTCTAGAACTGTTGGAGAGCGTGTGTGTGTGTGTGTGTGTGTGTGTGTGTGTGTGTGTGTGTGTGTGTGTGTGTGTGTGACCGAGCGAGAGGGAGGTGAGGGTCCTTTACCAAGCTCATGGAGATGAGAGGATACACACTCTTGCACAAATGTGTGCACACACAAACACACTGGCCAGACGCCACTTGGGGAGATTAGATACACGCACACAGATTTCACACACCCATGGTTGAAATCACCAGAGGAGTCCTCAGTGATGATTTGTACGGTGCTTAAACACCCTCCAATCTGACATATACATATGATTTATTAATTTCCCCTGGCAGGAGGGAACACTCCATTCCCATGCAGCTGTGAATAGGAGTATACAGTAGCATCACTCTCCAAAGCCCCTCAGACAGGCATTACATATTATTATCACAATCATATGTCAAGGAAAAACCCTTGTAAACCAAATGTTGGTTGCTCTGTTTTTTAACCCAATTTATTTTACTGTAATAAAAAATGTGCAATGTCCTTTACTACATGCAGAGTAAGTTTGCTGATATTAGAGGCCATGGACCGACCTTAACCATTTTCTAATGCCACGCTATAATTATGTTAAATGTGGTCACCTACAAAAGAAATTATAATAATCTGAATCTGAAATAATAAGAATCTTGCAGGGATATGTATCTTGGTGACTCACCATGTAATCATAACGTCACAGATTAGAATACTTCTTGGTTGCATGTTGTCCTCATTATCCCTCCCACTGGTTTCCTGCCACACACTATCCTGTCTGTAGTATTATGACGAGCTGTTAACATGTGCTGATATAACCAGCCCTATGTAACTCACACCCACATCTCTGTACAGTATGTAGCTCACATCTCATTATACCATTAGCGGAACCGTCTGTCTCAATAATCTTGTATTAGAGCACAGATATGCTGAGGCAAGGTCTTTCTCTCTCTCAAATTCAAAATAGGCTTTATTGGCATGAAATATCAAAGTACCTATTGCCAAAGCAAGTCCAACATACAAACAATAGCATACTGTATATAAGCTAATCAAAAACACCATAACAATAAAACAATCAACAGAAACTCATTACATTACAAAATAGATTTGATCAAAGAAAGCCTCTCTTAGATCCTTATATCTCGCACAGTGTACTGGGGAGTGAGATTCTGTCTCAACATTTTCCAATATCACATTTTAATGCCAATATCGGCCGATAATATCGGTAGGCCGATAATATCGGACATCCCTAATAATAATCACAGTATAATAATCACGGTGTGATTATTATTAAGTGTGGTGTGTGCAAAGTGGCAGCACAAATGCAATAAAATAGCACTAAATTGTAATACAATAATCAGTGTTGTGAGTAGTGGGACAGACGGGCAGCAGGCCGTTGTTCATGAGCCTTGCTGCCTGGTTCCCATACCAGACGGTGATGCAGGCAGGAAGCTCTCTGCTGTGCCTCTGTAGAAGGTGATGCAGGCAGGAAGCTCTCTGTTGGGCCTCTGTAGAGGCCCGTAGGGTGTGGTTTGTAGTAAGAGGGTTCTGGATGCGCAGGGGTAAATGAGAAATGTGTAAATCATATACAAAATAAATCATATCTATGATTAATACAAAGTTATTAAATCATGCCATATCTCTTCTTTGCCCTTTCCACTTTTATATCTCCTTTCAGATGATGTGGTGGATAGTCACACATTAATATTCTATCCATCAACACAGTAACACACACACACACACACACACACACACACACACACACTATCCCAGTATCCCATCCTCCATGTATTGGTATCATTTGACATCTGGCGTATGCAGATACAAGCGCTTGGAAAGGGAAGGGATTGGGAGGTTAATGTGCACCAGAAATAGTCTTATCGTTCCAGATCTCTGGCAACTTGTGCGGATGCATTATTAATATTATTCATCCCGGGGATTTATCATAATTAGCTGAGCTTAGGTCCCAATCGTTTTGCTGATAACAATCAGCATATTTTATGACGCAGCAGGTTTATGACTGTGTATTAGGAGCGGGATCAGGCCTCTCTCCCTGCGCTCATGTGTTTTACACTCACCGTCTGTGTGTCTCTGTTGGAGTGTGGACAGGCTTTGTGAGTTGGAGTTTGTCTCTGTGTGTCTGTGGCTCTGTCTGTCTTTGTTGAAATATATTGTGATTCTGTTGATTTCTTTCTTTTTTGAGCGTTGTGTAGATTGTGTGTGTCTGTGTGTGAGCATGAATTGAACTGCACTGCCCAATAGACACTAATGTGTGTTTGCAATTGAGTATTAATTGTATATGTATGTGTGTGTTATGCCGTATTCCATGGTTATTGTATACAAGTATTATTTTTACTATATACTTACGTCTGTGTCAAAGTGTGTTTTGTATGTATATTACTCATCTTTGTGTATGAGTATATATGGTGAAGGGCACTTCTTCTCTGCTTCTCTTCTCATGGTGGATATTCCAAAGAGACGCTCATGAATAATTAAACAGACAGTTAAAAAGATGAATGAGTTAAATAAACCAGCCCCCGTTCCAGTTAGAGCAAGCTCAAACAACACACACACACACACGCGCACACACACACACACACACACACACACACACACACACACAGACGTTCTCTCATTCTCTCTCTCTCTCTCTCTCTCACACACACACACACACTCTCTTTCTATCTCTATCATACACACACTCGCTTTTTCTCTCTTTCTCAGTCACGCACACACACACACACACACACACACACACACACACACACACACACACACACACATGCAGGCTGGGTCCTGTGTGTGTTTTATTGAGACAGTGAGTAAATGCCAGGCTGTTGTTCCCTCCAGAGGTTCTGCTGCAGAGAGAGCTGTGACTGATTACTGTTGAATGGGAATGTACTCTGAGCTGGCCTCATCAGAGGAGGGACCACACACACGCGCACACTCACTCACAAACACACACACACACACACACACAAATACACACACACACTCACTCACACAAATTCACACTCACAAACACACACATACACACACACAAATACACACGCACAAACACACACACACATACACACACACACTCACTCACACAAATTCACACTCACAAACACACACACACACAAATACACACTCACAAACACACACGCAAATTCTGTGAGAATGGGTTTAGGCAGAGCCCAATAGCTGAACACAGGAGAAGAGAGAATGGAGCGTTTTAGGGTGTTTTAATAATATTCCCCAAGCAGACAGTTGAACAGGCAGGAATGTGCAACAGACAGGTATTGGGAATGTTTCTTGGGGGGATGAGGACAGGTGCACTCCCAGTGCAGCTGTGGGCAGAAGACAAAGGTATGTGTCGAGAGAGAGCAGGAGCACTCCTTGTGCAGCAGGAGATGTCCAGGCAGGGAGGTGCACTGGAGCGGAGGTCCTGGGCACAAGAGAAACAAGATTAGGGAAAGGAATAATCACAAGAGCAGGTTAGCAGGGCTTCAGGCTGAGTCGTCGTACCTAGGTAACTAGAATAACACCACAACGAGGTCTGGTCAGAATCTGCCGGTAGATGTAGTGTCTTGCTGATCAGGGGATGAGGTACAGCTGTGTAGAGTGAGGTGCCTGGCAGCGTGTGAATCAGGGGATGAGGTACAGCCATGTGGAGTGAGGAGCTTGACAGTGTGTGAAGGGGTGCTGCCCATATATGGGTGTGAGGCTTCCGTTGTGAATGTGGGAGAGGATGAGGAGGAGTGAAGAAGGTGTGGGGCTTCCGTGGTGAATGTGGGGGGAGGATGAGGGGGAGTGAAGAAGGCTCTTGCCGTGATTATGACAAATTCACACTCACAAACACACAGACACACACAAATACACACTCACAAACACACACACACACACACACACACACATACACACTCACAAACACACACGCACACACATAAAGAGGGAGGGGAAACACACAAATACACACACTGGCACAGAGGGGAAACACACACACAGAGCAGCTGTTACTTTGCCAAAACCTCATCCAACTCTTATCTCCTGAGATCTAACCTTTGATCTTGTCAAGCTAACGCTCCAACTTAACTGCTCCTCTAGGAGCACCACTTAACTCAACATGCAGCACTGCATTTTTTATATCCCTTTTCATTCAGTTACATTGGATATATTGGCAAATCGTGTGTGTGTGTGTGTGTGTGTGTGTGTGTGTGTGTGTGTGTGTGTGTGTGTGTGTGTGTGTGTGTGTGTGTGTGTGTGTGTGTGTGTGTGTGTGTGTGTGTGTGTGTGTGTGTGTGTGTGTGTGTGTGTGTGTGTGTGTGTGTGTGTGTGTGTGTGTGTGTGTGTGTGTGTGTGTGTGTGTGTGTGTGTGTGTGTGTGTGTGTGTGTGTGTGTGCTGTGTAAAGATCCATCGCAAGGATCTTTACATAGCCTTCATAGACCTAAGCAAAGCCTTCGACACCATCAGCCGTGAGCTGCTCTGGAAACACCTCAACAAACTTGGGGTACCACCCAAGTTTCTCTCCATCCTTCAGCAGCTGCATGACGGGATGCAAGCCAGAGTCCAGACGGGTGAACTCCAGTCAGAATCCTTTAAGGTTAATGTTGGGGTGAAGCAGGGCTGTGTCTTGGCTCCGGTGCTCTTTAATCTCCTCCTCTCTGCCGTCACCTGCCTCTTCCGCCGAGCCATGGGACATGAAGACGGTGTCCATGTGGAATACCGCCTTGATGGTAGCCTCTTCAACATCCGCCGGCTCCAGGCACACACAAAGACAAAATCCTGCCAAGTATGTGAGCTACAGTACGCTGATGACTGTGCCATCTTAGCTCACAGTCCAGAGTCTATGCAGCATGCTCTCGACACCATATCCAGCCTGTACCAATCCTTCGGTCTCCAGGTCAACATACAAAAAACCGAAGTCATGTCCCAACTCACTTCCCGAACCTCTACACCTCCCAGTTTTCACATAAACGGTGTTCCACTCAAAACAGTGGATCATTTCACCTACCTCGGCTCCACTCTGTCCTCATGCTGCTCCCTTGACGCGGAGATACACACACGTATAAATAAAGCGGCATCATCCTTTGGACGACTACGCAGCAGGGTTTTTGAAAACCGAAACCTGAAGATCAGCACCAAGGTTGCCGTTTACAACGCAGTATGTCTCTCCACTCTGCTCTATGGAGCAGAATCCTGGACCCCATACCGCCGGCACATCACCAACCTGGACGCTTTCCACATCCGTTGCCTCCAAAGGATCCTCGGCCTGACCTGGGAAGATCGAGTCCCCCACACAGACATCCTCAACAACACCAACTCAATCTGTATGGCCGCAGCTGTGGCCAAAAAACATCTTCGTTGGATAGGGCACACCATACGTATGCCTGACCACCGCCTGCCCCGCCAAGTCCTCTATGGCCAACTGAGAGGAGCAAAGCGGGCTGCTGGAGGCCAAAAGAGACGCTTTAAGGACTACACCAGGGACCTCCTAAAGTGTGCAAACATCACGCAGCTTGAAACTCTGGCACTCGACAGATCAGCCTGGCAAGTCACTTGTGCCACTGCAGTTTCCCAAATACACCAAACGAACCAAGACCGAAGATCTGAGAGGCGCACGCAACGACACCAGCGGGCGGCTGGCATCCCCCAGGTATCTGGCTTCCCTTGCGCCATCTGTGGACGGGTGTGCGGCTCAAGGATCGGACTCAACGCCCACGAGAAGTGGCACCAGCGGCAGCGTCGCTAACTCCCCCCCCCCCACCCCCCCCTCTCCCCATCCCTGGAGCAAGCGTCATCATCGAACACGATGGACAGCTAAGAGAGAGTGTGAAATAGCCTCAGTATGTTAATGTGAGTTTATGTGTGTGGTTGTGTGTGTGCTAGAAACGTGTATCTGTTCCCTAGCCCTTCTGATATGCTGTCCTAATGAGTTCCAATACAGCGATTGTTACTGTATGCAACATTAACAAGTGTGTGTGTGCGTGCGTGTGCTCTACAGCGCTACTGACATGCAGACCAGATGAGTTCCAGTGTGGAGATGGCTCCTGTATCCATGGCACCAAACAGTGTAACAGAGTCCACGACTGTCCAGACTACAGCGATGAAGCTGGCTGTGTTAACGGTAGGTCACTACTGAGTTCAGCTTCATATGGATGGGTGGACGGGAGGGAGGGAGGGAGGGAGGGAGGGAGGGAGGGAGGGAGGGACACAACTGTCCTTATTAGAACAACGAAGCCGTCTGTGTTAATGGTTTCAAGTTTAGGGTAGGATGTTTTGTGCATGCCTGTACTCTCCATTCCCCCCATGCTGCTATGAGGCCCACATTTCCAGATAAATAAAGGAATATCTTATCTTATCGTATCTTGTCTTATTGTATCTTAAAGCCTGCTGTGTTAACAGTATGTTTGATGATAGAATTGATGAGTTTAGGTTAATTTAATTATGAATAGATGGATGATACATGAATGGAACCAAGCAGTGTAAGTACATGTCTGCTCTGACTACAATAATGAAGTTAATGGTATAGAACATTAAGTTTACTAGGGAGGGAGAGAGATACGGATGGGCGACAAGCAGGCAGTGAAATAGTCCAGTCATTACAGTGAAATAGTCCACAGCCATTACAGTGAAATAGTCCACAGCCATTACAGTGAAATAGTCCACAGCAGTCCAACCTCCTTTACCATTACATAGTGGTTTTGTGCAGTATCTCTCTTCTGAAGAAAGACGTGTTGTGCAGTGTCTCTCTCTTCTGAAGAAAGACGTAACATCTCTCTCCTTTTGAATGTAATGCTCCACACTCTCTGTGCGTTCAGTAGAAAGCTATCCGGCTGCAAGGTAGCCTAGCTTAGCACAAATTACTGGAACAGCTAGGCAAAAAACACCTCTTCCTGTCTGACTCTGGAGAAGACCGAGAGTGCATTTCCCATAATGTCGATGTGTTCCTTTAAGACCTGTTGCCTCTGGAACCACAGGGTTCCCCAACTGGCTTAGGAAAGATACTAAGAGTTGGGGGAAACAGCTGACCACTCTCTCTTTTTTAAACCAAGTTTCTGTTTGTCTCTGCATTTTCTCTTGTACACAGAACAGCTCAACGATGCTGACACCGTTTATTCCGTAACCAATGTTTTGAAGTGCAGCTGTGAACCTGAAATCAATACTCCAGTGTACAATACACAATAACAAGCCAACAAGCGTAGGGGTTTGTGTATATGTGGGTGGGTGGGTGAAATGGCCCGTATCATGCTATGCCAGCACATCACCAACAGTGTAGCCACGGTAGCAGTGTACTAAAAGATTGTCTCACATTACCAGCCAATCAGCCGTCACCGAGCTCAGGAGCTTTTGCACCATTCACCTTATGTCCCTAGCAACAAGGACACTGCCAGCTGGCCCAATGTTGTCTTTCTGCTTCCTATGAGCTCTTATCACTGAATTTTGATCGCCACACCTCAATTTTGGTCACGCCACGCCCTCCTTTGGGGGAAAACAACTCTGGGAATAAACAGGGATTAGATGGTGTTTGTTCATAATCTACAACTTTAGGACAAAACACAATATAAATCACACTGATTACCTCTTAGGTCACTTGGAGATTCATAAACGTAATATTAAATGTCCTGGTAGGGAAATGTGGAAATATCCTGCAGCTGACTGGGGAAATAGTTGTGCCTGAAAACAGATCAAACCTAACCTTTCACAATGGTGTGAGCGCTCAATGAACGCTGTGTTGGAGAGTAATTGCTTGAGTTAACATGACACACTAACAAAATGTTTCAAACAATGTAAGCATTCTGCTGGCAGTTTTTATACAGGCCAAAAAAAGAATAGCGCCTTACGTATGGTATCTCAAAGCACTTTAGGACAGACATACACAGTACATGGACATTCACAATGACAACATGGTGGGGATACTACAGAGAAAAGGAGACATCTTAGAGATGAAACGGAGAGAAAATAAATAATATATAGGTGAGTACAGATGTGTAAATTGTAAGTGATGCAGGGGTTGGAGGGTCAGGAGTGAGGCTATGCAAGGTTGAACAGGTGGGGTTTGAGGTGGGACTTAAATGTTTCTACGGATAGGGGTAACGTTGATGTGTGATGGGAGTTGATTGCAGAGGAGGAGAATGATTTGTTTTCTGTGGACTTAAGGCGGCAGTGTGGTGTGCTCAGAAGGGAGCGGAGTGAGTACCAGGATGTACCGGGTTGATGCAGACTGTATTAGCCCTCAAAGTCTGTCGGTTTTTTATGAAAAACGCCAAGCTCCTTGTTCTATTTCTTTACACCACTGAGGTCATCAAATCAGTTGCTTCTGGATGTTCCAAAATATAGGCTCCAAAGGTGACTGAGCCTTTGGTGTGGCTGCCCCCAAGCTGTGGGTCAGTAACCTTTACATATTAGATCTGCCCCCAAGCTGTGGGTCAGTGACCTTTACATATTAGATCTGCCCCCACGCTGTGGGTCGGTAACCTTTACATATTAGATCTGCCCCCAAGCTGTGGGTCAGTAACCTTTACATATTAGATCTGCCCCCAAGCTGTGGGTCAGTAACCTTTACATATTAGATCTGCCCCCAAGCTGTGGGTCAGTAACCTTTACATATTAGATCTGCCCCCAAGCTGTGGGTCAGTAACCTTTACATATTAGATCTGCCCCCACGCTGTGGGTCGGTAACCTTTACATATTAGATCTGCCCCCACGCTGTGGGTCAGTGACCTTTACATATTAGATCTGCCCCCAAGCTGTGGGTCAGTAACCTTTACATATTAGATCTGCCCCCAAGCTGTGGGTCAGTAACCTTTACATATTAGATCTGCCCCCAAGCTGTGGGTCAGTGACCTTTACATATTAGATCTGCCCCCAAGCTGTGGGTCAGTAACCTTTACATATTAGATCTGCCCCCAAGCTGTGGGTCAGTAACCTTTACATATTAGATCTGCCCCCAAGCTGTGGGTCAGTAACCTTTACATATTAGATCTGCCCCCAAGCTGTGGGTCAGTAACCTTTACATATTAGATCTGCCCCCAAGCTGTGGGTCAGTGACCTTTACATATTAGATCTGCTCCCAAGCTGTGGGTCAGTAACCTTTACATATTAGATCTGCCCCCAAGCTGTGGGTCAGTAACCTTTACATATTAGATCTGCCCCCAAGCTGTGGGTCAGTAACCTTTACATATTAGATCTGCCCCCAAGCTGTGGGTCAGTAACCTTTACATATTAGATCTGCCCCCAAGCTGTGGGTCAGTAACCTTTACATATTAGATCTGCCCCAACCCTATTGTTACGAAGGATCAGATTAAACCGAATATATATATTTATTGATTGATATATATTGCATAATATTTGTATATCGTTTGATATCCCTTGTATATTCCTTGTACATATACACGGAATATCCCTTTAGCCTAGTACAGACCATAATATTTCATTCTCCTATTGGACAGCGGTCCACAGGCGCCATGGCCATACCTTCAATGTCGGGTTCAAAGTCACCGCCGGGGACATGCCTGGACATGAACGGTATTGCGCAAGGATATGAGACAGGAATAAAGCTGGTACTAGTTTATTCATCTAAGCGTATAAATACGGCGCAGGTGAATACAGAAGCACTTAGTCAGAAGTCTTAGTAACTAAAGTTGAAGCCTCACCCACGATACGACGTGCGGTGAAGTATGGCCTGTTTGGCCCCAAATAGAGCATTGAGACCGCGAGCGAATTAATAACTGAAGTGTCAGAGTTTAACGCTGTACCGTCGAGTTCGACCTATTCTATTAAGTCAGTAATAGTCTATTTGTGTATAGTGTATCGTGCGGCTAAAGTTCTACAGTGACCAGCATCACCAACGTTTCCTTGTATCAGCTAGAGTGCTTATCCAGGCTGGGCTGCTTATCATGGCGCTTTCACCCGAGGGGCCCTAGACGAGGACTGTGTGGATTATGTACACTGGATAACCTACCGACGACTGCATAGCCCTTTTCGGCTGGATTATATTTGCTTTTGGTCCTGTAATTAATGGAGCGGAGAATCGCAGACACCCACAAGTGTGTGGGATTTAACCTGTGAGGAGCCACGTCGAGTCTGCCTCTCAGAAGTCTGAGGCCGGCTAGCTTTCTTCCATGTGGAGCTACATGCTACGGAGAACAGCTGTATTCGTCTGTGGATCAAGATCTTATTGCACCGTCTCCTGTACTCGGAGTCTCCTTATCATCGTTGACCCAGACTCTACTACCGACGGATCCTCTACCCTTGCTGGCTTACAACCGGGGGGACCCTACCAGTATCTCCTGCTATATTACTAGTGTACCATAGATATAATTCCCTAAGATTTAGGTTGTATGATTATCTCCTGCGTAATATGAGAATGGACATTCGTTATTGATTTGCCTACGCACATTCCTTTGCCTTATAAGCGCATCCAAAGTGAAGTAAAGTAAAGTATATTATGTACCTTTTGCTGCTAATAAATACTTAAATACAGCTTTGTCTGGAACCGAGTCATTGTGGGGAAGTGTTCATCATTATATACCTGTGTACTGTATGGCCAGTAGGAATGTACATAAGACGGTAGTGGTTTAATGATACCATACTTATCAATACAGTCAGGGAATTGTACCCCTCAGTTACACCTATGTTTGTTAAAGACTCACCTCTTCTCACTGGCTTTTCATTCCGGTTGAGCCATACATCTGTGTTTCTATTTTTACTGTGCATTTTATATTGTATTTTTACTGTTATATTTGTGTAGTACTGTTTGCAGTACTATTTCTGTTTGTGTAAATTGTGCTCCTTGTGTTGTATTTGTATTAGTATTGTATTTACATTACTTTTGTACTTGCTATTGTGCAGCACTTTGGTCAACCTCAGTTGTGGGGCGGCGTGGCTCAGGGGTAGAGCGGGTCGTCCAATGATCGAAGGGTTGGTGGTTCGAATCCCGCTCAAGCCCATGTCCATCCCACTGCCGTTGTGTCCTTGGGCAAGACACGTAACCTACTTGTCTCGTATGAATGTCTATGCATGTGAATGAATGTTGGTGGTGGTCGGAGGGGCCGTAGGCGTTGATTATTCGCCACGCTTCCGTGAGTCTGCCTCAGGGCAGCTCTGGCTGCAATTGTAGCTTACCACCACTGGTATGACTGTGTATGAACGAATAATGGACTCTGTAAGCGCTCTGGGGTCTCTGGGGTGTCACGAAGAGCGCTATATAAATCCAATCCATTATTATTATTATTATTATTATTATTATTATTATTATTATTATTATTGTTTTTAAGTTTCAAGTTTCTTTAATAGTTGTCATACAGAAGTACAGAATATTTTCATACAAAATGCTTCTTACTGTTACGCTCCAGAGACTGTGCTAGACAAGATAGTATCAAATAACAGTATAGCATGTAATTTAGAAGTAGAAAATGAGGTCACAGTGTTCAGTATAGACATATGTACAATGTTCGATGCAGAATAGACGTAACTGAGTTACCATATAATATACAATACTATGCAGTGTACTAATGTACAGTACTATATAGTGCAAAGCAGAAATGGGATGAGGTACAGTTTAGGTACAATTTACAGTAAGGTGTACGAGTTGTAGTGCAATCCTTCATCAATAAATATAAAGTGTGGGGAGTGGGTGCTACAGTGTGTTTGTTTAAAGTGGGTGTGTGCTATAAAGTGTGTGGAGTGGGTGCTACAGTGTGTTTGTTTAAAGTGAGTGTGTGCATGTGGATGTGTGTGCTATGTGCGTTTGATGGTTGTTGTTATGTAGTGTTCATTGTTCGTTTAGCAGCCTGATGGCCTGGGGATAGAAGCTTCTTCTGAGTCTTTCTGTGCTCGCCTTGAGACTCCGGTATCGCTTGCCTGACCGCAGCAGTTCAAAGAGGCAGTTGTTCGGGTGACTGGAGTCTTTAATGATTCTCTTAGCCTTGCCCCTGCAACGCTTGTTGTAAATGTTCTGGAGGGTGGGGAGCCCCCCTCCAATTGTGCGTTCGGCTGAACGTGTCACTCTTTGTAGTCTGCTTCGGTCTTGTGCAGTGCTATTCCCAAACCAGGAGGTGATGTTGCCAGTCAGGATGATCTCTATTGTACATGAGTAGAAGTTCTTAAGGATCTTCTGACTGACTTGGAACTTCCTTAGGCGCCTGAGGAAGTAGAGGCGTTGTCGTGCCTTCTTCACAACACTGTCAATGTGTGTGGTCCATGTCAAGTCCTCGGATATGTAGGCTCCGAGGTACTTAAAGCTGTTGACTCTCTCAACCGGTGCCCCGTCGATGCTGAGGGGGCTGTAGTCCTTGGCCCCCGACCTCCTGAAGTCCACAATCATCTCCTTTGTTTTGCTGACGTTCAGGGAGAGGCTGTTTTCCTGGCACCATCCCGCCAGGACCTTGACCTCTTCCAGGTAGGCCCTCTCGTCGTTGGCAGAGATCAGGCCCACCACCACTGTGTCGTCAGCAAATTTGATGATTGTATTGCTACTCCGCTGAGCCACACAGTCGTGTGTGTACAGGGAGTAGAGGAGGGGACTCAGAACACAGCCCTGGGGGGCCCCTATGTTGAGGGTGATGGATGAGGAGGTGCAGTTGCCTGCTCTCACCACCTGGGGTCTGCCCGTCAGGAAGTCCAAGACCCACTGGCAGAGGTCATAGTTCAAGCCCAGGTCCCTGAGCTTGGCTATGAGTATGGAGGGGACTATGGTATTGAATGCCGAGCTGTAGTCGATGAATAGCATTCTCACATAGTTCCCCTGCCTCTTGTCCAGGTGCTATATAAATAAATCTGACCCTTACCTTGTTATAAATATAATGATATAGCTGAAAAAAAATTCATCTACGGGAAATAGAGTGAAATAGAGAGATTACGGCAGAAGTGGTCGGGACGTTTTAAATTAAAGAGCTAACGTCACGGTGACCAAATGCGTCCACATTTTTATAGGATTCTATCACATTTTCATAACAATAGCGAATATAACTTACCCTGCGCCGTTTTCATTGAGGTTTCTTACAAATTAACAGTGTTTTATTTGTCCTTTATATGCGGATAACATTTTAAATCTTAAATTGTACCATTATGTTTCCCTTTAGACAACAAACATAATGCTAATGATGCACTTTTGTTAAGATAATTAGGTGACCATTCTCGGTCACTGTACTGAGGTCGCATTAATAGTTTACCGCTCCCGTGTTCAGATTGCGTTTTCCTCACCTTTAATCCGGTGCTGACCTGT
>NC_140167.1:64628054-64658054 GCF_963971535.1 Notolepis coatsorum | reverse complement strand
ATTGTTCTGTCCAGGAGCCTACTGGGGGTTTCTTCATCAATATTCAACTCCTCTCTCCCCCCTCTCTCTCTCTTGGTCTCTCTCTCTCTCTCTCTTCCCCCACCCTCTCTCTGTCTCTCTCTCCTTCTCTGCTTCATACTACCATCTCTCTCTTTCCCTCTATCTTCCTTCCCATCACTCTTTATCACCAATATTCCCTCCACCCGACTCCTCTTATCTTTCACTTTCCTCCCTCTATTCTGCTCTACTTTTGCTCTCTTTCTTCCCCCCCATATCTCTCTATCCTTCCCTCCCTCTCACCCTCTCCACCTCAATCTCTCCCTTTCCCCAACCTTAATCCACCTCCCCATCCTATCCCCTCTCTCCCCCCTCTCTTTCCGTGTGCATCTCTCGCTCTTTCTGTGTGTCTCTCTCTACCCCCTCTGGCCATTTCCCCCTCTCTCTATCACCCCCTCTCTCTCTCCATCTATCTCTCTACATCTCTCTCTCTCTATCTCTCTCTATCACCCTCTCTCTCTCTCTCTCTCTCTCTCTCTCTCTCTCTCTGCAGGTCTTAATGAGTGTGCAGATAACAACGGGGGCTGCTCTCATGTCTGTAGTGACAGCAGGATTGGTTTTGAGTGTGGCTGTCCCCCTGGCTACAAGCTGCTGGATAAGAAGACGTGTGGAGGTACAGCATGAAGCCTGCTGATCCAGCATTAAAACCTGGATTAATCCAGGCTTGTCAGGCATTGTCATACTTGTGTGTGTGTGTGTGTGTGTGTGTGTGTGTGTGTGTGTGTGTGTGTGTGTGTGTGTGTGTGTGTGTGTGTGTGTGTGTGTGTGTGTGTGTGTGTGTGTGTGTGTGTGTGTGTGTGTGTGTGTGTGTGTGTGTGTGTGTGTGTGTGTGTGTGTGTGTGTGTGTGTGTCCACTGTCTCTGTAATCTCCAGAGGTCTTATTGAGGTATTTGTGTTGTGTGTCCTGCAGATATAGATGAATGTGAGAATCCAGAGGCCTGCAGTCAGATCTGCATCAACTATAAAGGAGACTACAAGTGTGAGTGTTACGAAGGCTACGAGATGGACCCCGTCTCCAAGGCCTGCAAGGCTGTCGGTAAGGCTTTAAAACAGATATACACACACACACACACACACACACACACACACACACACACACACACACACACACACACACACATATATATATACATGTACATATATACACACACACATGTGTATATATATATATACACAAAGCACACACACACAAAGCACACACACACAGACACACACAAAACACCCACACACACACAACCTTTCAGCCAGTATCCAATGGGAATCTGTGTGAGGGGAGGCTGGCTGTTCTAATGAAACATTAGATGTCTCCCTCCCTCCCTCCCTCCCTCCCGTGTGTGTGTGTGTGTGTGTGTGTGTGTGTGTGTGTGTGTGTGTGTGTGTGTGTGTGTGTGTGTGTGTGTGTGTGTGTGTGTGTGTGTGTGTGTGTGTGTGTGTGTGTGTGTGTGTGTGTGTGTGTGTGTGTGTGTGTGTGTGTGTGTGTGTGTGTGTGTGTGTGTGTGTGTTAGGGGGGTGAGGGCTGTGAGGGCTGACCGGTTTGTTGTAGGGCACATGCCATTTATTTTGGCCCCCTGCCGTCCCAGGGTAGATGCTCCAAGTCTGGGCATGAATAGAAATGTAACCCCTGGTTTCAAGAGGAGGCCCCCTGGAGGTTCTCAGAAGCTATAGGTACTTTTTCACTTAGGAAGAACTTGAAGAAGAGACGCTTGACATCCTGATTTATTTGATAAAATATGAAGTACAACAAGATATAATTCTAGTGGCTCAGCGGGCGAAGGCACAAGCCATGTACATCAATCCAGCTCACAACCTGCATGTCAGATGGTATCCTATGTCTCAAAAGCTATGTCTCTTTCCAGAAGTCATGACCCGGTTATGAAAAATAATCTACAGGCCGTGTTGTGAGCAGTTTCATGTAGGAACTATCCTCTACCGAACTACACCCCCATACTAATGAATTCTGTTTTCAATTATTATTATAATTATAATTTTTTTTATGCTTTGAGCATCACAAACCGAGTGCCATTCAGCTCTATTGTATTGGAGTGACGCTGGATATCTCTACAGCAGATCTCTTGAGTGAACTGCCCCTTTAAGTCGTCACCGTGAGGTAATGAGAGAGTGTTTAAACGGAGACACTGTCCCCGACCTTGTCTCTAAGTGGCGTGAAAAACATAATTGATTGCTCCCCCGTTCCCTCAATGTGAGTCTTTATTACACAGAGATACAGCAAATAGGCCATGTTAGAGGCCTGGGCATTTATTAGAGGGGAATATGGGAGGATTGGAGAGGAGGAGTGGAGGGGGCGGATGAACGGATGGATGTGCTCTAAGAATAGCTCTTTGCACCGTTGAGGTGATGGAGAGTTGCGTATGTGTTCCTTAGTTGCGACTTATAATGTGTCAGGTAGATAGAGAGAGGAGGGAGAGGAAGAGAGAGAGGAAGAGGAAGAGAGAGAGAGAGAGAGAGAGAGAGAGAGATAATAGGATGTGTGCTATGCATACAGGTTTGTGTTTGTGCATATTAAAAGTATGTGTGTTTGTGTGTAGGTCCCCTGTAGGGATAGTCTTGGCTAGAGATATATTCTGAGCAAGGGATAGAGAGATGAGTAATAGAGAGAACAGGGGTGAAAGGACATGTAGAGAGAGAAGAGGAGAAAGGTAGAGAGTGGGATAGACTAACAATGGGAGAGAGAGAGCGAGGGGCATTATTATTATTTATGTGTTGGTTTATTCGCTCCGATGTGATGTGACCATAAATACAGCCGCGTCTGCTTTGCGAAGCCTAGGTAATGCACGTTTAATGAAGCTATACTCGCCCACTAACTCGCAGATTTACAGCACATTTAAAGATACACACACACACACACACATGCTCACGCACACTCCCATACACATATTCAACGTACGTACACACACACACAGCGTTTAACACACTTGCACGTGCACGCATACATGTACTCACTCATTATACATCCTTTCATGAACCTTCACACACAATAATTTACACAAACACACACACATACAGATGAAGCTTTTAGTTTTCCTGGGCGCTTTGCCGCGACGTGAGCACGGTTATATCACGTCGTGGAAATGAATTAGGAACCCAGGCTGCTGTTCTATTTTATGCCGCCAGGAGGCGCAAAGTCATTAGACGGACGCTACAACGTCCTACACAGTATACTGTATAACGATCTGTATGTTTTGTTGTCTAAAATAAATACCATACCATGTCTAAAGCAATGTTGCTGAATAAAATAATTAACCAGTTAAAACCTGTCGAATGGAGCAGTCAATATATATATTTTGTGTAGATAGCTAGGTGGGCTCTATTTATAATGATATATTTTGACTAGTACCGTGGTCTAGTGGTTTATCCCCATTCCTTTCAAGCCGACGCCCGGGGTTTGATTCCCAGGCCTTTCTAATATTTATATATTTTTTTTATTATTTATAAAATTAAATTGCCCGCAACGATGTGCATAATACAATAGTAATAATATATAATAAGAATCCAACCAATAGAGCGACATTGTGCAATAAACAAGTAAACAAAGTAGGGCATATCGGCATTTGTACATGAGTTATTCTGAGTCAACTTATTGTCTGTTGTTGCTACGCAACTTCACTTGACTTGAAAAGACTTGATACCTCCCCCCATGCCCAACGATTAAAAATTAACGTTATTAAATGTATATATATTAATTCATTTTGCGCGAATCCACACTTCATTTCCCAGACCCACTTTGTTTTGAAACAACCAATCACGTTGCGCGATAGCACGAGCGATCCACAGTCAGTAATAATGTTACAGCTGAGTTCACGGCGAAATGTGAGTTCAGCCTCCTCTGAACAAGCCCCCAGGAAGCTACAATGTGAGAGCAGAGTATTTAGCTTCATATGTTTATTTTATTTTATTTATTTAGCACATTATTTAAAAAAACAGTGCTAGGAGGGAACGAAGCCCAAAGGGCATGTACAAAGTTCCACTCCCATCTCATTGTCCATAAACAATATGAACGAAATACATGTGTAGCAAGGTCTACACACTATAGCGAAAACATGGAAGATTGACACGAGTCAGTAACAAGAACAATTATTATTATTTTTTTTGATATACAGCAACCTAATTATATACTTCAGGCTAAGTTTTGCCAATAATATTACTCAGCTCAATGAGCTTAGTCCAGCTCAATACATACAATTGTTAAGGGGGTGCAGACCTGAGAAATACTTTCGTCTTGTTTACATCAGGGTCCCCCAACAATTAGCATTTCAATGGTGTGTGTGGGGGGTTGCCAATCCAATGTGACACCTTCACAGGCTAGTCTTTCTCTGCTCTGCATCCCCTTAAACATTTTGTGTGTATTGAGCCATACTGTATTGTACCCATTCTGCAATCAGTTAAATAAAGTTTTCATTAATTCATTCTGTCCATCTGTCTCTCTCACTTGTTTAATCTTTCACTGCAACACTGGTTCTCTCGCAAAACCCCAAACGTTACAATGCCCGCTACGATTGTGCAATAAAACAATAGTTTCGTTTGAGTTTACTCAGTTTATTTGATCAGGGACAGTGCATATCAATCAACAGTTATACATTTATAAATGAATACAATTACAGAAGAAAAAACATTATTATCAAACCAGATTGGAGGAGTGTAAAGGGGATAGTAAGAGACTATGGAAAACATTGAATGAACCATTTGACATTGCAACTCATTTCAACAATTACTTTGTTTCCAAGGTAAACACAATTATAAATCAAATGTTGCCAATGAGTGGTAAGCTGTCAGACTCTGTAATTAAAAAACATATAATGTATGACAAGAAATGCCGATTTAAATTTAAATGCACAAGTCCAAATGATATTGAAAAGCTCCTCCTATCACTTAAACCAGATAAACCTTGCGGTGTTGATAATCTGAATGGAACACTGCTACAAATCTCTGCAAAATGTGTGGCTAAGCCACTATCACATATTTGATTTGTATGTTTTTTGTTTAATGCCCTTGTTTTTATGTTGAAACGTGTTGTGTGCCGTGTTGGTCAGGACTCCCTGGAAGAAGATATATTGTATCTCAATGGGACATTCCTGGATAAATAAAGGATATAAAAAAAAAATAGAAAAGAAAATAGCTGACACTTTTATCCAAAGCGACTTACAAGTTCTGTTCGACAACTTGTAACTTCTCAGTTACAGTGGGTGACAATATTGTCACAAGGAAAGATGAAATTACCTACCTGGGTTCCATCCTAGAGGCTAATCTCTCCTGTGACAAAATTATTAAACAATTATTAAACACGTTACATACAAAACTGTCTCTTCTGTTATTCAAGTGTTCTGATGGGAATGGTGTATTGTACCACACATAAAAATAGGGAAAAACAATGTCCAGGCACGCACTCCAGGTTTTTCCAAATTTATTGGCAGCCTGAAATCATATCATGACGTTTCGGTGTGAAACGTTTGACCAATTACTTGACAAATGACCTGTCGACCAAGATGGCCACAAGAACAAGAAAATACAATAAAATGTAATATAACAAGCTGTACGCAATGTATATAAAGAAACAAGAGGAATTAAAATACAATTATATAGGATATAGTGTGTTTTGTCTCAAGTGCCATGCTTTCTCAAAATCCTGCAAAACTGAAGATGTCCTCCACAAAAAAACTCAACATTGTGATTGTGCAAAATACAATAAGTAAATACCCTAGAAGCAGTGGATATTGACACATTGAATGCATAACATAGGAAGGTTGTAGAAACATTAAGCCTTAGTCGCATCAATGTCAGCATCAGCATCTTGAATGGATTAAGCGACTTCTTCACAGGAAGGTGGGGACTAAGGTATGCATAGAGTGCTAACAAAATCTGGAATGTAGGTAGACCAGTGAAAAATAAAACCTTCTCATCTTTACCCACAAATGCACTTTGGTCATAGGTAGAGGACAACTGTTTCACATCAGAACGCAACTGAAGGTTTTCCGCTCTCAGATTTATAACTTCATTGGTCATAGAATAAATAAAATCACCAGTCATATCAGTTTGAGTACCTATACTGCACACATTATCACTTGCAGCAGAATCATCAGCAGCAGCTGGTATGTCCATAAGAAGCAAGGCATGGGCAGCATCCACCTTCAGTTTCTGCTGGGTACGATTCACACGCCGTTGGTATTGTGTTTCTTTAGGTGGTTGCAGAGAAGAAGGCTGTTGCTTTCCGGTCATATTTACAGATGGCACCCAATCTGGGTCATCTTTCTTGTACAGGTGACACTTTTTACCTGGAATACAATAATGAAAAATATAGCACACTTTAGACGCTACATTTTAGGAACATTTACAGAAACGGAGTCTTACACTGTAGTAGGTTATGAAATGAGATAAGAATCATATCCAGCCTCATACTATTCCACTGTAAAATGATAGTCGCTGTTATTAATATTTCACATAACGTTACCTGACGTAATGTTACCATAACGTAAACTGAGTCTTACACTACTACTGTAGTAGGTTATGAAATGAGATAAGAATCATATCCAGCCTCATACTATTCCACTGTAAAATGATAGTTGCTGTTATTAATATTTCACATAACGTTACCTGACAAGAAACACTTTGTTTTGACACTACATTTTAGGAACATTTACAGAAACGGAGTCTTACACTGTAGTAGGTTATGAAATGAGATAAGAATCATATCCAGCCTCATACTATTCCACTGTAAAATGATAGTTGCTGTTATTAATATTTCACATAACGTTACCTGACGTAACGTTACCATAACGTAAACTGAGTCTTACACTACTACTGTAGTAGGTTATGAAATGAGATAACAATCATATCCAGCATCATACTATTCCACTGTAAAATGATAGTCGCTGTTATTAATATTTCACATAACGTTACCTGACAAGAAACACTTTGTTTTGACACTACATTTTAGGAACATTTACAGAAACGGAGTCTTACACTGTAGTAGGTTATGAAATGAGATAAGAATCATATCCAGCCTCATACTATTCCACTGTAAAATGATAGTCGCTGTTATTAATATTTCACATAACGTTACCTGACGTAACGTTACCATAACGTAAACTGAGTCTTACACTACTACTGTAGTAGGTTATGAAATGAGATAAGAATCATATCCAGCCTCATACTATTCCACTGTAAAATGATAGTCGCTGTTATTAATATTTCACATAACGTTACCTGACAAGAAACACTTTGTTTTGACACTACATTTTAGGAACATTTACAGAAACGGAGTCTTACACTGTAGTAGGTTATGAAATGAGATAAGAATCATATCCAGCCTCATACTATTCCACTGTAAAATGATAGTTGCTGTTATTAATATTTCACATAACGTTACCTGACAAGAAACACTTTGTTTTGACACTACATTTTAGGAACATTTACAGAAACGGAGTCTTACACTGTAGTAGGTTATGAAATGAGATAAGAATCATATCCAGCCTCATACTATTCCACTGTAAAATGATAGTTGCTGTTATTAATATTTCACATAACGTTACCTGACGTAACGTTACCATAACGTAAACTGAGTCTTACACTACTACTGTAGTAGGTTATGAAATGAGATAACAATCATATCCAGCATCATACTATTCCACTGTAAAATGATAGTTGCTGTTATTAATATTTCACATAACGTTACCTGACGTAACGTTACCATAACGTAAACTGAGTCTTACACTACTACTGTAGTAGGTTATGAAATGAGATAACAATCATATCCAGCCAAGAATATATTTCACATTACCTGACAAGAAATGCGCAGAACAAACTCGAATGTTGACAAGAGTCTTGCCATGGAAATCCTGGTTCAGTTTGGCCAACCACAAACGTCTCCTTTCCTGAGACAATTGTTTGCCCTCTTCTCCTTGATTTGTGATGACAATTGGCAATCTGAAGAACTCCAAATGCTTTTCCCTATCCGACCTATTAGTACAGCCAAGAACACGGCAATAATTGACCATTTTGAGCAAAAATGAACTTGAAGAGTTGCTAGTTCGATGCAATCACGCGTTGTTTACATCCAAGTTTATCGCCAAGTAGGCCGACTTCCGGTTTGATGACGCGCCGTGAGAACACTCTTAACTCATGTACAAATGCCGATATGCCCTACTTTGTTTACTTGTTTATTGCACAATGTCGCTCTATTGGTTGGATTCTTATTATATATTATTACTATTGTATTATGCACATCGTTGCGGGCAATTTAATTTAATAAATAATAAAAAAATATATAAATATTAGAAAGGACTGGGAATCAAACCCCGGGCGTCGGCTTGAAAGGAATGGGGATAAACCACTAAACCACGGTACTAGACAAAATATATCATTATAAATAGAGCCCACCTGGCACCTCCACTGCTAATTCGACAGGTCTTAACGGTTTCATTATTTTATTCAGCAACATTGCGTACACAAACTTATTGTTACCAAGAAGCATTACACTAACGCTTTCTTTTGATGAAATGAATGGACAAGAGAGCCGTACGTCGGCCATCTAATGAAGTTAGATTTGACACGTTTTAATATTATACACTTTGACTGCTGAATTGACACGTTTAACTTATTCATTCTTTAATTCAGCAACATTCATTCATGCAGTCTGTAGACATACTGTAGGACGTTGTAGCATCCTATGAATGAAGTCACCAGCTGTAATGGAATTGAATGGAACTCGAGCTTAGTCCAGCGCGGAGCTCCTCCAATGAATGAACAAAAGCCGGCGCGTCGGGCAGTTGTCACCAGCTGTATGAGAGCGCCCCCGCTGGTCATTGTTAACATTAACCTCGCAAAACGGCATCATAACGGCAGGCAAACAGCTGTTCCTGGACTTTTCCCAGCTGTATCTGTACACACACACAAACAAACAAACATACTTGTTTCAGTCTAGCTGATTGGCCCAGCCTTAGTCCTGTGCTTGGCGATAGGATGTGACAGCTGACGTGACAGTTATCATTAAAGCATGTCACTCGCCGGGCTGAAAAACCCCCATGTCTCTATTTGTGGCCCTGATATCCGAGAGACGTGTGCAGGCAGGCAGTAGTAAAAACACACACACTCTCACATAACCTTCCAGATCCTTTCACATAAACCCCTGCATTCAAGAGCACGAGCGTAACATTAGTACTCCATTTTACATCAGGGCTGCTCACAATGCGATGATTTTATCCCCCTGAGTTCCTGTACAGATAGTTGCCTTTCTACTACATTACTGGCCTTGTGCTTTTCAAAGAAGAAAAACATGGTCAAGACCAACGTTCCCTTTCAATCCTGTAGCCATGGGTAGTCAGTCGCCTCTGGTTTAGCTCCGCAACGATTGTGCACACTTTTAGCTATTATGTTTGTTTTTTCTACTTTTTTTATTAAAACATCACTGGCGGGTACGTCATACGACCGCCAGACACTTATGGACCTAAACCCCAGACTCAAAGAGGAGTTTGGAGACACTTTATGCCTAGAATGGCCACCGGAGATCAGACGGGACAACGAGGTCAACAAAGACAAAGACAAAGGAACCGGCAGGAAGAGACACAGAGGCAAACGTGGAGGAGTCAAGCTGAGGTTAAAAAGATCTGCTTACCGCCCAGCAATTCCATCCATCTTTCTGGCGAATGCACGTTCGTTGGAGGGAAGGATGGACGATCTGAGAGCGAGGGTCCGCTTCCAACGTGAGGTGAGAGACGCTAACATCATGTGTTTTACAGAAACTTGGCTCAAGCCAGAGACTCCGGATCATAGCATCTCTCCCTCGGACTCCTTCACTGTCCTACGAGCGGATCGCACGGCAGCCTCCGGCAAGAGCGACGGCGGTGGGGTCTGTCTCCTCACGAACAATGGCTGGGTTAATCCCAAAGAGGTGCATGTTCTCTCACGCTCATGCTCCCCAGACATGGAACATCTTTCAATTCTGTGCCGTCCGTTCCACCTCCCCCGTGAGTTTACTGCGGTCATCATGACCGCTGTATATATCCCTCCACAAGCGAATACCGTCAGAGCGCTGGCGGAGCTACACGGACATCTCAACAAACATCAAATTAAACATCCAGACGCAGCAATGATCATAGCTGGTGACTTCAACCAGGCGAATTTGAAAAAAGTGATGCCGTCCTTTTTTCAACACATCGCCTGCTCCACAATTCAGAGCCGGCTCCACCATTGACGGGGGCTACAAGCTCATCAGACCACAACTCCATCTTGTTATTCCCCGCTTACAAACAAAGATCACGTGACGCCGCCGTGTCACGTGTGACAAAAAAATGTATCGACCAATCAGAGGCCACGCTCCAGGATGCGCTCGAGGACACGGACTGGAATATGTTTCAAGGAAGCGCCAGTGACGTCAGCGAGTTCGCGGACAGCGTTGTGTGCTTCATAACAACACTCGCTGACAGTATTGTCCCCACGAAAAAGGTGCGGGTCTTCCCAAACCAGAAACCGTGGGTGGACAGTACTATCAGAGCAGCTCTGAACTCTCGCACCACTGCTTACAACCTGGGCAGAGAGTCAGGAAACATGGAGGAGTACAAGGCTACAGTCTATACTCTGTGCAAGGCTGTAAAACTTGCAAAACGGACATATGCTGATAAACTGGAGACACAAATGGCACAAAACGACCCAAGAGGCTTATGGCGGGGACTGAGGACAAAGGGCACAAAGTCAGCGCCCCCTCAATGGGGAGCGACGATGCCTCTCTCGCGGACAAACTCAACTCTTTCTACGCTTGGTTTGGTGTAGACAGTGGCGCCGCTAGCTGTTGTGGAGGGGGGGGGGGGGGGGGGGGGGCAACCGCGGGGCGGCGGGGACGCTCTCTCGTTGTCGGAACACAGTGTGAGAAGAGCATTTATGCAGGTGAACACCAGAAAAGCGGCTGGCCCAGATGGTATAACAGGACGCATACTTAAGTCCTGTGCCAACCAGCTAGCCCCTGTGTTCACCGCCATATTTAATCAATCCCTGGCGGAGTCAGTGGTCCCTGCCTGCTTCAAGATGTCTACCATCATCCCTGTACCGAAGAAACCCTCCCCAACATGTCTCAATGACTACAGACCGGTGGCACTCACCTCTGTGGCCATGAAATGTTTCGAGAGGCTGGTCAAGGAGCACATTTGTGCCTCCCTCCCCAGTGATATGGACCCTATGCAATTTGCATACAGGACAAAGGGGTCCACTGACGACGCGGTCTCCCAGGTACTGCACAGCACCCTCTCTCACCTTGACCGCCAGAAGGGGGGCTATGTGAGACTGTTGTTCATTGACTACAGCTCAGCGTTCAACACCATAGTCCCCACCAGACTGGTGGACAAGCTGATCGAGCTGGGTCTGAGCTCCGCCCTGAGCGCCCGGGTACTGGACTTTCTGAGTGAAAGACCTCAGGCGGTCAGGGTGGGGGGTCAGACCTACAACACCATCACCCTGAGCATCGGGTCCCCCCAGGGCTGTGTTCTGAGCCCCCTGCTGTACTCACTCTACACACACGATTGTGTGGCCAAGTTCAGCTCCAACTCCATAGTGAAGTTTGCAGACGACACGGTGGTGGTGGGGCTGATCTCGGACAACGACGAGAAGGCCTACCGGGAGGAGGTTGAGGTACTGGAACGCTGGTGCCAGGACAACAGCCTGCTCCTGAACATTGGTAAAACCAAGGAGCTGATCGTGGATTATAGGAGAGGACAGCAGGAGACACACACACCACTGAGGATAAACGGGGCTACCGTGGACAGGGTGAGCAGCTTTAAGTACCTGGGGGTCCACATCTCAGAGGATCTGACATGGACAACACACATAGACTCAGTCGTAAAAAAGGCGAAGCAGCGCCTCTACCACCTGAGACAGTTAAGGAAGTTCAGAGTATCTGGGAAGATACTCCAGTCCTTCTACTCTGTAGCTGTAGAGAGCATCTTGACTGGAAACATCACTGCCTGGTATGGAAACAGCACGGCACAGGACAAGAAGGCCCTACAGAGAGTGGTGCGCTCAGCCGAGCGTACCACGGGTATTGCACTACCTCCCCTGCAGGTTCTATACAACAAGAGGTGCAAATCCAGAGCCTGCAGAATAATGAAAGACCCTCACCACCCCAACAACAGCCTGTTCCAGCTGCTGAGGTCAGGCAGATGCCTGCGAACCCCAGCTACTAGGACAGAGAGACTTCGGCTCAGCTTCTTCCCCCAGGCCATCAGAGCCTTGAACACTGAACTCTCTACACACAAACACACATGAGCACACACACGACACGCACGCTGTACACGCTCGCACACTAGCAGCCACTTTAACATGAGCAAGCACACACTCATGCTGCACACGCCCACACTTATGGCCACTAAGGAAAGGTCACTTTAAAAATAGTATAGTAACAGTTAGGGCTGACCTTCGAAGCTTTTTTTGGCAATCGAAGCTTCGGGGCCGAGTTTCGATTATAATTCGAAGCTTCGAAAAAAAATGATTTTTTTTATTATTTTTTTTATCTTATGTTGTGGGACTTGTACAGCACTTTCATAAACTTTGTTGTTTTTAAATGTGCTCTATAAATAAAGTGGGTTGGATTAATTAATTAAGTAGCCCCTTTCGTGACTGAGCCAACAAGGTTTCACTCGGCTGTGTGATTTAATTCAAGGTGGATCGCTGTTGTCGTTTGAACAACTTCAGATTTCATGGGAACTACCAATCCCCCAAATCAAGAATGTTTAAGATGAATGAAGTAAGATTTTGATTATTTGAAATATGGCCTGTGTAGACTAAACTATGCACAGAATTATGTCAGTCTACAAGGTCCGGATTCTACATGGTCCGGCAATGTAGACCTTGTAGACTCCACTACAGACCAATTATCAGTGAATGTTCATGCATTTTTAAGAAGGGCAACTTCCACAAAAAAACAAAGAACTCACCAAAACATCTCAGTAGCACCTTATCTAAATTTTATTTCCTATTTTGTTTATTCATCCCAGTATCTTTCTTTCTTATGTGTGGAATTCTACAAGGCATGTAGGTGTATATGTATTTGAGGATGATATCCTTCAAACTGGCAATAGTGATGATATAATTTGGGCAGTGCTGAGCTGGGTTACTTTCCTCCAGTGTATTTGTCCACCGGCCCCACCCAATGGCCCCATGCACACACACACACACACACACACACACACACACACACACACACACACACACACACACACACACACACACACACACACACACACACACACACACACACACACACACACACACACACACACACACACACACACACACACACACACACACACATTTACATTTACATTTAGTCATTTAGCTGACGCTTTTATCCAAAGCGACTTACAAGTTCTGTACGACAAGACAGCAAGAAGGGTACAACTCTATCAGCTGAGTAACAATGTTTATCAAAGTGTTGCATGTTACAGTGTAGGTTAGTTTATTAGGAAAAGTGCATGACAGTAAGGTTAGTCACGGTTAGATTTTTTTTTTATTTTTTTTTAATCATTTCAGTGAGTCTTTAGTCGACGGCGAAAGATTGGACGGGATTCGGCTGTCCTAACTGGGATGGGTAGTTCTCACACACACACACACACACACACGCACACACACACACACACGCACAAATCGAAGTAAAAAAAATTGAAAAAAATTTTTTTTGAAAAAACTTTTTTTTTTTAAACTTCGATTTTTTTTTTATGTTCGAAGCTTGTGCCATCGAACGAAGCTTCGAAGCTTCGAAGTATTTAAGACAGCCCTAGTAACAGTAACAGTGTATATGCACTACCAAAGGACCTAGCATGTCCTCCATGCTCTGTAAATAACTTATGTACAAATACCGATATGCCCTACTATGTTACCTGTTTATTGCACAATGTTGTTTTATTGGATTCTATTATATGTTTATTGCACAATGTTGTTTTATTGGATTCTACTATATGTTGTTACTACTGTATTGCACATCGTTGCGGGCAAGACCACCCGCATTTCATTGTATACTTGTAAAGACCCTCTTGTATGCCGGACAAGAGAGCCGTACGTCGGCCATCTAATGAAGTTAGATTTGACACGTTTTAATATTATACACTTTGACTGCTGAATTGACACGTTTAACTTATTCATTCTTTAATTCAGCAACATTCATTCATGCAGTCTGTAGACATACTGTAGGACGTTGTAGCATCCTATGAATGAAGTCACCAGCTGTAATGGAATTGAATGGAACTCGAGCTTAGTCCAGCGCGGAGCTCCTCCAATGAATGAACAAAAGCCGGCGCGTCGGGCAGTTGTCACCAGCTGTATGAGAGCGCCCCCGCTGGTCATTGTTAACATTAACCTCGCAAAACGGCATCATAACGGCAGGCAAACAGCTGTTCCTGGACTTTTCCCAGCTGTATCTGTACACACACACAAACAAACAAACATACTTGTTTCAGTCTAGCTGATTGGCCCAGCCTTAGTCCTGTGCTTGGCGATAGGATGTGACAGCTGACGTGACAGTTATCATTAAAGCATGTCACTCGCCGGGCTGAAAAACCCCCATGTCTCTATTTGTGGCCCTGATATCCGAGAGACGTGTGCAGGCAGGCAGTAGTAAAAACACACACACTCTCACATAACCTTCCAGATCCTTTCACATAAACCCCTGCATTCAAGAGCACGAGCGTAACATTAGTACTCCATTTTACATCAGGGCTGCTCACAATGCGATGATTTTATCCCCCTGAGTTCCTGTACAGATAGTTGCCTTTCTACTACATTACTGGCCTTGTGCTTTTCAAAGAAGAAAAACATGGTCAAGACCAACGTTCCCTTTCAATCCTGTAGCCATGGGTAGTCAGTCGCCTCTGGTTTAGCTCCGCAACGATTGTGCACACTTTTAGCTATTATGTTTGTTTTTTCTACTTTTTTTATTAAAACATCACTGGCGGGTACGTCATACGACCGCCAGACACTTATGGACCTAAACCCCAGACTCAAAGAGGAGTTTGGAGACACTTTATGCCTAGAATGGCCACCGGAGATCAGACGGGACAACGAGGTCAACAAAGACAAAGACAAAGGAACCGGCAGGAAGAGACACAGAGGCAAACGTGGAGGAGTCAAGCTGAGGTTAAAAAGATCTGCTTACCGCCCAGCAATTCCATCCATCTTTCTGGCGAATGCACGTTCGTTGGAGGGAAGGATGGACGATCTGAGAGCGAGGGTCCGCTTCCAACGTGAGGTGAGAGACGCTAACATCATGTGTTTTACAGAAACTTGGCTCAAGCCAGAGACTCCGGATCATAGCATCTCTCCCTCGGACTCCTTCACTGTCCTACGAGCGGATCGCACGGCAGCCTCCGGCAAGAGCGACGGCGGTGGGGTCTGTCTCCTCACGAACAATGGCTGGGTTAATCCCAAAGAGGTGCATGTTCTCTCACGCTCATGCTCCCCAGACATGGAACATCTTTCAATTCTGTGCCGTCCGTTCCACCTCCCCCGTGAGTTTACTGCGGTCATCATGACCGCTGTATATATCCCTCCACAAGCGAATACCGTCAGAGCGCTGGCGGAGCTACACGGACATCTCAACAAACATCAAATTAAACATCCAGACGCAGCAATGATCATAGCTGGTGACTTCAACCAGGCGAATTTGAAAAAAGTGATGCCGTCCTTTTTTCAACACATCGCCTGCTCCACAATTCAGAGCCGGCTCCACCATTGACGGGGGCTACAAGCTCATCAGACCACAACTCCATCTTGTTATTCCCCGCTTACAAACAAAGATCACGTGACGCCGCCGTGTCACGTGTGACAAAAAAATGTATCGACCAATCAGAGGCCACGCTCCAGGATGCGCTCGAGGACACGGACTGGAATATGTTTCAAGGAAGCGCCAGTGACGTCAGCGAGTTCGCGGACAGCGTTGTGTGCTTCATAACAACACTCGCTGACAGTATTGTCCCCACGAAAAAGGTGCGGGTCTTCCCAAACCAGAAACCGTGGGTGGACAGTACTATCAGAGCAGCTCTGAACTCTCGCACCACTGCTTACAACCTGGGCAGAGAGTCAGGAAACATGGAGGAGTACAAGGCTACAGTCTATACTCTGTGCAAGGCTGTAAAACTTGCAAAACGGACATATGCTGATAAACTGGAGACACAAATGGCACAAAACGACCCAAGAGGCTTATGGCGGGGACTGAGGACAAAGGGCACAAAGTCAGCGCCCCCTCAATGGGGAGCGACGATGCCTCTCTCGCGGACAAACTCAACTCTTTCTACGCTTGGTTTGGTGTAGACAGTGGCGCCGCTAGCTGTTGTGGAGGGGGGGGGGGGGGGGGGGGGCAACCGCGGGGCGGCGGGGACGCTCTCTCGTTGTCGGAACACAGTGTGAGAAGAGCATTTATGCAGGTGAACACCAGAAAAGCGGCTGGCCCAGATGGTATAACAGGACGCATACTTAAGTCCTGTGCCAACCAGCTAGCCCCTGTGTTCACCGCCATATTTAATCAATCCCTGGCGGAGTCAGTGGTCCCTGCCTGCTTCAAGATGTCTACCATCATCCCTGTACCGAAGAAACCCTCCCCAACATGTCTCAATGACTACAGACCGGTGGCACTCACCTCTGTGGCCATGAAATGTTTCGAGAGGCTGGTCAAGGAGCACATTTGTGCCTCCCTCCCCAGTGATATGGACCCTATGCAATTTGCATACAGGACAAAGGGGTCCACTGACGACGCGGTCTCCCAGGTACTGCACAGCACCCTCTCTCACCTTGACCGCCAGAAGGGGGGCTATGTGAGACTGTTGTTCATTGACTACAGCTCAGCGTTCAACACCATAGTCCCCACCAGACTGGTGGACAAGCTGATCGAGCTGGGTCTGAGCTCCGCCCTGAGCGCCCGGGTACTGGACTTTCTGAGTGAAAGACCTCAGGCGGTCAGGGTGGGGGGTCAGACCTACAACACCATCACCCTGAGCATCGGGTCCCCCCAGGGCTGTGTTCTGAGCCCCCTGCTGTACTCACTCTACACACACGATTGTGTGGCCAAGTTCAGCTCCAACTCCATAGTGAAGTTTGCAGACGACACGTGGTGGTGGGGCTGATCTCGGACAACGACGAGAAGGCCTACCGGGAGGAGGTTGAGGTACTGGAACGCTGGTGCCAGGACAACAGCCTGCTCCTGAACATTGGTAAAACCAAGGAGCTGATCGTGGATTATAGGAGAGGACAGCAGGAGACACACACACCACTGAGGATAAACGGGGCTACCGTGGACAGGGTGAGCAGCTTTAAGTACCTGGGGGTCCACATCTCAGAGGATCTGACATGGACAACACACATAGACTCAGTCGTAAAAAAGGCGAAGCAGCGCCTCTACCACCTGAGACAGTTAAGGAAGTTCAGAGTATCTGGGAAGATACTCCAGTCCTTCTACTCTGTAGCTGTAGAGAGCATCTTGACTGGAAACATCACTGCCTGGTATGGAAACAGCACGGCACAGGACAAGAAGGCCCTACAGAGAGTGGTGCGCTCAGCCGAGCGTACCACGGGTATTGCACTACCTCCCCTGCAGGTTCTATACAACAAGAGGTGCAAATCCAGAGCCTGCAGAATAATGAAAGACCCTCACCACCCCAACAACAGCCTGTTCCAGCTGCTGAGGTCAGGCAGATGCCTGCGAACCCCAGCTACTAGGACAGAGAGACTTCGGCTCAGCTTCTTCCCCCAGGCCATCAGAGCCTTGAACACTGAACTCTCTACACACAAACACACATGAGCACACACACGACACGCACGCTGTACACGCTCGCACACTAGCAGCCACTTTAACATGAGCAAGCACACACTCATGCTGCACACGCCCACACTTATGGCCACTAAGGAAAGGTCACTTTAAAAATAGTATAGTAACAGTTAGGGCTGACCTTCGAAGCTTTTTTTGGCAATCGAAGCTTCGGGGCCGAGTTTCGATTATAATTCGAAGCTTCGAAAAAAAATGATTTTTTTTATTATTTTTTTTATCTTATGTTGTGGGACTTGTACAGCACTTTCATAAACTTTGTTGTTTTTAAATGTGCTCTATAAATAAAGTGGGTTGGATTAATTAATTAAGTAGCCCCTTTCGTGACTGAGCCAACAAGGTTTCACTCGGCTGTGTGATTTAATTCAAGGTGGATCGCTGTTGTCGTTTGAACAACTTCAGATTTCATGGGAACTACCAATCCCCCAAATCAAGAATGTTTAAGATGAATGAAGTAAGATTTTGATTATTTGAAATATGGCCTGTGTAGACTAAACTATGCACAGAATTATGTCAGTCTACAAGGTCCGGATTCTACATGGTCCGGCAATGTAGACCTTGTAGACTCCACTACAGACCAATTATCAGTGAATGTTCATGCATTTTTAAGAAGGGCAACTTCCACAAAAAAACAAAGAACTCACCAAAACATCTCAATAGCACCTTATCTAAATTTTATTTCCTATTTTGTTTATTCATCCCAGTATCTTTCTTTCTTATGTGTGGAATTCTACAAGGCATGTAGGTGTATATGTATTTGAGGATGATATCCTTCAAACTGGCAATAGTGATGATATAATTTGGGCAGTGCTGAGCTGGGTTACTTTCCTCCAGTGTATTTGTCCACCGGCCCCACCCAATGGCCCCATGCACACACACACACACACACACACACACACACACACACACACACACACACACACACACACACACACACACACACACACACACACACACACACACACACACACACACACACACACACACACACACACACACACACACACACACACACACACACACACACACACATTTACATTTACATTTACATTTAGTCATTTAGCTGACGCTTTTATCCAAAGCGACTTACAAGTTCTGTACGACAAGACAGCAAGAAGGGTACAACTCTATCAGCTGAGTAACAATGTTTATCAAAGTGTTGCATGTTACAGTGTAGGTTAGTTTATTAGGAAAAGTGCATGACAGTAAGGTTAGTCACGGTTAGATTTTTTTTTTATTTTTTTTTAATCATTTCAGTGAGTCTTTAGTCGACGGCGAAAGATTGGACGGGATTCGGCTGTCCTAACTGGGATGGGTAGTTCTCACACACACACACACACACACACGCACACACACACACACACGCACAAATCGAAGTAAAAAAAATTGAAAAATTTTTTTTTTGAAAAAACTTTTTTTTTTTAAACTTCGATTTTTTTTTTATGTTCGAAGCTTGTGCCATCGAACGAAGCTTCGAAGCTTCGAAGTATTTAAGACAGCCCTAGTAACAGTAACAGTGTATATGCACTACCAAAGGACCTAGCATGTCCTCCATGCTCTGTAAATAACTTATGTACAAATACCGATATGCCCTACTATGTTACCTGTTTATTGCACAATGTTGTTTTATTGGATTCTATTATATGTTTATTGCACAATGTTGTTTTATTGGATTCTACTATATGTTGTTACTACTGTATTGCACATCGTTGCGGGCAAGACCACCCGCATTTCATTGTATACTTGTATGCCGTGACAAATAAAACTCTTGACTTGACTTGAAAACAGCTGAGCTGAGCTAGAAAGGGTGGGGGGTAGCGGGGCTCGGGGGAGGCAGCCGTCCCTCCCTCCCTCCCTCCCTCCCTCTCTCTACTAGTTCAATTAACGTAGCAAGTGTAGCAAGGGTGCTCGATACTCCCACCTGGCAGGATGCGGCCGGTATTGCACTTTGGCAATCTCAGGATGATTCCCCTTGTTAACCCCGAGGTCTGTGTGCCTGAATTGAATAGAAATATTGAATAAAAGAAATAACGATGAAAACCCGACTATACTCGGGTCTGGCGCTGACCGGTTGGCGAGATAAATATTCCGTTGTGTCTGGTATTCTAAATGCTCATCCAACCATTCCTTATCGTTTAGGCTGTCAACAGACTAGACTACACAATGCTATCCAGCCTAGATACTATTTGGTCAATTGGACATCAACCTACATACAGTACTACAACCGTTTTCTACACCTGTCCCTGGAATTGCAAATAAAGCAGGTTGAGTTGATTTTTTACCAACATTGCAGTTTCAAATAGATAAAGATAATACTCCAATAAACATAACAATCAATGGGAAAAAACATGAAACAAGTCAATTAATTTGTATGTCTGAGACATAAATTATCCACAAATGACCACTCTATGACAGTGAGCCACAGGATTAGCACTAGGATGGGCCGCGTTCAACAAGAATTCCCATAAGAATCAAGAGGCTAGTCTAAACATCTACTCCCTGTATGGAATGTAGTTAAGTCTACAGTATGGAATGTATCACATGGACAACACCACCCATTAGCGACACAGGTCTTCCAGAACCACATTTAGCTATTTATGATGGGATAGAAGTGAAATGTGCTGTAGCCTAAGTGGTATTGAAAAAGAAAAAGTGGTCTACATGTTAAAATAATAACTACATTCCTACATTCCAGGGTTAGAAATTAAAAAAAAATTTCAAGGGCTTTTTTTGCCCCCCTTAATTGCTTTTCGGGGGCTTTTTTTTGTATTTCGGGGGCACAACATTTTTATAATGAAAATTAACATAAAGATTATAAAACATTGTTGACACTTTTTTTACAGTCTTCGTCCCTATGTTTGATAACGTAATGTTAATGTCTCCATATATAGGGCTCTACGCTAACCTTTTTCCCAAGGAGCACATGTGCTCCTAAATAAAATGTTAATAAATAAAATCTAAATACAAATTTAGGAGCACACAGAAATTTAGGAGCACAGTGACAATTGTTCAAGTAACACACACACATGCACACGATGTGTGACATCATGGCTTGGTTTCATGTTTTGAGGTACCTTCAATTATCTGTAATTATTACATGGCGTTTTCACATTCGCCGAAATGCTTGCTTGTGATTGGTCAACAGCCCCCCGACTGCGGTCATTATTTTTCAATAATGACCGCAGATTTTTCAATAATGACCGCAGAGCGCAGCTGTTCGCAATCAAGCCCACTGACACACTGTTTCAGTGCAATTAGACACTGCCGTGCCGGCGATGACAGGGGGCGGAGCGACGAGCGGAGCCAGAACACAGAGGCTGCCCGCGATAATAATAATCACTTTATTTGGGCTGACAGAGCCACAGAACAACTGCGATTTGTCAAATGAATTAGGTATATTGTTAGTAAGTTAGCCATGTAATAAGCGGGATAATGTATAGCGCTGCACTGACAGCGGAGCCAGAGGCTGCCCGCGATAATAATAATCACTTTATTTGGGCTGACAGAGCCACAGAACTGCGATTTGTCAAATGAATTAGGTATATTGTTAGTAAGTTAGCCATGTAATAAGCGGGATAATGTATAGCCTACTCGGTCATTGTCGCAAAATAATTGACCTTCACTACGTTTAAAACACCTCGGCGCGGCGCCTCGGTATTTTAAACTCCGTGTCGGTCAATTATTTTGCGACAATGACCTCGTAGGCATACATTATCCCTTACATAATACATACATACTAAATAGATTAAATATTATTGTCACTGAGTGAGGGCAAGTTGTGTTGTTGTCTTGATATAATAACCGGTTGCCTCTGGATCAATGAATGTCTAATATTGAATAATATTATTAGATATTTTATTTTTAACATCCCTAATTCCAACAGTCAAGAGGCTTGTTTCAAATTGATGAAAAACCCCACACACGCAACGTTTGTGAGTATAGGCTCTGGCCAGATCATCAATGAAATACGTTGCGCGCTCAGCGCTGTGGAATGAAGGAAATGCGCATCGGGATCGGATTTGGATGTTATTCTTTTGGAGTTGTGTTACAAATGGAATGGTCTTTCCCCGCCGAACACAAGTTACTTAACGTTACACAGAACACAGGTCGCGCTATGCAGATGCTTAGCTTGCTAACGTTAAGATAGCAGTGTAATGCTTGATGAGAGCAGAGCGCTCTCTCTGTGTTCGCAGCACCTCTCAAGTGCCTGTAACACGCAGCGGGCCCCGCCTCCCTCCTCCTTGGAACAAACATTCCACCCAAAAACTGAATTTCAGTCCAGTTTCAATCTGAACTATTAACAGCGGAGCTGTTTTGTAATCTTCACAATCACTCGTCTGTCTCGCACACTGCAAGTAAATGATTTTTCCGGTTTGCACACACACATATTATTAGGGGCAATACGAGGGAAATGCTCGCACTGTAGAGCATATATATAATTATATATATAATTAGTAAACTGTCGGGGGCTTTTTTTGCCCCCCTTAACTGATTTTCGAGGGCATTTGGTCAATTTTCGAGGGCATTTTGCCCCAAGCCCCCGTTAATTTTGAACCCTGCTACATTCTGATATCAGTGTTTGTTTGGTCAGTAACATGGGTCTTACAGTCCCTCCGCTCTGCAGTAAATGGAATAAATGTTGATCTGGAATCCACTTCCCACATCATTCAATCAGGACAGAGAACTCTCACTGCAATAATTGTCTGACAAAAATAAGAAATAAAAACTAGTGTTAAGCAAATAATGTGCTTGAAACTAGTAGACTAATCTGCCAGTGCAGTAATCTTGGTAAGATTTCTTAAAATAAAGTAGTAAACATTTCTATTTGGTTCTCTCCCGATTGGATGAAGTGCGAACCGCATACCATAACATTTATTTTCTGTTTACTGCTGTGGAGGGACTGGGAGACCTGACCAAACATTCTATATCAGTGATGGCTGTCGGAATGTAGAGCTACTTAATACTTATTTTAACAAATAAATACCACTTCAAATTTCAAGTTTTGTTTTATTTGTCACATATAAGGTACATGTACATTACAGTGAAATGCTTGGTCCTGTATGAGCCTCCTGAGATTGTGCTTCATACAGTAAAAAAATAAGTAAAAAGAATAAAGACCAAACACTGTACAAACTAACGTACAAAATGCTAAAATGAAGTGAAAGTGTCTGACGGTCATATATATTAACTGCACTAGCGGTTGGTGCATAAAAAACTAGTAAAACTATAAAACTATAAAAAAAAAAAAAAAATCAAAACTGATATTTTCACACTTGTCCACATGGTAGGGATTTAAATAATACCTCCATCCAGACGTAAATGCAGAAACGCATATAAATTGCGTAAATTAAAACAAGCATGCCGGGCCAGTAGGTGGCAATAAGCGATATCTCAAATACCATAGAACAGCAGTCTAAGTGAGCTGATTTTCATTGGCGGCAGCAACTGTAAAGTTAAATAATGTAGTGACAGAAATGCACATTACAAGAAGCAACAATGGGCAAGTGTGAATTGAGCAGTAACGTCATCGTTTCTCTAGAGTCTAGACGATACGTTTAACACGGATCCACTGAAAAGGATATTTAAAAAAATATTCACTTTAAAATGTGTATTTTTTTCTTTCGGAAAATGGCATTTATGTGTGGAAAGACAAAGATGAACAGAGAGCTCTTTCTGCGGAGAAGCGAACCGTGATGCAGTTGGACACAAACATGGCTGTTATTCTATATTATATAACATGTATTGTTTGTCTCACGCCAGCAGCTCTCTTCCCACTCATCACATAATTACACCAACGACTCCAGAGTCCATGTCTTTATTCTGACTGATAGTATTTCCGTCGCACGAAAAAAATCAAACTCATAATTTCACATGTTCCTCTCCATCGCCCTCTTCTGTGTGTGTGTGTGTGTGTGTGTGTGTGTGTGTGTGTGTCAAGTTTGTTTATTATTTGTCATAATACAATACAGAATACTTTATGATGAAATGCTTGTTTCTGTACGAGCCCCTGAGTGTGCTACATACAGTAAAAAAAAAGTAAGTAAGTAAAACATAAAAGAATAAATGTATTGAGAAGTATGTAAAAAGTAAGTAAAGGAATAATATTCAGTCAATATACAATACAGAGTAAAATGAGTAACAGTGAGGTACAATGCAGAAATGAGATGAGGTACAAAACTTAGGGTAAGGTGCAAATTAGGTATGAATGTAGTGCAAATCTCTTTAATAATAGATACATATAAAGTGTCTAAAGTGAGTAGCCTAAAGTGAGTGGTAAGGTGAGTGTTTGTTTAAAGTGAGTGTGTACATGTGGATGTGTGTGCTGTGAGTGTAGATGATGGGTTGTTACATAGCGTCATTGTCATTAAGCATCCTGATGGCCTGGGGATAGAAGCTCCTTCTGAGTCTCTCTGTACTGGCCATGAGACCCCAGGGTTTCCACCGGTCTGTAGTCATTAGCCACAGTCTAATTAGTCCCGCCACAGTTGTATAAAAAAAAATATATATATATATATAATTTTTTTTTTACAAATTGTTTTTAAATATAAAGTTTGCCAATAGGGATGTATCAGTAGTATTGGCAGTGGTAGTAGTGGTAATAATAATCCACTATATTTTTTTATTTTCTAAAAAATAAACCAGTTCAACACAGGTAATCACTTTTGCTTCATTTCTTTGATGGCTCAAATGTATGCTCTAGACTAGTCCAGTGGTTCCCAAACCTCTCCTCGAGACACCCCAGCCGTTCCATGTATTTGTTAAATTCCACCACCAGCACACCTTGATTCAACTAATAAAGGGCTAGTTAAGTTGAATCAGGTGTGCTGGTGGTGGAATTTAACAAATACATTGAACGGCTGGGGTGCTTCGAGGAGAGGATTAGGAAGCACTAGTCGATTTTGTGTTTTGAGCACAAAGTTCATCATAGATCTAGCCTCTTTATTTTGCTCTCAAAGTGCACCAGATTGATGCATTGTAACTTTAAAATGTACCAAAAAAAATTATTCCGGGGGGGCATGCCCCCGGAACCCCCTAGAGGGTTGGAGGTTCACCCCCCATAGTCTCTGAAAATCCTGTGGGACACACCTGAACGCAGCAGTTCAAAGAGGCAGTTGTTTGGGTGACTAGAGTCTTTGATTATTCTCTTAGCCTTGGCCCTGCAACGCTTGTTATAAATGTCCTCCAATTGTGCGTTCGGCTGAACGGGCCACTCTCTGTAGTCTGGTGCACTTTCCAAACCATGAGGTGATGTTACCAGTCAGGATGCTCTCTATTGTGCACTAGTAGAAGTTCTTAAGGATCTTCTGACTCACTTTGAACTTCCTTAGCACGCCTGTTGCCGTGCCTTCTTCACTATATGCCTTGAAACATGATTGAGTAGATGGGTGTGATTGGTGAACTTAGATATTTTATTATACAATATTTGTATGTGTTATTGAGGTGTATTGTATCGTTTTATTGTATTGATTGGATTGTATTGATTTTATTGTATTGTATTGATTTGTATGGACCCCAGTAATAGTAGCCTATGCCTGTGGCAATGGCTAATGGGGATCCAAATAAACTAAACTAAACTAAACTACACTGTCAATGTGTGTGGTCCATGTCAAGTCCTCGGATATGTGGACTCCGAGGTATTAAAACTGTTCACTCTCTCGACCGGTGCCCAATCATCTCTTTTGTTTTGCTGACGTTCAGGGAGAGGCTGTTCTCCGACACCACCGCGCCAGGTCCTCTACCTCTTCCAGGTAGGCCCTCTCATCGTTTGCAGAGATCAGGCCCACCACGACTGTGTCGTCAGAAAACTTGATAATTGTGTTGTTGTTCCGCTGTGCCACACAGTCATGTGTGTACAGCGAGTAGAGGAGGGGGCTCAGAAGACAGCCCTGGGGTGCCCCTGTGTGTGTGTTTGAGAGAGAGAGAGAGGATTTGATGCAACAGCTTCTTTGGATTGTTTCGGATCAATGCTCCGTTCTTTTCCGCCTGGCGACAGCCCACCCCCCCATCCTCATCCCAATCATGTCAGTTTGCTGTTGTGAAAGCTTCCTTACGCCTGTTTTGGCAATTTTTCTATTTTGTTTGTTATTTGACTTGACCTATGCCCCTAAGGCTTGTGAATCAAATTACGAGTATAAGCTTAGAAATATCTTTCATTCGTGTATAGTTCACTCTTAGGAGATACGTTTGTGCACAATACATATGTTTTGTTCGTACCAGTATTTTGACCCAGTGTCCTGTTGCAGACATTCTTTGCACACCTTAATATTTATGACATGATTTAAGTGATTGATTGATTGATTGATTGATTGATTGATTGATTGATTGATTTAAATGTATTTTAAAGTCCGGCAGCGTGGCAACATGGGTAGAGCTCTGGACTAATGATCGGAAGATCACTGGTTTGAGTCCTGGTCGAGGATGTTCTCTGGACCTGGTGGTGTTGTTGTTGTCCATCAGGGAGCACTCTGTCCTCTGGACCTGGTGGTGTTGTTGTTGTCCAGCAGGTAGCCCTCTGTCCTCTGGACCTGGTGGTGTTGTTGTTGTCCATCAGGGAGCACTCTGTCCTCTGGACCTGGTGGTGTTGTTGTCCAGCAGGGAGCCCTCTGTCCTCTGGACCTGGTGGTGTTGTTGTCCATCAGGGAGCACTCTGTCCTCTGGACCTGGTGGTGTTGTTGTCCAGCAGGGAGCACTCTGTCCTCTGGACCTGGTGGTGTTGTTGTCCAGCAGGGAGCCCTCTGTCCTCTGGACCTGGTGGTGTTGTTGTCCAGCAGGGAGCACTGTCCTCTGGACCTGGTGGTGTTGTTGTCCATCAGGGAGCACTCTGTCCTCTGGACCTGGTGGTGTTGTTGTCCAGCAGGGAGCCCTATGTCCTCTGGACCTGGTGGTGTTGTTGTCCAGCAGGGAGCACTCTCTCCTCTGGACCTGGTGGTGTTGTTGTCCAGCAGGGAGTACTCTCTCCTCTGGACCTGGTGGTGGTGTTGTCCAGCAGGTAGCCCGCTGTCCTCTGGACCTGGTGGTGTTGTTGTCCATCAGGGAGCACTCTGTCCTCTGGACCTGGTGGTGTTGTTGTCCAGCAGGGAGCCCTCTGTCCTCTGGACCTGGTGGTGTTGTTGTCCATCAGGGAGCACTCTGTCCTCTGGACCTGGTGGTGTTGTTGTCCAGCAGGGAGCACTCTGTCCTCTGGACCTGGTGGTGTTGTTGTCCAGCAGGGAGCACTCTGTCCTCTGGACCTGGTGGTGTTGTTGTCCAGCAGGGAGCACTGTCCTCTGGTGTAGTGTGATGTGTGTCTGGTGCCAGAGTATTGCAGCCATTGAGCCTGCTTAGCCCAAGGTTGGGTGCTACACAGTGGTGGTGAAGGAGGCCATTTCCACCCTACATTGTAAAAAGCACTTTGAGTCTGTCTGGAAAAAAGCAGCCCACTTGGGCTTACAAGACATATAAAATTGCAATGGTGTGTGCAGCTTAAAGAAACTAAATCATTACACAAACTCTAAATCATGAATGACGTGCTTTTGGCCAAGCTTTTTTTGTTGTTCAAAAGCAGTGTGTGACTCACTGTGGTAATCACTGAGGATGGCCTCGCTCAAGGGTCAAAGTCACCGAGGGGTGTGATAACCTCCCCCTGGCGAACGAGCTAAACACATTTTACTGTAGGTTTGAGAAGAGGTTCCCCCCCGCCCTCTTCCTTCACCCACTCGGTCACAACCCCCCCCCCCCCCCCCCCCCCCCCCCCCCACACATCCCCCCCCCCCCCCCTCTCTCTGTCAGTGTGAGAGAGGTGAAACGGCTGTTTTCCAGTCAGAATCCCCGGAAGGCGGCCGGCCCGGACTCTGTCTCCCCCTCTGCCCTGAAGCACTGCGCTGACCAGCTCGCACCGGTGTTTACCACCATTTTTAATGCATCGCTGGAGCTGTGTCACGTCCCAGCATGCTTCAAGGCCTCAACCATCATCCCCGTCCCCAAGAAGGCCAAGGTCACGGGCCTTAATGACTACAGACCTGTCGCCCTGACCTCTGTGGTCATGAAGGTCCTGGAGCGCTTTGTCCTGGCCCACCTGAAGCTCATCACAGATCCTGTGCTGGACCCGCTGCAGTTCGCGTACAGAGCCAACAGATCCACAGAGGATGCTGTGAACATGGCTCTGCACTACACGCTGGAACATCTGGACTACGCGGGCAACTATGTCAGGATCCTGTATGTGGACTTCAGCTCGGCCTTCAACACCATCCTTCCACCCATCCTGGAGCACCAGCTATCCCTGCTGCAGGTGCCGGCCTCCACTCGCAGGTGGATTACCGACTTCCTGTCCAACAGGTCTCAGCGGGTGAGGCTGGGGAAGAGCATTTCCAGCTCTAGGTCCACCAGCACCGGTTCCCCGCAGGGCTGCGTTCTATCCCCACTACTGTTCTCCCTGTACACAAACAGCTGTGCCTCTCTACACCCCTCGGTCAAACTCCTGAAATTCGCTGACGACACCACCCTGGTGGGTCTCATCTCCAGGGGGGATGAGTCGGCCTACAGGAGGGAGATCGAGAGGCTGCAGAGCTGGTGCAGCTGCAACAACCTGGAGCTCAACGCTCAAAAGACAGTGGAGATGGTAGTGGATTTCAGGAAGAAAGCAGCCCTGCCCCCTCCCATCATACTGGGAGGCACTCAGGTGACCTCCGTGGAGTCATGCCGATTCCTCGGCATGACCATCTCCCGGGATTTGAAGTGGGAGCTTAACATCACGGGCCTGCTCAAGAAGGCCCAGGGGAGGATGTTCTTCCTCCGGCAGTTGAAGAAGTATAAACTGCCGAGGACCATGATGGCCCAATTCTACACGGCCATCATTGAGTCCATCCTCACCCACTCCATCATCTCCTGGTTCCCTGCTGCAGCGGCAAAAGATCTTGCCAAGCTGCAGCGGGTGATTCGCTCCGCGGAGAGGGTGATCGGCTGTCCCCTGCCCTCCCTCAGGTCCCTGCACGACTCCAGGGCGCTGAAGAGGGCGAGAAAGATCATGGCCGACCCATCCCACCCCGGTCACAGCCTCTTCACCCTGCTCCCCTCTGGGAGAAGGCTGAGGATCCCAAAGGCTTTGAAAGCTCGACACAGACTGAGCTTCTTCCCCTCAGCCGCCAGGCTGATCAATGCCTCAGGCCCCCCCCCCCCCCCCTCGGTACCCCCCCCCCCCCCTCTGCCCCCAAGTGACACTGGCTAAATGACATTGACTGCACTGCACTAGTCCGTACTGGATCTCTGCACACTTCACTTTATATATATATATATATATGTATTTTATTTATTGATTAATCCCCCACTGCACTGTTTTCGTTTCTGTGTTGGTGTTTGTTTACTGTGAAAAAAGAAAAAATGCATACACTGTATTGCTGCAACAATTACCAATGTGTTTTACACAAATGGCTCAATAAAGGAATCTGAATCTGAATCTGAATCTGAAGGTCTGTAGCTATACTGTACTATTGACTGAGACTGGAAGGAACCGAGACGTGGAACTCCCTAGCTACTGTATGTCCGTCACCAGCTCTGGGAAAATAAGCAGGCATTCTACGCAATTAATGGAATGAACCGTAATAATAAAAGAAATAATCATACTTATTTGATTGAGCAAAATATTTGCCATGTTTAGAGTTGTAGAAACATTTTAAACTTAGAATGTCATTCAGTGGATTGTTTCTTAAATCGATTTTTGTTATATTTTGAGTGCATAATAATGACATTTATTTTATGGTGATGACTTTTTAATTATTTACAAAAAACTAGGATAAACTTAGTTAGTTTTGACATCAACTTGAGAAAATATTTCATATATATTCCTTATATTGAAGCAGTTGAAGAAGTTTCGCTAGTTTTCAGTGAGGACATCGCCTCCTATTCCCTGTCTTCCCTCTCCCTATATCCAGCCTCTTTGCTATTGACTTGTACAGGATTTGATTTTCATCTGACAACAGCATTTAGTAGATTTGCTGAGTTGGCAGGACACGTTAAAACACACACTGTGGGGTCTGTGGTCTCGTTAGGAAGACAGCTGACCGTAGCAGCACTGGGAACTACATGGACAAGAGATAATAACGTGGCACTTTTTGATGACATCACTGGGGACTCGGCAGTGACTAGGCAGGTTTTGTTTTGTG